>NC_133449.1:110983401-111298401 GCF_048565385.1 Saimiri boliviensis
CTAGTTGAAAAAGCCTTTCCATTGTCTGTTTTTAACAGGGCAAATATTAATGCATGATTTGGGGAAAGGATGTGTGTCAAAAATACCTTCAATTTAAGATTGGGAAAGTGTTCGAAATAGCAATGAACTTATGCATGGCTGATGGGTAAAATTAGTTATGCCTGTGTAATTAGGTTGAGAAAGCTGGTATCTTTCAAAATATTTCTTTCCATCTCAGCAGAGCACACTGCTACTTTTTTTTTTTTGCAGACATACACAGGATCTCTGCCATGAAAATTAGCATATTTTCAGTATCTAAAAGAAATGAGGCCAGTTAGAGTTAGAAAGGTAATCAGCTAACAGCCTTATAAAGCAATTTTCAAAATATTTGCCCTCCTTGATTTATTTTTGCTAAACTTTCATAACAATTTGAATGTGTAACTTAAATAAGTGAACTGATTATAGTCATATGCCTGTGCACAATAGAAATAATTTCTGTTTGAGAGAAATTAGCAGAAAAAGGTAAATGGTAGAAAGAAACTAAAATTTATATAAGAGATATGAGGAGAGAGAGAGAGAGACAGAGACAGACAGAGAGAGAGAGAGAGAGAGAGAGAGAGAGAGAGAGAGAGAGAATGATCCTTTAAAATGAGTCACGACATAAGATGAGTATTAGAAGTAGTTTGAGTTATACGTTCATCAGCTAGATGAGAAAACTGACCAAGATATGCAGCTGATACAGTCTGCATGATAAGTTCTGAAACCTGTGATTTGATGGTCAAAAGGGAAAGTGTTTGTTCAGTACTCTGGGTACTAGCTAGTCTTTGTCTTTTCATTCGTTCACATTCTTTATGTCTTTAATTATATATGTTCTTCTTAATATGACCATGATGGTTTCTATTCTACTTCCCTGCTCTAGATTTCTGCGTAATATTTATAACAGTATGGCATGTTATTCTGACTTTATTATTTTCATTGTCTATATTCATTACCCTAGAATATAAGTTCCATGAAAAATTATTTTTGTATGTTATTTTTCACTGTTGTATCCTGAAAACCTAGAAGAATATATGGTACATCTTAAGAGCCTAATAAATATTTGTTAAATGAATAAATGAAGTGCAAAAAAAAAGTACAATAAGGATTTTAGTGATATACATACCAGTCAATGTCTTTTACCAGCTGATTAACATTAGGTGAATTATTTACTTCTGGTCACCTTGGTTGTGTTTTCTATAAAATCCAACTGATGCCATAAGTTACGCAGGTTTTTATAAAGAAGGTAGTTTCATTTACCAGCCAGTGTATGGTGTGTGTGTGTATTTACACATTTTATACACACAGAAAATTGCAATAATCGTTTTCCAATTCAAGAATTTTCTCTATTATAAGAAACTTTTGCAAAAAGACGAGGTCTATGCAGCGTAAAGTAATAGATGCATACCGAAGGAACAAGAAATATACGTGAAAGTGAAGGAGAAAAGAGGAACAGTTTTGACCACTAAGGGATTTCCCTGCGTCAATCAATTTAGGGGGAAAAAAACCTTTACTAGATCATTATGCCCAAAATACTGTCCCTCTCCTACATAATTTTCACTGGGTACCAAAAGATGGCTATATAGATATATATTTTTAAAGAGTAAAAAATACCATTTAAGAATGTAACTCAGTAGAGTGAATCGGCAACCAACAGAATGGGAAAAAATTTTTGCAGTCTACCCATCTGACAAGGGGCTGATATCCAGAATTTACAAAGAACTAAAGCAGATCTACAAGAAAAAAACAAACAAGCCCATTCAAAAATGGGCAAAGGATATGAACAGATACTTTACAAAAGAAGACATACAGGAGGCCAACAAACATATGAAAAAATGCTCATCATCACTGGTCATCAGAGAAATGCAAATCAAAACCACATTGAGATACCATCTCACACCAGTTAGAATGGCGATCATTAAAAAATCGGGAAACAACAGATGCTGGAGAGGATGTGGAGAAATAGGAACACTTTTACACTGTTGGTGGGAATGTAAATTAATTCAACCATTGTGGAAGACAGTGTGGCGATTCCTCAAGGACCTAAAAATAGAAATCCCATTTGACCCAGCAATCCCATTACTGGGTATATATCCAAAGGAGTATAAATCATTCTACTACAAGGACACGTGCACACGAATGTTCATTGCAGCACTGTTTACAATAGCAAAGACCTGGAACCAACCCAAATGCCCAACGATGATAGACTGGATAGGGAAAATGTGGTACATATACACCATGGAATATTATGCAGCCATCAAAAACGATGAGTTCACGTCCTTTATAGGGACATGGATGAACTTGGAAACCATCATTCTCAGCAAACTGACACAAGAGCAGAAAATCAAATACCGTATATTCTCGCTCATAGGCGGGTGTTGAACAATGAGAACACATGGACACAGGGAGGGGAGCACTACACACTGGGGTCCGTTGGGGGGAAATGGGGGAGGGGCGGGAGGGTGGGGAGGTGGGAAGAGATAGCATGGGGAGAAATGACAGATACAGGTGAGGGGACGGAAGGCAGCAAAGCACACTGCCATGTGTGTACCTATGCAACAATCTTGCATGTTCATCACATGTACCCCAAAACCTAAAATGCAATAAAAAAAAAAAAAAGTTTCTCACTAAAAAAAAAAAAAAAAAAAAAAAAAAAAAAAAAAAAAAAAAAAAAAAGAATGTAACTCAAGATGAAATCGGTCTGAGTGTATGTGTATGTGCACATGTTAATTTCTATCATTGAAAAAGATACAGAAAATGCTTCTCTAGTTTGCAATTTCCTTTCTCTGACATTGTGTTTGTGTTCCATATCCTACCTACATCTCAAACAATTTTATTAAATAGTCACAGAAACAATGAAATTTAAGTTTCATGAATGCAGTGATCATAATTTCCTTCTTCTCACTTACAATCTTAACATTGGAAACAAAATACATACTTAATACTGATTGAATGGATACACAGCATTGAAAAGTCCAGGTTCTGAAAAGGAAATGGAAGCAAGAATATTAATATTCATAGACAAATAACTTACTGTGACTGAGAATTAGTTCAGTTTTCAAGGATTTTGTGTCCAGGAAGAAAAACAAGAGAACTTAATGGATAACATAATCATAATTTTCAAATAAAAGAGAACATATATTCTGTATCTTCTAACCTTTTATAATCATGCTTCACACACTGAACACACTGTAAATATTCCATGAATGTTTATGTGTGTCACAAGAGTTCTGTGCATTATTTGTGGATCACCTATGTAGCTCATAAAACCAACTAAATAGTGTTCGTTGGAGGTGTCAGTCAGTATGTTACTCAGACAGACAACTAAATCTTGTGGCAGGAATATACTTGCATAAAAGCCCCCACTGTTAACTTATTTATCTTCTCATTCTCTCATGGTAATTTTCAGTTTCAATAAGACTCTTCGGTTGCATGCCTGGACTTAATATAGAAGTTAGTTCTGCTATATTGAGCAATGTTTTGTGATAATTGGAAACAGAGCTGGAATCATAAAGAGGGAATGTTAGCTTGATATTGTAAAGTTTTTTTGGTGTTCACAATGTGCTGTCTTGCTCTTCCCCCAAAATTTTCATTGTAAGCAGGCAAAAGAGTTGCAGTCTCTGCCGTGTTTCTTACTTGCTCTTTAAAGTTCTCTCACATTTGATCTTTATCAAAATGAACAAACATATAAAAAAACTACGAGGTATATATTGCCCTATTTGTCAGTTGAAGAAATGGGGGAAGGAGTAGCATGAAAAATTAAAACTTGCTCATCCTCCCACAATCAAGAAAGGCGTAGAGATGGGATGTGACTTCATTTATTCCTGACTCAAACTCCATGTTTTTAAAGCACTCTTCTATATTGGGAACATTTTCTTGTCAAGTAAAATCAACGGTGAAAGTAAAGACAAATGGCAGGACAACTTGGGATGGGAATTATCATCACGACTCTGATGGGGCTCCATGTGTACTCTAGGACCATACATAACATGAAGCGACAGGAGGCACCAGAGCATACTGATCCTTCTAAACTGCCCTTCTTTCCTAGCCCCTAACCTTTCATTCTTCCATGGCTTTTGACCTATTCTTTTCCTATTCATTTCTTTTACTGTTGTTTCTTTTCTTAATTTATCTGTGGCCATTGTTCAGAGAAAACTTTTAGCATCCATATGCAAGAGGTTGATTATAACCCTATCAATTCTGCTAAGGTACTGTTTGTCTATTGAATGTTTTTAGGGGCAGGGTAGGAAAGCTGTTTTATTCAGATAAATTAAGATAACATTTTAAAAAATGTAATGCAAGGTCAGATAACCCTAGTATGTTGACATATCTAGAAAAACCCGCAGTAATTTGCAGCTATTATGGAGAGTATATATGGGATCGTTTTTGGTTTTGTTTTCAGAATGTATTAGAAGAGACCCACAAGGCATTTATTAGTTTCTTACTGTGTCCTAACTGTTGGGTACATAAAGAATAATAGATTTTTGTCCTCGATCTCAAGACTGGACAGACAAGCAAACATTTTATCATTTTTTAAAACAATAGAAGGAAACGTAAATTGCTAACAAAACATAACAAATACTTGGCTGTGTTTCACCCCGTGTCATCCCAGCCTGTGGCTTTCCTTTCTCCAAGTGCAGATGTAACATCAGAATTCATCTTATCATGATGTTCAAGGAAGCCACTACCAATTGAATTGGTCATAAAAAAATGAAACCTACACAGTGACAGAGCTAGAGGAATAAAGTTAACAAAGACTAGTTCAAATTACTAAATAATTGGAACAATATTGTGATTTATCTTGAATGACAACTTCAACTCTTATTAAAAAAGCAACAGGTATAAGAGTAAAAGATTCATCATGCAATAAAAATATATATTGATGACACTGTTGGACTAGGTTAAACAAACAAAAACAAGAAAAGATTCACATCTAAATCAGCAAACACTACGCTTAGTCATCTTAAGTTTCATAGATCCTGTTGCTGCCCTGACTTTATACCTGGGACCTCACCATGAAAGTGTCCTCGGCCAATATCCAACTGTTAATACCAGCCTCTTTCTGCTGGAACCCTGTCAGCACCACGGCAGGCCAAAGAACAAACATGAAGCTGCGTTAGCTTTGCTTAGTGGTGAACAATGAACACAAGTCTATTGTGGTTTAAATATTTCATCTTTTGCACCTTACAATTAAGGTAACTTTAGTTGTATATTTAGTATTGTTCCCTAAAGTTTTCTGCAGGATTAACTTTTTGTCACATGGTGTCGGTTAGGATGATAATGAACCCTCTGTTGATTGCCTTTGCTTCCTTACGTCATTTTCACACTCCCCTTTCAGTGTTTTCTGAATTACCTCTCAAATAAAGGTATTTTATTGCTTGAATTTTTGTATGTGAGTTTCTCTCTGGGGGATTCCAAAGTAAATTTTCATACTCTTTTTGAGTTGTTTTCTTCTCTACAAACACATGCACGCATGCACGCACAGGCACACACACAGACACACCTATCAAGGCCACAAAAGTAGATCTCAGAGTTAACTTCTAAAAGCCTCCCATCCCCTCATGTCCCTTCCCCATGGTTTAGTGAAGAGCCTCATAGCTCTCTAGCTATCATAGGTTGGCTTCAGTAAATCTCAGCTTTTCATGTCACGTCTTACTTAGGACTTCTATCAATTAATTCCCCTGTTGCCTGTAAAGTGAATCCCAACTACGATTGATATAAGGCATTCATCACTTGTAATCTGGACCTGAATTTTGACTTCTACCTTCACCTTCCATGAATACTTCATGTCACATGGACAGGTGAACTATGCTTTGTACATGCCAGAAACATTCAGGATTTATTGTCATTACTTTTCCCCAAAGAAAACCGCATCCCCTTTCCCTGCCCTTCCTAGAAATTTCAAGGATTCTTTCAAAACTTATCTCCAATGTCCTCATTTGGTATAGATAGGCAATTAGCGTTCTACATTCCCATAGTATTCTGTTTCTATCCTTGTAGTTGCATTGTAAGGCCACTTACAAGCTTCTGATCTTATCAGGTACACCAGGTTGTCATCTCTTACTGGGCAGTGACCATTTTCTATCGACTCTGAGTTTCCTGAGCTGGTATCACCTCATTACAGAAGCAATTATTAAAGAATGTAAAATATGAAGCATAAATTTGGCTTCTCTAACATTTTTATATTCAAACATTTCTCAGTAAAGAACCCTTGTAAACATTATAAAAAAAAAAGAATTTGTAGGATACATCTGACATCAGTGATCAATTCCTTTGCATTTTTATCTAGAGAGTAAAGGAGACTTATTTTTAGAAAACATAATTGTCTCCAGTTTGAAAAATACTATTCTCCTACATAGATCCTTAAAGAAATCTGGATGAAGCTAAAAGCAGCTTAACCTACTTCACAATTTCGCCTCAGGCCAGCTCTGACTGGAAGTACTGAAAAATGGGAAAGATTTTTGGCTCAAATCAATATGAAATCAAGATATAAATCTGTACTCTCTCTGTTTAACTACATGTTCATTGGCTAACATATTAGTAAACATTTTTAGGCTATAAAAAGCTGACTTTTTGGAACAATTAAGAACTTTGGTATAGAGAAGAGAATAAAAGCATCAGATACTCTAAGATCACAGAGAACCTACTGACATAAGAGTAACCAACCAGATTAAAGTTGACTGGTCAGAAAAGGTGATGGTTTTCTGATTCCAAACTTGAAAAGCCTATTAAGGGAATTTTACATGTGAAATCCCTATAAAATACTATTCAAAGTTCAAAAAATGTGACTTTGTGTTACATATTTTGTAGTATTGAGATTTGAACTTATGGAGATTAGAAAGACTCTTCAGAAAGTTTCAATTTAGTTCAAATCAAACTTGATCAAATTGTTGTAAGTTCAAACCTGAGAGACAAACCCATAGCCAAGTCTTTAATTATTATGTTACCAATGGCCACTCTGAGTGGAGTGAAAATACTGCCACATAATTAAAATAAGCCTTTATTGATTCATTGATTTAATTTATTTTTCTAGATAGCTGAGATTTAGATTATAGAAGCTGATTATGAAGACTTTCTGACCTTTGGAAAATATTTATTCACTTTGCAACCCTGAAATTCCACTTGCGCTGAAATGATGATGAGACTTTGAGGTTATTTACAAAGCAGGCTGTTTGCTCAATGGAGTGTGTTTTACACAGTTTTGTTTTTTAAGGAATTTCTCTTTAAGTGGTAGTGTCACTGCATCCTGGACATAGAAGACTGGGATAACCCTGCAGTGGTTACCATCAGTAAACTTTGGAAAATAATATGAAGAACAGAACCAATGGCTCACATTTTTATTTTTTGTTTACAGACATCTTCTCACTCTTGTCTCCTAGGTTGGAGTACAGTGGCACAATCTCGGCTCACTACAACCTATGTCTCCCACGAGCAAGCAATTCTCCTGCCTCAGCCTCCTGAGTAGCTGGAGTTACAGGCGCCTGCCACCACACCTGTCTAATTTTTGTACTTTTAGTACAGACAGGGTTTTGCTATATTGGCCAGGCTGGTTTGGAACTCCTGACCTCAGGTGATCTGCCCGCCTTGGCCTCCCAAAGTGCTGGGATTACAGGCATGAGCCACCTCACTCCGCCTATATTTTTTCTTATGTGGCTTTCAGTCCATCATTTGCACAGCAGATATCTAGCAATTGTGTACTATACTGTAAATCCTGGAGTAGAAACATGAATAGCTACACTTCCTGGCATCCAGGGTTTTAATACAATAGAGGAGAGGACTCTAAGTATGTTAAGTGCTGTAAGAAAGTATATATCATGAGTTACGTGTGAGTGTGAATCTCTAAGAATGAATCCACGAAAATGTTAGAAATAAACTTATGTTGAAAAACTGATCATGAGTTTATCAATTGGAGAAAAACAATGAAGCTGGCATGAACAGGGGTGGTGAGTTACAGAAGAGCATAACATGTTTACAAACATGGTTAGTGACTTTAATAAAGGCTATGAAGAGAGGGTTAGGAGCTAGAATGTCAAGAGTCTACCATAGCATGGCAGACTGTGAGGATTAGGCACCAGTGAAGGGTTATAAATATGAGGAACACTTGATTATATTAGTATAAATTTAGAAAGACTAATCAGTGCAGGAACAGAGAATTGGGCAGAGTGGAAGGAATCTATAGGGAAATTCGTGATTTAGGAGGACATTGGAATGCTCCCAAAAGCTTAGAAAGTTATAGTAACACTAGGGAAGAAAAGAATAGAGAATTTACAAAGCAGCAGACATCTGAAGACATTCTTAGAACAGTTGTTCAAAAACACAGTAACCAAGGGCCTACAAAAAATGGGAAGGTCTTATATACATATATACATATATATATATATATATATATTTTTTTTTTTTTCACTTATTTCTTGTAATATCATTTGCTAAACATTTTATCCCCATTTTTTCAATAAAATGGCTTAAGTAAATGTGTCAGCTAGAGCCAAAATTAAAATTCAGGCTTTTCTCATCCCAAATCTCACCCGCTGACATCATATTGCATCTTGGTTTTTAAATTGGTTAATTTTAAAATCTACATGTAATGGTTTTGCCATTGGGCATTTAGTGCTCAAGATAATTAAAGTAGCATGCCTTTTCTTTTTCTACATTCAACAACTCACTTCACTTGTCAGAAAGAGAATATAGATTTTTTTAAATAGAGCACTACATTTCACTTAGAGAAGTTTGCTTCTTGACTCAAGTGACCTAGTAATTATCTTCAAATGTCTACCAAATCCCTGAGCCTAGACGTATCTTTCATGTACTAACAAAATAACCTGGGTCTCTTTTTACTCTATTTTTGACACTATTCACTGAGATGGGAAACAATGTCAGATGAGTCTGCAGAAAAGTAAAAGGCATTGAAATCAAGTTTCTCAGTCTCAAACTTGGGTGTTGAACAATGAGAACACATGGACACGGCGGGGGAGCACTACACACTGGGGTCTGTTGAGGGGAAATGGGGGAGGGATGGGGGGTGGGGAGGTGGGGAGAGATAGCATGGGGAGAAATGCCAGATATAGGTGAAGGGGAGGAAGGCAGCAAATCACACTGCCATGTGTGTACCTATGCAAGAATCTTACATATTCTTCACATGTACCCCAAAACCTAAAATGCAATAAAAAAAATGCTCCTAGTGAGTAGGGGTATATTACAAATACTTTCAAAAAATATCTGTGCTTGGTAGTCCATAATTTTTAAGATGTTTTGATTCAAATATACTAAAAGTACAAGCATAAAATTATTTGCACTTCTTAAGAAAACTATTTCAAGTTCTTTCCCTCAAGACACAAGTATATTTTGTTAAGGGAATCAGCCAGAATCAGCAATATTATAATTTTTAAAAAATTCCACTTTTTGAAATATCCTAACTTTATCCTTCTATTTTTAAAAAAAAAAGATAACAAGAGAATAATTCAGTCTGAGTGCTTGAAAACTAGGAGTTCTGATGTCCTAGGGTAGAAGATGGCTGTCCCAGCTCAGAGAATACAGCTATCTTTCTCTGCCTTTGTATTTACGTTGATGAGGGCAATCTTCTCTACTCAGTTTTCCAATTCAAATGCTAACTTATTGTGGAAACATTCCCTCATATACACAGCTTTAAATAATATTTTATCAGCTATCTGGGCATCTCCAAGTTCAGTGAAGTTAACTAGTAAAATTGAGAAATGGAAGAGATAAAAAAAAAAAAAACAAGCTTAATTTGCCTAGTAAAGCATCCATATATAGATAAAAGTTAATAAAGGAGATATAATAACAGAAAAAAAAAAGATGAGAATTTTATTACATTTTAAGAAAATAAATATAACTTTAGAGTTAAGAAGCCTACCAGAGACCTTGCAACATATAATAAAATAAACTTACACCTAGACATTTCCTGATAACCCCTGCAAAACCTCAAAGAAGGTTTTCCTTAATTATTACTATTTATTACTTAATCTGCCATGGTAAATATCCTTCTCTTTCTCTCTGTCCTCTATCTCTATCTCTTATGTCTATTTCTGTCATTTTTTTCATCTCTCTACTTATTATTATAATTCAGAAGCCACGTTTTGACAATCCTTTCAATTATCAACTGTAAACTCTTAAGCCCTTAAGAAAGTAAGAACAGTAAGTTTGCTTCAATTTGATTGAATAGAGAAAGGAAAGTAAGTCTTATAAAAATTACCCTGAAGTCTACACTTTATATATATAATCCAATAGACACTATAAGCTCTTGTCATAAAGATAGGAGACAATATTGCAGACAGCTTGACTTACCTGTGTGTCTTTGAGGTTTTGCAGGGGTTACTAGAAAATGTCTATCTTTAAGTTTATTTTTATGTATGTTGTATGGTCCCTGGTAGCCTTCTTAACTCTAAAGCTATATTTCTTTCCTTAAAATGCTATAAAATTCTCATCTGCTTTTTTATTATTACATCTCTTATATTACTTTTTCCTACATATGGATTATTTACTAGGAAAATCAAGCTTTTTTTTCATTTCTCAGTTTCCCTTTTATGTTTCCACTTTTTGATTCTTTTACTCCTTTTGAATAATTTTTCAATGACAGCAATTTATTAACTCTTGTTTACATCTAATCTAGTGCTTAAAACTGCCACTTATTTTTTCTAGTAAATTTTTTATTTCTAAAAATTTTCTACATTTAAAAATCCACTTTTTTCTTAATAGGATTCTTACCTCAAGAATTCCACTACTTCTTAGAAATAAAATATTTTTGAAATATTCACAGCAATAAAATCTCTTGGAATAAAATTTATTTGAGGTCCTTGCATCATCATTAATTTTGGGGTATGATTTTCAATTAGTGTTGCAATGATCAGTCATTTTTTCTACAAGAAGTTTCAGAGAAACTATTTTTTGGGAATTTATCTAGGTCATGGATGTATTCCTACAGAGTGGTTTCACTTTTGTCATGTAAGGGTTTCCACATTCTGAAACAACTTGTATGTTTATTCTCAACTTGAGATCCACAATGCCACATAGATAATGGGAATGAAAGTGTTGCAACCTCTTATGGAACAAGCTTAGATTATTTTCCTAAATAAAGACTTCATTTTCCATCTACAGCACTAGCTGGGATCTAGTTTCTTTGCTACCTGCATGACCAATATGTGAATTCTTCAAATTATCTTGTATAAACAGGAGAGACTTTTGAGGTTCCTGTCTCCTATCACATAGAGGTCTGAGGTTTGGTCTCCCATTTTTGAATGGGGATTAATAGCTGAGTCCCTAAAGAATGTGTGGTTCCATCATATTTTGGTTGTTCATATTATATTTCCTCTTACCTTTGTTAAATAATGCATATTATTTAAATGTGAGCGTGACTTTTGTGTAGATATAAGATAAATATGTAATTAATATGCGACTTAATCACTTAATAAATAAGTTTGACAGTTGTTACAAGAGAAGTCAAAGAGACAAAAATTTGAAGAGAGTAAAGGAATGTCGACATAAATTTGTAAATGGATATAAAACTAACTTCTTTTCCATAGGATAAGTGTAATCTATTTAACCACCACTGAAAAAATATACTGACATGACTCTAGACAAGAATTAGTTTGCACTGTTATCAGCTTTCTATAATTTATAGAATTGTAAAATAGTTCCAAAGGCAGTGAAAGGTTATAATCAGATAACAGAAAAATGTGTTTGAACAATGTCCAGTTTTCCTTTGGTGACACTCAGTGATTTTTCATTTTTACTTATTCCAAATTTTCTTACATCTTAAATTCGAATTTCCTCTTCAGTTCTAGTCCCCTGGAGGCTTGTTTTCTTGTTTTCAAGCTTGACTATGTATTTTTAAAAATATATTTATCTAGTACGACTGGATTTGGAGCAACAGAGAAAAGCCTGGAGTTTGCTTAATCTGTGATACTGACTGGACTTGAGGGTTTCTCATCTTTAAACCCTTCATCTATTTTATTTATAAAAGTTTCTCTTTGTTCTCCTCCTAACATTTGTACTTTCTCTTCTATGTCTTCATTGAATTTCCCTCCAGGTCTAATGTTTGGCAATGCTTTCCAGGTTTTCTATCCTGGTATTTGTTCAATGTACATCCCTGCCCATATTCTTAACTACTTTTTCCATGCTAATAACCTGGAAATTGACATCTTATCTCTCTGATACTTCAGCACTTAGTTCCAACTGTGCAGTGGATATCATCAAATACATATCCCACTGGCAGTTCAAATTTGACAAGACTAAAAGTGAATTCATTAAACACTTTCCACCCACCCTTCCAACACAGTTTGCAAAATTATGCATCTTCCTACATTTTTTCTATATCATGTTTTGATGTTACTATTCAGTCATTCAAGTTAGAATCATAGAAAAAGCATCCTTAAAGTGTCTCCCCTACTTCCAAATCAATGGTTGCTTCTTAACATTTCTTAAAATTCTACTTTATTTTTCTCCCCAGTGTCACTTCTTTCATTAGTTCTTTATATTTCTTTATTTTCCTTGGAATTTTACTAACCTAACTAGCTATATGACCTCTTATTTTTAACCTATGGCAACCCACTGTCCATGCGTTTAACAAAAAAGTTCTTCCTAAAATAAGAACTTCTGCGTTTTATTTTTTAAAAAATAGTTGGATTTACAATACACAGGATAAAATTTAATCTTCCTAGGTATACACTGAAAGTTATAAATTGGGATTACTAGCCTCCTCATCTGACATTTCCATGTATGAAATCAATTATGATTTCAACTATTGTGTTTGTACCAATCTTAAATGACGTTCCAAATTATACCTGGCTAGGCTTTATCTTTTATGAGAAAAAAATGTGGACTCTCAAATTTCCTTGGAAAAGTCAACTACTTTCTTCTGTAAGTCAGGGTCTTGCTCTGTTGCCCAGCCTAGAGTGTAGTGGCACAATCGTGTCTTGCTGCAATGTATGCCTCTCAGGCTCAAATGATCCTCCCATCTCAGACTCCCTAGTCAAGTAGCTAGGATTACAGGTGCATCCATCACACTCAGCTAACTTTTTAAAAAAAATTTGTCTTTCTTTTTTTTTTTTTTTTTTTTTTTTTTTGGTAGAGATGGGGTTTTGTTGTGTTGTCTAGGCTTATCTCAAACTCCTGGGCTCAAGTGATCCAAAATTCCTGGATTACATGTATGAACCACTATGCCAGCAAGTTGTCATTGTTTTAACAGATAATGCATTATTTAAAATGCTTCCCTCCCCTATGCACTCATTGTTGTGAAAAAGACTACTCAACTGAAAGCGAGCAAAGACTATTCATCCAGAGCTTGCTATCACAAGAGAGCCATTTCACAGAGACTCAATGGCAAGCAAAGAAGTAAGAAAGATATATGTCTATAGTGAGGGGATAAAAGAAAAGAATCTTCCAGGAGTTCCCTGATTGGAGGCTGTGGGCATGGGGAAGCTCTAAGGTTAACTAGGGTTAATTAGAACCTGGACATCCTATTTGGTTGATTAAAGGTGCATATTTGGCGTTCTGTAATTGGTCTGAAGTTGATTTGTGAATTCAGAAAGCATATCACACAAAAATGTCAAAATGACAAATAGACAAATTATAGCATTTTCAATAAATAGTGTTGAAACAACTATACATATACATGCATGAAAATTTTAAAATATAAACTTTGACCATTTCCTCAAGCAATATACAAAAATTAATTCAAAAAGGAACACATATATCCATGTAAGAACTGAAGCTAGAAGAAGACACAGCAGGAAATATTTGAGATCTTGGATTAAGGTAGCATTTCTTTGAATTAGAAACAAAAAATACAAATCTACAAAGAATAAAATAATAATTCAAATGATTAAAATTAAATTATTTTGCTGATGGAAATACACAATTTAAAAAATGTTGAGATATGCCACAGATTAGAAAAAAATATGTATGACAGAAAACTTGATCTAGTATATAAAAAGAACTCTTGCAACTCAATAATGAGAAAATTATCCAATTTAAGAAATAAAAAATGGATAAAATATTTGAACAAGTTGTTCACAAATGAATAAAGCTAACAAGTACAAGGAAGGATATTTAATATTATTGGTAATAAAGGAAATGCAAATTAAATTAAAAACATGATAATTCTACAGAACTACTGCTTGACTAAATGAAATTTCAGAGCCTGACAATACTAAGTCTTGGAGAGGATGTAGACTGTATTATTCCATTCTTAAGTTGCTAATAAAGACATACCTGAGACTGAGTAATTTATAAGGGAAAGAGATTTAATGGACTCACAGTTCCACATGGCTGGTGAGGCATCACAATCATGGTGGAAGGCAAAAGGGAAGCAAGACACATCTTACATGGCAGTAGGCAAGAAACACCTTGTGTAGGGGACCTTCCCTTTATAAATCCATTAGATCTCATGAGACTTATTCACTATCATGAGAACAGCACCAGAAAAAATCTACTCCCATGATTCAATTACCTTCCACCAGTTCCTTCCATGACACATGGAGATGACTACAGTTCAAGGTGAGATTTGGGTGGGCACACAGAGCCAAACCATATCAACAACAAATGCAAAATGTGAGTATGCAAAATGGTACAGCCACTTAGGAACCAAGTTTGACATCTTCTTAAAAAGTGCTAGCATGAAATCCAGCAATGCCAGGCCTATGTATCTACTATAAGAAAATAAAAACATCACACAAGTATACCCTCACACCGACTTGTATGCAAATGTCTGTGTCAGCACTATTCACAGTAGCCTAAAAAGGTAAACGAACTAGTGCTCATCACCTGGAGAATGAATAAATAAATGTAGTATGTCCACAAAATAAAGTACTACTCTATAATAAAATTGTAGAAACTCCTAAATGTAATAATGGGAATAAATTTAAAAATCCAATCAGTGAAAGAAGTCAGATGCAAACGACTATACTGTTTGATTCTATTTACATAATAGTTCTACAAAGGCAAAAACAAAGCACAAAAGAAAACAGTGGTTGTCTTGAAATAGGAATTGACTAAAAAGTGGCATGACGGGAGAATTCTAAATCTTGATTATGCTGGTGGTTGCATGGCTGTACTCAATGACCAGAACTTATCAAACAACATACTTCTAATGGATAAGCAATATATGTAAAATACGCTTTCATAAAGCTGTAACAAATTGTATCTGGGCTTTCCTGTAAAACAGTTGGCACCAAAATTCCATTCATCACTTTAATTCTGAAACCCTTAGCCTCAGCATTTCCCAAGTTTTTTCGTGTGTGTGTGGGGGGGGGGGTACCCATGAAAAAAGACCCCACTTCTCATATCCTATTAATTGCTTCATCTCTCAGAGATAATGTTGATAATGTTGATACTCCCATTCTCAGCTCTGCCACCAACATATTGCCTGAATGGAGGCAAGACAATTCGTCTTTTCAAACATTCTTTCCTTTTGTTTCATATGAGAAATGCTCAACTAGTTAATTTCCAGTGATTCTTCTAGTTCTAAGTGTCTAATAAGAGTAGAATGTTAGAAGAATCAATCTTGAAAAATATTTTAATAGCAAAAGCCTTCCAAACTTAAAACAAGTTTCATTACAGAGAAGGTTTTCTTGTTCTTTGATAACCATGTTTGATTGCTTTCTTTAATTTGCAATTATCTGGATGCTGATGTTTCAGTTTACAACTGCAAATATAAGGGGGATGTATTTGCTGTCAGCTTGATCAGTTCATTCTTCAAATGTAGGCAGATAGAAACTTTCTTCTCTTAGAACAAGACTGAAAACTTTGAAGCGTGGTGTCGAATATGGTTACCACCAGGAACTAAGAGATGGAAGCTACACTTTATCAATGGACAAACATAGTTAGCCCTTTTCACTTACCAGATGAAAACTTGAAGCTTGTTTGTATCCTAAAGGCAGTTGTACTGGTTAGTTTCACCATGACTTTATAAATATGAATGTTCTGAAATCAAACTATTTCACCCTCATCATTTATACCATATTCAGAAAAATATCAGTAGCATATATATATATATATCTTTATCACATTTCTCCAATAACAAAGTCTCTTATAAGCAGGGTGAGAAATTCTATACTGTAGTAAAAATATGGCCCAAAAGCAGTTAAAATCACTTTCATCAATACCATAAAATGCTGTTAATTAGCCATATTAAACGTGTCATGCTGAGTACTGTACCTTTCATTGTACTGTTCGTGGAGGTGATACAGAGGTTTGCATCAGGGCATGTCAGATCAGTGTGTTAGTTATGAGGGCTTTCTGTGATCCACCCTTAACACGGTTTTCTTCTATGTGCTGTTTTGTTTTTGATCATCATTTTTGCTCAACAGCTAGCCAACCTTCCTCTTCTCAGTTCTATAGATCCGTCAATGCTCAACTTAAATAGTACTCTTGCCTGTATGAAGGCTCCCCTATTATTCTAATAGAAAGTAATTACTCTCTTGAATTGTCAGCAATCCGTCTATACCACTCATAGTACTTAATTTTTTCTAATTCATTGAGTTATTAACGTACAACTCTTTTAGTAACTTTATTTTAGCCATCCATCAATATTCTAGTATGCAGCAGGCATTTTATAATATAACTCTCTGACTATCACCTCCATGAACCTTCAATCAGTTAGAGGGCAAAGACATGTCTGCTTAATCATTTTATTCCTTGTAACACCAAGAAACATTTCCTTGCATTCAATAAATATTAGTTGAATAAATGAATCAACTTACACTGTTACCCTTAATCTGATACCAAGAGATAGTTTTGATTTTTCTTATGATATCTTCATCAAATTTTTCTCATCTTCAGGATGTTGCCATTGATTTAACGGAATTAACTGAGCACCTACTATATGCACACAACATACTAGGTGCTTGAATTATATCCAAACACAACATAAAATTATCCTTTTCATTAAGGAATATACCAAGGTAAAGACAAATATTAAATATAATAAAGAATATGCATAGTACATTAGTTGTATTGTGGTATAAAAAATAAAAACCACTTAGGAGAATTTCAAGTGCTTTGGACGCCAAGATGTAAATCAAGTAGAGTGATGAGTATGTAGCTCATTTTAATAGGATTATTTGAACCACTACCTGAAAATAGGGGAGATTTTAGTCATGGAGATCTCTAAGAAAAGACTAGGAATTAGAACATCTGTATCATCTATCACACACATCTTTTTAAAGGTTAAAATATCCCTGGAAGTATACCTTAGAACCTGGTAACATAACTTTTCCTTTGGATAATTGGATATCTAGGAACAGAAAAAGGAAAGAGAATTTTATTCTATACCCTTTTGTAGACTTTGAATTCTGAATCATATGAGTGCATTATTTATCCAAAAATCAGATAAAAATTCTTCTAGGAAGGAAATGGAGAGCTGCTTAAATTTCTGAAAATATTTGAATATTTTGGCATTTTGGGAAGTGTTTCATAAAATTGGCACACTTAAGTAGTTTGAACTAATTTTTATCAGTTAGCATCTGTTGCATTATAAATCACCCCAAAACTTAGTAATGGAAAATGACGGCCATTGATTTAGCATACAATTTTGTGGGTTAACAATTTGGATTGAGATCAGCAAGACAGTCCTTCAGATTCGGGGCAGGCTTAGCTGATACCAGCTAGGTTTTAGCATCTGTGATCACCTGGTGGATCTTCTGGGGCTGAATGGTGTATTGTGTAATGGCCGGCATCATTGGGTCCTATCTCTATATCATCTTTAGCAGGCTTGCTTTGGTTTGTTTACATGGTAGAGGAGGAAGTCCAAGAGCAGCAAGAAAGGAAGTTTTAAGATCTCTTGAGGCTTAGGTTTAGAATTCTCATACGTTGAGTACATCACAAGGCCAGCCCATACTGAAGGTATGGGAAAATAGGCTCTATTTCTATACAAAAAGAGGTAAAATATTGTGATTATTCATTTTGCAATTGTCTGTAACTATAAAGTGAAAATTAACAAGGTTAATGTGGACTTATTCTCAGATTGGAGGTGGAAGCCATATCATTGTTTCCTAGCCATGCTTAAATATTTTCAATAAGAGAGAATTCAGTTACAATTAAAACTACCTTAATTATAAATGTGGTTTTTAAATATGTGCTTCTCACTTCAGAATATTGAGGATAGATCTGTGTCTATTTAAAGTAACTGTCTATTATAAAAATTAAATGGCTTCCCTTTTAGATTTTTTCCCTGATAAGCTCTAATATGTTACACACCCCATCACATCACTCTTATTAAATATTCACCTTTTCTCTTTTGTATTATGTCTGTGGGAAAAAAGGACCAACATTTTTAATTTGAGTCTGATCAATATCATATATAGTCCAAAGGTTAAATTTTTACTTTTACATGCCATTTTTATATTGTTGTATTTTTAGCTTTAAATATATATAAAGAAACATTGAGGCTTCTGCTGTACTCCAGCACCTGCAAATTTTATATTGCACATGTCATTGCTGTTCCCTTCCATACATTTTTCTGGATTAATTCCTTAAGTATCTATCTTACCCAGAATGTAATTCATACAGTTTTTAAAAGGTCACACAGTTTATGTATCTTTAGATCGTGGAATGAACCACCATATTCTTACCACTTGTTAAGTGCTTGAAATTAGACTTACTTTATTTTTAGAAGCTTTAGATTATTTAGATATTCAATAGAAATATTGTTATCTCCTTCATATGATTTTTTATGAACATAAATATGAGAAAATAAGCCAAAATTCTTAGCTTGGTGCCTTACACCTGAGGGCTTTCTATCTATTGGCTGCCTCCCTTCTTTGCCACTTGTATTACTATGTTTCAACCATTTGCTAGCTTCCTAACTAAAGTCAGGTATGTTCAATACAGAAGCTTAAAGATTCAGATGCTGCTCCATGATAGACCTCTAGAAATGATACTCCACATTCACAGCTGAATTATTCGTGTCACGATAAGGGAATCCCAGTAACATGCTCATTCCAAAAATTGTGCGTGCTTCTTTATTCTCTGTAAAAAGCAGAATTATGTGAGGTGTGAATAATAATGGTAATAACAAAGATCATGATAATAACAGCCACCATTTTAGGTATAATGCAACCATCATATTAGGAAAGCACTGTCCATATTCCCATTTTAGAGACTGGACTGAAAACTGAGCCTCTGAGAAGCTGACTTGCCTAGTAGTGGTTACAATAGCTGTTAAGGGATAAAGAGAAAGCCTCAATCCAGATCTACATCCTCCAAATTCCTTGCTCTTCACATCACTCCATATTATATAAAGAAATGTAGGTATAAAATTTTCACTGATTAAGTGACATTAAGGGTGTCACTATTCATATGTATAACTTCTTAAAAAAAACTTTAAGCAATTTTCTAGAGTTGAGTGATATTCAGACACAACAGAAAACATGAATTTGAGAGTAATTACTACAACCGTCATTGGATCAGTTATAAATTAGACCTAATTATTCAAGTCTAGCAAGATTGGGAAGCAGATCTGCAGTGATGATGATAGTGGAATTTGGTGGATATATGTCCTGGGCTCTGAAGAATGGGGTGATAGATGGTAATTATCATTAGGGTCTTTTGAATAATGATGTTGGAATCTTCTCACTCGTTAGAGCAAACAATTCAATGGTCATTAGAAGTGGCTGCGAAAAGCAATGAAATACCATCAGAAAAGGAGTAACACTTATTACTGTAATAACCTATTATTTCCATAATGGTGATGTAATTAAGAAATCAACATCGGACATGATTGCCCATCAACTGTGGCTTTTAAAAGCTGGCGGCAGTGGCCAAAAATTAAACTTGAAACAATTTCCATACCTTTAGTGGAATTCACATAGCACATACCATGTTCTTTTCCAACTGTGACTTTAATTTGAATATTATCAGGGGTAGGTCAAAACAGATGTGCTATAAATCACTCCAAAAGTGTGGTCAGAGTTGGAGGCATATGCACAGCACTTACTATGGAAAGGAAACTGCATTTTTGTAATCATGGTTTGTAACTAATCTCTCAGAAACAAGAACATAGATGTGATTGTCACTTTTTTCTTCCTTACACACTGGTTGTAAATACAAATTGTGTGGCTTTGTAGAAGAGTAATGCATCACATCACGAGAAAAACACCAGATTCAATGCAAGCAGGAGGAACTGTGTAGACCACATTGTAAATTAAAAGATGCAAAAACTATACTAGAGAATATCAGGCTTAGGGAAACAAATTCTCATTATTTTGAATAAGAATTAAATTCCTGAAGTCTGACCTAAACGGCAATTATAATTGGACATTTACAATGAAAAATACGGAGAAAACCTACAAGTGATAAGTCAATGATTATGCACTTGCTAAAAACATGTGCTTGGCATTTTTTAAAATTTTCCTAATTAAATCCTAATTAGAATGTGTATTGGAGTGTTAATTTTTAATAGCTATACCTCTGGGGCATTTTTACACCTTCAGTAGCCTAAGCTTATTCAGATATGTAAGAGATAATTATCAATAAAAGAAGTACCAGGTTGTTGGCTTGGAGAGTTGCTTATGTGTGACTTCTTTCTGCCTCTGTCTAAATGGCCCTGGGGACCTCTCTTACTGGGAACTGTAACATCTTTTGCTGCAATATTGGCCACTTCAGCTGCCCTGTACGTAAAGCATGCCTTTGTCTGCATGACTCCAGCTAGGTCTTTCCTTCCAAAGAAAAGAGAAACCTGCATAGATGCTCAGTGACTCTCAAAGTAAAGTTGACAGCCAAACAGGAGTATTCAAACTGTGAGTCTACACAACAACTGAGTATGCCAACATGAAATTATTTTGAAGTCTACTTTAGCTTGACACTATATGCATTAAAACTAAATGATGGGTTTTATCATGAGAATTGGAAATTATCCTTAATTGCTTTCCCAAGATTTTCTCTTTTCTTTATTTTTATTTTTTATTTTTTATTTTTTACTCTAGAAGTCAATTTTTATAGTTGAATGCTTTATTACAAAGTTAAAATAATAATAGGAATACTTAATCGAACTGTCACCATTTCTGTACTTCTCTGGTTTATTTACATTGTTTGATTGGACAACTTGCTGAGTTACCTAATATTTAAAATACTTTTTCTAAAACTTTGCTACCGTAAAAGTATTTGACTAAATAATTTCTTGATTTATGCAAACTTTGGGATAGGAAACTCTGAATTAAGTTAATATGGTCCATTTTTCCATAACAAATTTTCTCTAAAATCTTTCTCTTTTTTTTAACAGTCTTAATCTGCCAGCAAGGTCAAAGAGCAGTGGCACAATCTCGGCTCACTGCAACCTCTGCCTCCCAGGCTCAAGCAATCACCATACCTAAGTTTTCCAAGTAGCTGGGTCTACATGTGTGCACCACCATGCCCAGCTAGCTGTTCATATTTTGTAGATTTTGTTTTAAAATAGCTTTCTTCTGAATACTTAAAGTATTTGTGTTTATGACATAACTTTTTATAGATATGGAATACTTCCTCCCATAATCCCAGACCTCTCCCAACATTTTCTTAGAGAAAGGCTAAATGTGTTTCCACCTGCATTAAAACTCTCTGATATCCTTTTTCCTCATATTGCCACCATCTTAGACTTTCTTTTAGAATTGTCTGTCTTCCAAGTAGCCAATACTTTTGATCACCTTATGTGTTAAGACCTTAAATTAGGTATTGAGTAAGACACATAAAACTCCAAACTCACAAAGCTTATAGTCTGGAAAGTTAAGTCGTTATAATAATAATTATACTTGCATTCTTGATGTGTTCCATACACTCTATTGTTTCTTCATACTCAAGTTCTCATATCATCACATCCAGCAACTTCCACATCTAAGCTTGGCATTTTCTACATAGTTTATCCATGTGTAACTGATAATCTGGAAAGTTAAACTGTTTAGAAGTAGCAGAGTCTGCTGGGCATGGTTTCTCACACCTGCAATCCTAGCACTTCGGGAGGCCGGGGCGGGGAGGACCAGGAGATGAGGAGTTTGAGAACAGCCTGACCAAGATGGTGAAACCCCATCTCTACCAAAAATACAAAAATAAGATGAGGGCAGTGTTGGGGGTCTGTAATCCCAGCTACTCTGGAGGCTGAGGCAGGAGAATCACTTGAACCCAGGAGGTGGAGGTTGCAGTGAGCCAAAGCATCACTACACTCCAGCCTGGGCAACAGAGCGAGACTCCGTCTCAAAAAAAAAAAAAAATAAATAAAAATAAAGCAATAGCAGGGTCAGGAAATGTCATGCCTGTCAGGAATAGAATGAGAAGACATCTTGAAGCCTTATGTGTATAGTGGTTAAGGGCATTTGAGTTAAGAATTCTGGGTGAAAGGGGATTATGAGTATTGTGGTGATATTGTCGGAAAAACATAGAATAGGATATTTTTAATGTCACCACGTGAAGGGATAAGAAAGAAGAAAGACAAGCTCACATTCGGGGAAGGCAGTTTCTATCTAAGAAACAATTTTTCTGTAAGAAATTTCCATTAACATAGATGGATTTTGTTTTTTATAAAGTTTTAAAATTTTTATTTCTCAAAAATGTTGATTGAGTTTGAGACTTACCAATAATTTGGAGAGATTGGAAGACCGTTCTTTCTCCCCACTAGTTTGCTGTCTGCTAGTATATCTCATTTATTCATTTTTAACAACTGCCATTCTATGTATACATTTTCTAACACTGATAGGTTTAATTTCTTATCACTTGTCTCATACCTTTGCATTCAGAAATAATGTTCTGTCTATAGTAACAGGTTCCCTTCACAAACCTTCATGTGGATCTAATGTGTTCAATTCCATCCCTTGCCCTACTCCAAATCCTGAACCTAGACAATTTCAGTACATTAATGCTGAGTTTTGCTCTTAGCTAGAGTATATACAATTTGGGGTGGCATGCAATACAATTCTAGGAGTCAGAGAATGAATAGGTTCTCTCTCCTCATAAGTACCAGGAGCAACGTCATCTCAAATAAGGATTCCAGGGTCTTTGTCCTAGGCAATCAGGCCTAAGTGTGTATTTAGCCTTGGAAACTTGCAGTATTAGCCAGTGATGGTCAGGGGTTTAATGGGTCTCTCTTTATTTTAGGTAAGTCATCTCCTTTGCCCTATTCTTCCAGTGATTCAGAACTTAACTAACGTTGGGGAATCTTTGGAGATACTCACCATTGCTGTCTTGAATTGTAAACAACATAACCTTTGGGGAATGTTTTTAAAAATGGATTTTTTGTCAAGTGGCAATATTGTCTGATTTTTAAGCATTATGAAGAGGGTAAGATAGGAGACATTCTGACATGGGTTCCTCAAACCTTGGAGCATGAAACAAAACAAGAAAGAAACTAAAATTCCTATTAAGTATTTTTACTAATATTTTTGTGGACTTTTCAGCAAAATCAGAGAATAGCTGTACCCCAATTTTATAGATTGGAATGTCTAAAGTTCATAATATTAAGTGACTCACTCAGGGTTCCATAGCAAGTAAGTGATGGAACCAGGATTTAAATTTAATTATAAATTCAAATCATATTCTTGTATATTCTAAAGCCACATTTACCGATCTCACTTACCCAGTGTGAAACAAGCAAGAAAGTCTTTCCCTCATGGCATGTCCATGGTTTTATATTTTTCACTTCAATTTATACTTTTAATAAATTCTTCAGTACAGTCATTTTAAAAATCACACTTTTACTTTACTCTCTGCAATAATAGCAGAGAGCAACTGTCAGCAGATGTGAAAGTTTACAGATCATTATATTCTCCTCTACAATGCACCCTCTGAAATGCCCTGGTGTCAAAGGACCCCCTCTTTTCCATCTGAAAGAAATCAGTTTTAGAGCACTTTTGTCCCAAGCTAGTAACTTAGTCAATTTCCTCCAATGTGCAATTAACCTGAACAATTCAGGAAATAGAGGCCACTGTGAGATCAATTACATCCAGTCTTCTCTCTACATCTGAATCCAATCTTGTCACCTACTAGGCTATTTGCCTTTTCTGAAAGTTCTTCACTGAGTCCCTAAAGGCTCTGGGATACATGGTTCTTCAATAGACTTTACAAGACAGCACGTTTCGTTTTTGACTAATCAAGGGGGAAACATTATACCAATCCACATATCTATATTGGCATTACTGTCTACACATACACATATTAACACAAGAACATGTTATTTTATATGTGAAATACCTTTTAATTTATAATTTCCAAGTCCAGAGATGGAAAATAATGAATCATCTCTTAAAACCCTAGCTTAGTTACCACACTTACAAGAAATTCTAACCTGACTAAACTGACAAAATTAATCGTGTTGTATTTAAATTCCATTTGTTCCTTATGCATTCCATAAAAACTACGGTTTAGTACTTTTATTGTACATTTCATTTTTTTTTTAAATGGTATCTTGCTTTGCCAGGAGGCTGAAATTCAGTGGCACGATCTTGGCTTATCACAATCTCCGCCTTCCAAGTTCAAGCAATTCTCCTGCCTCAGCCTCCCGAGTAGCTGGGGTTACAGGTGCTCACCACCATGCCCAGCTAGTTTTTGTATTTTTAGTAGAGATGGCTTTTCACCATGTTGGCCAGGCTGATCTAGAACTCCTGACCTCATGATCTGCCTCATGATCCTTAGCCTCCCAAAGTGCTGAGATTACAGCCTCCAAATTTTTACACCTCCGTATCACTTGCTGTATTATATGCTCTAGAAAGCAGAACTGTGTCATTACCAGCTAAGTATCTAAGCATATAGTATAATTCTTGGCACATATATGTTGATCAATATGTGCTTGCTTATTCATTTACGTATACACCTGTTTAAAATTACATTCAGCATTTTCTATGGCCATATAATAGAAATATTTCTTAGATGACCCCCATTGATTCCAATCTCTTGGCATTTATGTCTTTGTGTTATTCCCTGTCCTTGAGTGTGGGCTGTACTTAGAGATTAACAAATAGAATACAGAAAAAGTTATGTAATATCTTTTCTATTATTAGGTTACAAAATACTAAAGATTCAAACTTACTGGCAGCTTCTCTTACTTTCTGGCTTTAAGGAAGCAAGCTGACATGTTGGAGAAGCTCATTTGACAAGGAACTGTGGGCCACATAACTACTAATTCTAGAAGTAGCTCCATATTCTATGTATGTGAAGCCCTTTCCAAATGGTCTATCAGTTATCTATTGGCCTATAACAAACTATTCTAAAACATAATGTCATATAACAACAATTATTTGTTAGGTCTTATATTCTCAGTTGGCTCAGTGGCTCTGGAAGGTGCAGTGTGGCTGTAGTCACATAGCTGAGAGTTAGTCCAGGCTATCAGCTCTGGTGTCTTGGATCTCTTCCATGTAAGTCCTCAGTGGAATGCACAGAATTTCTTATGCGGTAGCTCCAGGTCAGGGTCCCAAGAAGGGCAGATGCAATGCACAAGGAGCTTTCAAGCCTCTGCTTACTATATGTTTGCTGATATCCCAGTGGTCAAGGGCAATAACATAGCCAACTCCAAAGTGAAAGTGAGAGAGAAAAATACAAACATGGGTGCCTGAAGTAAACTTTTTATTGGAGATCATTGCTGAAAGAATTTACAACCAATGGTATTGACATTTAGATGAATAGAAATGGCCATAGAATGCTAGCACTTATAGAATGCTAGGGGACAGGTAGTTCAATCCCATCATGCTTTAAATGAGATAACAAACATGATCAGACCAAAACAATTACTTAAGTAGAAAACATGGTCAACATGAAAAATTCAGATTCTTTTAAATTAAATTCTTATTATCTTTGTTCATTATTTGACTGTCAAATATTATTTGACTGCACATTATTTGACTGTCAACATCAAGCCATTCAAAAGATTGTAAAAAGCAAGAGGTGACACCATGCCACTCTGGGTTGCTGAATACAATTCTAAAATACCTGATCCCTTTTTCTTTTGCCTGTACTATTTTAGTTCAGAAATATGTTAACGTTCTATAATTAGAAATTTACTATACCTCCAACTATGCTGTAATGTGCCAGTTATTTGAAGGGTCACTACATTAAACTACCAAATAATGAGTTATCTCCCACAAGCAATTAGAATCTAGTAATCTAAATCATTGTTATTGTAACAGTCCACTTTTAATGCAGATAGAGTGCTAGTGAGCCCACATTGAAGTTTTTAATCTTTGACTGGGTTATTTGTATTGTTTGAAACTATTATTGCTTTAAACTTTCTGTTCTAAAATAAACCTAACCACGCTGTGGGTACGGATCAGGACAAAGGCTTTTGCTATGCAGGTAAATGCTTCTGAATTTTTAAGCTTGGATTACTATAATTTTTATTTTCTGGAGTTTTGCTCATGGTGGTTTCTCAGATACAGCTCTTGGAGAATGCAGAAGTTGAATCTTTGTGAGAATGCACCTGGCTTGGGAAATTATTCCTGTTTTGGCATCCATACACAAGACCCTATCTAGTCTTCAATGATAGGATTTATATTTAAGAACTGGAGAGACTGTGACTTTCTGCTTTCAGCTAATGCTGTGCTTACAATATTTCTTACAGTCTGAATCATAACATTTTAGTCACAAGCTTGTGTTTCAAATTTTACTTTTCTAACTAAAAAAAAAAAACATTATGATCAATATTGAATAAAATAACCTGCCATGTCTCTTTGACATTAATTTTAAAAAACTCACTAACCAACTGCTATTTTTTTACTACTAATTTCATTTTAGAACAAGCATTTACTCTTTAAAGCCTATCCTTTTTCTGTATATTCTGTAACATATTTTATAAATTACAATTTGTTTTTTAAATAGAATATTCCTATAAATCTTAGTTGAAGGACTAAGAAAGAGAACCTTAGCCAAAAGAATTATTTTTAAGTACCAGTTCTATCACTTATTTGGTGTTTGGTCATGAAGAAACCCTTTTACCTATTTGTCCCTATGCTTATTTATACATAAAATGGAAAATCTGGGGCCAGATACGGTGGCTTATGCCTACAATCTCAGCATTTTGGAAGGCCAAGGCAGGAGGATTGCTTAGGCCAGGAGTTCAAGAATAGCCTGGGTGGCATAGGGAGACTCTGTCTCTACTATCAAAAAAAAAAAAAAAAAAAAAAATGGAAGGGAAGGGATATAGATTTTTTTTTTTTTTAGAGGGAAGTTGTTTAAAAATAGACCACTTGCTGTATAATGAATAGCTTGAAAACTATATTTCTGTAAGTCACTATTGCTTAAAATAATAATTCCTTTTAAATAGCATTATGGCTCTCTATTTTGATGTTGTTGGTGTACTTCTAAGATTGGCCATAACATGCTCTTTCATAGAGACTACATCTTATTTATCTTTATATTCCTGATAGAATGCATAATTATTAAGAGTTTTACAAATGATTTTACATGCTTTACATGTTGACTGAGTTAACAATACATCCTGCATTAGCACCTTTCCTTACCTTCCCTGTGTCCTTTCCTCATTTCCTTGTGCTTTTTGAATAAACTACTCAGATTTCCCTCGACTCAGGATCTGCTTCTGGAGGAACCCAAACTAAGATACATTTTTAGACATGAATTCAACCAACAGGTAGTTAAAATCATTTATCTTTATGAGAAATAAGGGAAATAGATGCTGCTTTTCACTGTAAGCCTTTAAGTACTATTTGACTATTAATAAATGCTGTTTGGATAGACAGTCAAATAGATATTGACCAATGATAAGGATAGATTGATAGATTAATAGATATATAATATCAGGTAAGCCTTTGTCACAGCTGGTAGTTAATCCAGCCAATTTATAAAAATCACTGCAAGAATCAACCCCGTAATTAATAAATCCAAAATTTTCTCCAAATACCACAACCAGAGTGGAAGGGTGGATGAGACACAAGAAATAACAGGAAGAAAGGGTGCTTGAGAAATTTCTGAAGTCACAACCCAGCTTAGCCTTTTAGATTCTCCCCCTCAAGCTCCTTCTTGTTAAACTTCAACTGTGTTCTCAGTACAAGCTCCTGCTAAAACCCAACCTAGTTCCTGTATATTTTACATGGTGTCAAGAAACTAAAAACTGTAGTATCTCCCTCTATCATCATTACATTTCCAAATTTCTTGCTGACTGAGTCATGCTCACCTAATTCTACTGATTTAGTGTATCTCACTTGTACCAATATAATTCAGAGTATTTATTTTCAAACACACAGTATGGCATGATTATATATTTTCCTCTAGAAATCTTTTAAGAAATTATATGTTATGTACTTCTCACTTAACCCAATAAATTTCTGTACTTCACAAAAATAGATCCCCCTTCGAATCAATATAAAAATATATTCTTCTCACTGTTTAGGCTAAAATTGATTCTCCAAGAAGGCACACCTATCTTTCAGTGTTCCTCTGTGGCTTTCATACCCCAGGTAGGCAGCAATATATTACTATTGGCATGTTATAACACAGTTCAAACATTAAAGATCACCCTCTTCTTAAGCAAAAATAGCCCTTATTCTTTTGAGCAAGGTTTGAGATATTACAAAGGTTTTCCTGGCTGAATTTGCCTGACTGTCATGAACACATGGAAACCACCTAGAGACTAATATAGTGAAGTTGGATTTTTGTGATCCTGAATGAAGGGTCTGCTACCAATATCTTGACATTGCATGTAGACTGAATTTTTCACTGAGGATAGTAGTCACAATAAAGCAATGCTTTTAACTCTTAACTAACTTTTTGAGTCACACAGCAATGAGTTGTCCCCCAGCAGTAGCCTAGTTTGGGATTACAAACTCCTAACTGAATCATGGGCTCATTTATGACAAATTTTAGAAAAGTGAATGTTTTCATCTTAAGGAACAGCTATTCTTATCTCCAAGCTTCCAAATTTTTATTGAAATATTAATCAGAAGAAGACATGATGGTTGATGATCGAGACAGAGTCATGGTCCAGGGAGCTTACAGAAGCAGACACACAGACTGATAATAATTTACAGAAAAATATGACCATATAATAGTAAGATAAAATGTTACAAGAAACACTTTGAACTGTAACATCTCCCCTCCAACCCAAAACTGTGAAATAGCCATGAGACCAAAGAATTACTTGAACAACTCCAGTCTGATAAGTAGATGAGTTTATTAGGAATTAACATACAAGACATTTCTGGACAGTTACAGGTCAACTCTAGAGAGCCTGCAGGCTCTTGTCTTTAAACTACTTTTAGGCTAATATTCTGGATCTTTGCTTACTGTGCTTAAGGGATGCAACTGTTTTTCTCAGTAAGTTCACAGATACTCTCTGGAATGTTGAGGTTCCCAGGAACGTCTGCTCCTGAGCTGGGTACCATAGCCTGCCTCACTGCCTGGCCTTCAACTTTCACTAAGCAGGCAAATGCACCCTTAAGTAACCTGGTAGGGAACATGCCACTCTACATAAAGAATGTAGGACATGCAACAATAACTGGTCTGGAAGATGAGAGAAAACTTCCCTGAGATCTGAAGGATATATATTAATTCCCTAAGTGAAGTGGAAGATGCTGCTGAGAGTAGAAGTAATGTTTTTCCATCTATTTGTGTCTTCTCTTATTTTCTTGAGCAGTGGTTTGTAGTTCTTGAAGAGGTCCTCCACATCCCTTGTTGTGGGTAGGGAGATACGGGAGGGATAGCATTAAGAGAAATACCTAATGTAGATGACGAGGTGATGGATGCAGCAAACCACCCCAGCATGTGTATACCTATGTAACAAACCTACACCCTCTGCACATGTACCCTAGAATTAAAGCATCATGATAAAATATAAATAATGTTCTGTGTGAGACAAACAGCATGAGCAAATGTTCTGAGTCAGAGATGAGTTGCCTCAAGAAAAAAGATAACAGACCAGAAAATGAATACCATATCCAGCAAACATATTTTGCTTTACAGCACTATTAGCTGCTGGCCCAGATTTAAATGTTAAGAGATAACACAGAAAACTCTACATGTCTACTTTCAATTGGAAACTAAGATGAAGGGGAAATACTGCAGCCATATCCTTGTAGAGCACTGATTAGCTTAACTGTATTGGTCTCCATCAGATGGGTTATTCTCTATTCTCTCTCCCTCTTTATTCACACATATTATTGTATATTGCTTTAGTAACTTCTGGTCTGGACAATTTAATATTAATTACCATGCTACTATGTTAGCACCATAATTATTCAAGATATGGTGTAATCATTTCACCACTGTGTCCCCAGAAGAAAACCCAAAATATAATATAAGCTAAAAAAAAAACTATACTGAATGGAGTATATAAGAAGCATTGAGGGACAAATGATACAGAAGGAGAAATGTAAACACCGCAGGAAAGGAGATTGAGAATTAGGCATCAGACTGTATTAAATCACTTTTACATTATCATAAGGCAAGAGAAAACCAATAAAACACGGAAACCTAGGGAGTGAAGATTAGACTCACCAAATAAGAACTCCACCACACTGAGGGGAAGAATATATTACATATGGGGTATACTTCAGAGTTTATAAAGTATATTCAGTGTATCTGTTTTTTAGTTTTTAATGCAAATTGTGTGGTATATGTTGAGATATCTCATCTATGTCCAGAGGGAGAAACCAACACTCAGTTCAGTGACTTGCCCTAAGCCACAGGGCTGGTAGATTTCTAGAGTTAAAGAAAAGTCTCCCACTATTATTGTGTGGGAGTCTAAGTCTCTTTGCAGGTCGTTAATAACTTGTTTTATGTATCTGGTTCCTCCTGTATTGGATGTGTATATATTTAGGGTCATTAGCTCTTCTTGTTGCATTTATCATTTTACTATTTAATGCCCTTATTTGTCTCTTTTGATCTTTGTTGGTTTAAAGTCTATTTTATCATAGTGGGAGACTTTAACACTCCACTGTCAATGTTAGACAGATCAATGAGACAGAAAATCAACAAGATATCCAGGACTTGAACTCAGATCTGGACCAAGCAAACCTAATCGACATTTATAGAACTCTCCACCCCAAATCCACAGAATATGCATTCTTCTCAGCACCGCATCATGCCAACTCTAAAACTGACCACATAATTGGAAGTAAATCACTTCTCAGCAAATGCAAAAGAATGGAAATCATAACAAAGAGTCTCTCAGACCACAGTGCAATCAAATTAGAACTCTGGATTAAGAAACTAATTCAGAACGGTACAACTTCATGGAAACTGAACAACTGGCTCTTGAATGTTGACTGTATAAACAATGAGATGAAGGCAGAAATAAAGATGTTCTTTGAAACCAACAAGAACGAAGACACAATATACCGAAATCTCTGGGACACTTTTAACACAGTGTATGGAGGAAAATTTATAGCAATAAATGCCCACATGAGAAACAAGGAAAGATATAAAATCGACACCCTATCATCAAAATTGAAAGAGCTAGAAGAAAAAGATCAAAAAAATTCAAAGGCTAGCAGAAGACAAGAAATAACTAAGATCAGAGCAGAGCTAAAGGAGAAAGAGACACACAAAAAAAAGCTTCAAAAAATTAATAAATCCAGGAGCTGGTTATTTGAAAAGATCAACAAAATAGACCACTACCCAGATTAATAAAAAAGAAAGAAGAGAAGAATCAAATAGATGCAATTAAAAAATGATAAAGGGGATATCACCACAGATTCCACAGAAATACAAACTACCATCAGAGATTACTACAAATAATTTTATGCACATAAACCAGTAAACCTGGAAAAAAAGTGGATAAATTCCTGGACACTTGCACCCTCCCAAGCCTAAACCAGGAAGTAGTTGAAACCCTGAATAGACCAATAACAAGGGCTGAAGTTGAGGCAACAATTAGTAGCCTACCAACCAAAAACAACCCAAGTCCAGATGGGTTCACAGCTAAATTCTACCAGACATAAAAAGAGGAGCTGGTACCACTCCTTCTGAAACTATTGCAAACAATACAAAAAGAGGGAATCCTTCCCAAATCATTTTATGAGACCAACATCATCCTGGTACCAAAACATGGCAGAGACCCAACAAGAAAGGAAAACTTCAGGCCAATATCCATGATGAACATAGATGCAAAAATCTTCAATAAAACTGTTTTGATTTTTAGATGTCACCAAATAAGTGAGGACATATGATATTTGTCTTTCTATGCCTTGCTTATTTCACTTATTATAGCAACCTTCAGTTCCATCCATGTTGTTGTAAATGGCAGAATTTTATTCTTTCATGTAGCTAAATATTACTCTATTGTGTATATGTACATTTTCTTTATCCATTTGTCTATTGACGGACACGAAGGATGCTTTCAAATCTTGGCTACTGTGAACAGTGCTGCTGAAAACATGGGAATGCTGATATCTTTTCAACATACTGATTTTTTTTTTTTTTTTTTTTTTTTTTTTTTTGTAGATATATACCCAAGAGTGGGATTGCCGGATTTAGTAGCAATATATTTAGTTTTTTGAGGAAGCTCCAAACTGTTCTCCATGGTGGTTGTACTAATTCACAATAACAATTGCATGATGCTCTCATTTGCTAACTATGGAGTAAAAAGAAAATATGTCTATATTACATGTATGTAAAAATTGTAAAATACTCCCAAATCAGAGAAATGTACTTCTAAATTAACATTTTAACTTAGGAAAATGCCTACATTATTACTTCAGTTATATATTTGAATAAATTTACTTGCTACAAAGTATATTAATAAGTAATAACAGAAATTTGCATATGGCCTACTATTATTTCTATTTTGCTTATCTTCAGTTATTTTTTTCCTGCAGCTAGAGTGATATTTTCAAAACAATAATCAGGATTTTTCACCCCCTAATACATATTTTTAAAGAACATCTGTTGCTGTTAGAGCAAATCTCCACAACACCATGACACAACCATCTGGTTCTTGTCTATAATTACAACCTCATCCCCAACAGCCCCATTCCCCAACTCCCTACAGAGAGTGCTCCAGCCACAGTGAATGCCCCTTCTGTTTCTCACATGCACTTAGCTTTTAGAGTTTACACTTACTGGTTCCTCAACCTGAAATGCTCTTTGAAAGGCCTTCCCAAGTCTCGTCTGTTGTTGTCTTTAATATCTCAGCTCAAATGTCACTTCTAAGTTTCGGGAATGGAACCCAAACTAAATGAAAATATAAATCCCTGGGTTCTCGTGCCAATCTGTGGTGTATTTGCTATGAAAAGCAGGCCTTGTCTTTTCTTTCTTTGCTTTTTTTTTTTCTCTTCTCTCCTCTCCCCTCCTTTCCTCTTCTTCTTTCCTTCCTTCCCCCTCTCCCTCCCTCCTTCCTTCCTTCCTTCGTTCGTTCCTTCCTTCCTACCTTCATTCCTTCTTTCTTCTCTCTCTCTTTCTCTCCTTCTTTCCTTTTTTTCCCCTGTCTGTGTATAAGGAAATGCAGTTTTGATGGCTGGGTTTTCCTAATTTTGAACAGTGGAAGGTACTGACAGGATTGGAAGGCAAAGGAAAGAGATGCCACACAAAGGAAAGAGATGCCATTTCTGGCAGTGTCTGCACACTGTCATGTCTGCTTGAGGTTACAATGCCTTAAGCCAGCCCTAAACAATTTGAGCTTCCACCCCAGGCTTGGATTCCTATTTATGGTAACAAGTCCTCCTCTCTCTGTCCTCCAGGAAATACAGTTTTAAAAATTGGATAAGATGCCCGATTTGTAATTTGCTGTTTGTTTTTAATTCTCGAGCTTTGAAGATGTTGGCGTTTTCAGGTATTGATCACTGTTGTCTTGCCAAGGCAGAGAAGTAGATGTATTGCTTTTTCCACTGACAGTTTTTCAAAGTATCTGAAGGCCACAACTATGTAATGACAGAGTGTTTTCTTTTTCCAGTTGAACAAGCCCAATTCCTAAGAAACAGTGTTTCACGGATTACCTCTAAGCTTTCTTTGGGTACTAATAATCACAGAAAGTATCTAAGTTGGCTTTTGTTCAAAATTAAGATTAAGAACTTGTAAAACAATATCTGAATACTATTGCTATCCTTAGGAAATGAAAACTTCCTCAGGAGTAAATTGTGTGCATAAAAAAAGGTAAATAAAAAGACCTTATTCTTATAATGACCTTTTTGGGATACGTCCAAGTCTGTTGGTCGGCTCAGTTTTGCTGTATAAAGACCTGGATTTCAATGTCAGACCTTCAGTAATTTGTTTTGATGGTTTATTCCATGTTCTTATCTTGATTGTCCACTGAGATGTCCATAATGTAATTAAGCCTTTAGATTACTTTGCAAACATTTCCTACCTTCCATATTCTTGGCATCTCTGTGATACTAAACACTAATGTATCAACAGCCAGTGTTGAATGAAATAAAAGTTTAATTTAGACATTTAGGAACATTGTAACTAGAACGATTAATAGAAAAAGTATACTATCTAGTAATTCTGACATGGAGATAACATAAACTTACAAAATATATGAAGTCAAAAAGTAATTCAGTTTTGAAGTTAGTTTGGTAAGTGACACTTGGGAGAAGAAGCCCAATGTGGGGTAAAACCTTTTCTTTTACCTTTTCTTTCTTTGCTTCTTTCCTTTTCTTTCTTTGCTTCTTTCTGTTTTATTTTGTATTTTTTGTTTTTCTGCTTGTTTTTTCTTTTGTTGTTGTTTGGCTTTACTGAAATAACATTTACCGTGGATCTTCTGATCCCTTTTGTTTTTGTTAAAGAAAGTAAAAATTGTCTCTGAATGTCTTAAAATAGGTTCCATTCCTTCTGGACTATTCTTACTCAACCCTCTTTATACCACCAAAACTCTTGATAGAGTTGGTATTTTCATGTATCTCAAAAGTGCTTTTGGCTTTTAAATTATTTCATTATGTTCCTTTTTCTGGTCATTTTAACAGTAGAAAATGGAATGCCTGACTACATGATCCCTCTTCCTCCATTACTCACCTTCTGGTAAGGCTTTTCTGTTTCTTTCGTATTTCTAGTTGCCATCTTGTGATTCTGATATTTCTTTGATGTGTATGCTTAAACTTGATGTAGAAATTCTGAAATTATCGTTTTAAAAATTGCCTTCTGATACAACTAAATTTTTTGTGTACTAGCGCAAAAGTACCTACACACACGCACACACACACGCGCACGCACACACACACACACACGCACACACACAGGCACACACACACACAGGCACACACACATGCACACACACGCACACATGCACACACACACGCACACACACACACACACACACACACACTCTTCAAAAACCTGTGGGTCTCTCAATACAATGTCTCTTAAATTCCCTTATTTATTCACTAGGTATATTACTAAAAAATTTAAATCTCACCAGTTAAAACAGTGAATTGGGTAAGCGAAATTTTGGCCTAAGAACAAAGTCCTACAAGAGCAACTGTTAATTCTATCTCTTCTTCCTCTCCAGCATCATACACTCACGGTCACATTTCCTTTTTGTCTTTTCTGTTGGTTGACTGTATCTAAAGATTTTCAGTCAAAATTTAGGTAAATTATCTAATGTTTGCTGAGTGTATTCTACGAAGAGTAAAGTAAGGAACACTTTAGTTCAACTCTGTCTCCTCAACCCCTCTATGATATTTAAAACCCATGACCATGTTGTTTTCCAAAGAATTTAGTATTTGAGAGGAGGCAAGGATTACATTTTATATGTGTGTATAATCATGTAAATGTATATACAGTGCATTGATATTTTGTCAAAAATGTTAGTAGAATGAAGGAAATCATCATGGTGATGCTACTTTTGACTTAGAAGGTCATAAATAACCCTTAAATCTAATTGCAGAAAACAGATTTGTCAAAAATCTTAAGGGCATTGGCAAAAATACTCTTTGACAGTACAGATCTCTTAAGAGAGAGTTTTCTGGCATTAAACACACCGAAGTGGCCTGTCTCAGTCTGTTTGTATTGCTAAAACAAAATATACCAAGTAACTTACAAATAATAGAAATGTATTGCTTACAATTTGGGAGACTAGGAAGCTCAAAATCAAGGCATTAACAGATTTGAAGCCTGGTGAAGGCCCGTTTCTCATAGATATGTGTCCTCAAATGACAGACGGTATTAACAAGCTCCCTTAAGCCTCTTTTATAAGGACACTAATCTCATTCATGAGGGTTTTCCCCTAATAAACTAATCATCTCTTAAAGGGCCCATCTCTTAGAACTGTTGCACTGGTGATCAGATTTCAACATATGGATTTTGTGGGAACACAAATACTCTGACCACAACCTGGCTCAACTTTTGGGATAAAGCTCCATCATGGATGGAAGTATCAGGGTGACTGAGTACTCCTCCTTGCATTTAATGGTGCTAACCCATCTTGGCATCTTGGCACCTTGGCACCGCTCTTGACCTATCTTGAAACCTAATTGGGGGATTAAATGAAGACAACCAGGAATTTGATTATTTTTGGGATGGCAAGAAATCTTGGAGGCTTCTCATTGAATAATATATTACATAATATGATCTATCAGAACAGTAGACTTTAGAAGTATTTTAGATCCATCTATTAAACTTTGCAAATTAGAAAACTGAGGCTGAACTACTACAAAACTCTGTGAATAAGCAATATAGAGAGAGCCCAGAATCAAAGATTTCTTGTTCTTGGCTTATTGCTTACTCTTCAACATCATATTAATATAATCACAAACAAAAGTAGAGATCACTGAGAAAAATATCTGAAGTTAGCCTTGTCATTATCACAGTAAATATCACATTTTGTTTTCAATAAGAATTGATTCAAAATGAAGCCTTTCTGTTACATATATGTATTTTTTATTAAATAACACATTATGTGGGATTTTTCCCTAGCCAGATCACAATATAATAAAGCAATCCATCTTTCCCCAGAAGAGCATAACAAAGAAGTGAATCTTGAATGAAAATGTTAACATCAGACATAACCACTGAAAAGTAATAACACTACAACAAGATAAGGCAATTTACATGAGTATTTCATAAAGATTTTCCTCTGGAGAGTCTTATATAATTTTTCTCCTAAGCCTTGATTTTGTTTTTTTTTTTTTTAGTTTTTTTAAAAAGTGTAGTGATTAGTTACATTGCCTTTGAGAATTAGATACATATTTATATAGAAATAATGTCTTTGAATATCTATACAGAGATGAGGCACAGGGAGAGCAACAGCTATTCAGAATAAGAATCTCATTTCTATAGCATGCACCAATTGCATCAGCAACTCATTGTAGTTCTTTTGTAGTGTGGGCACATGAGCTCCATTAACATCTGACTCCGATTTGAAGCTTTAGAATTTAGGAGGCTCAAGAAATCCACCTGAATGCCGTCTGCTTTCATGAGCAAGAATACCTGTAATGTCGTTTGTTCACAGCGTGTAGCTGGGCTACAGTAGGATGGAGAGTTGGATACCCTGGTGTTGATTCCAAAAAGAATTTTAATCTTTCTTTTAAAGTTCCCATGAGAGGTTTCATCTTCTTTTCTTGCTCTCTTTTTGCTTCTTCACAATGCCAGGCACCTTAAGAATCCCATTGGGTATCTATTGTCATTACAAGCTTGTCTCTTGATATTTTGGCTTTACCTCCCACTTTTGGCCTAGAACCTGCCTCTTCCCTTGGAGCTAAGAATATAATTACCTTTTCCAGCTTGACCTACTTCACTGTGAGGAATATTTTAGTACCTGTTCTATTTATCCTTCTACTTCTAAGTGTCTAAAACAACTTCCTGATTTGCTCTAGCACATTCTCCAGGACTAATTACAGCATCTATCTAGATTTTTGAGTTCCTAATATAACTGCCCACAATCTTTTCCAGGAAAGAATCATATGGTTGACTGTACCTAGGTCGAGCCATGCTATTAAGCACAACCAAGTTGCAGTAGGAAAAGGAAATCCTCAGATACCATTAGAGGAGGCTTAACTTACTTTCTCAAATCTCAGAACATGCCAAGATTTCTTGAGCATGAGCTGGTGACAAGAGGTGGGCAATGAGTAGATGGATGTGATAGCAAATGGTATTTGCCAAAGAGGTGCTCACCAGTGCATATCGTATCCCATTTACTCTTCTTAGAGCATAACATCAAATTTCTTGGACAATGAGAACACAGAGACACAGAGAGGGGAACATCACACACCGGAGCCTCTTGGGGGATGGAGGGAGAGGGATAGCAGGGGGTGGGGGGATTGGGGAGGGATAACATTAGGAGAAATACCTAAGGTAGATGACAGGGGGATGGATGCAGCAAACTACCATGGCATGTGTATACCTATTTAACAGTCCTGCATGATCTGCATATGTACCTCCGAATATAAAGTATAATTTAAAAAAAAAGAAAGAAAAGAAAAAGCATTCAAATTCCTCTATTGAGAGATAGGAGCTACATATATATATTTCTTTAACTTAGGAGACCTTTGTCACTGCCTCAGCTGGTGGAATATGATACAAGTAATGTTCAGTGACTTCTGTAGCTGGTTTATAAAAGGCAGTATGTCTTCTCCAAGTCTCTCTTGAGGTCCTGAACTGCCCCAAGCTGATATGTGAGAATGCTGGCTGCCTGGGAGCCACCTCATGCAGCCATGTGGGAAGACCATGTAGAAATAGGCGGAGATGACTTGAGGAGTCTGTGTTGTAAGAGTCTTCAGCTGTTTAAATCTTCCCAGCCCAACCACTAAACATGGGTAGGCAAACCTTCCGATGATTCTTGTCCCCAACTTTCCAGTCACCGCAGCTGAACCTAGTAGACCGGAAAGAAACTGACCCTACTAATCCCTGAATTACTGTTTTGTGAGCAACATACGTGTTATAGTTGAAAACTGCTAACTTTAATGTTGTTCTGTTACGAAGTCATTGCAAGTAAGAGATATGTTTCTTGGTGTTCCCAAGGTTTTCAGATATTGAATTAGCTATCAAACTGAAATTTGCATGTCACTTGAGCCCCAGTATCAAGTTATTTGGGAGGTTAGAAGATCTGCCAGCATTAAGCCTACATTTCTGCACAGCAAAGTTCAGTTGGAGACAAATGATTTCTGCCTTTCACTGAGGCTTATATTGTCAAGTGTTCCACAGACTTCACCACTCCTAGTCCACTTGGTCATTTAGATTTTCTGCTGGTGACTTTTGACATTCTAATTTGGACTCTAGAAATGTGGAGTATGACTCTCCTTTCACTTCTCAAAAATTTTAAGTCAGTATAGGAAATTACCCTAGGAAATAAATACAGGTATTTGACAATGACATAATTTAATTCTTGGCCTACAAAGCAGTGCTTAGCTATTGCTAAGATTTACATTTAAAGAGGATCTGGGTTCAAATCTGTTTATTTTCATAGCCACAACAATCTAGTAGCAGGCAGGCAATTAGGAAATTGTTTCATCTTCCAGGTTTAGGAAGTGAAGGGTTATAGAAGTTGCAAGGACAGTGAAACTTCTACACCTTATTTGAAATAAGCATTAGAATGTGCCCCATTAATCCTCATGCACTTCCTGGCTGCTGCTTGATCACTTTTTTGTTATTTCCATAGTTACCACCTATCTATATCTGTTATAAAAATGAATCTGATTCATCAGGTTCTGAAAAAGACATTTTCCTCTTTTGCAATGCCCTTTAGGCAAATATTTACTCATCTGTTTGATTTCTATTCTTCTACAAAAGTAGCATCTTAATGAGACAGCCAGATGGGAAGAGGTCCCCAGAGAAACTACAACCAGCCTGTGCACTGGGAGATTGTGCACAGGGGTGGAGCCCCAGAAGTTCACTTTTTGCAGTTGGGGGAAGCCTGGCCTTTTCTCTTCCTGGGTGGAACCTAAAATTCAATCTGCGAAGTGGGAAGCATATAGTGAGCCTCACTATGGCTTTTGTGGAGAGACCCTGTTCCTGTTTTCTTTCTTTATTCCCAATAAATTCCATTTTTCTCCCCGTCAAATCATCTGGGAGCCTAATTTCTCGTGATTCTATGACAAGGACCCCACCCTGTTCTTTAGCTGAACTAAGGAGATAGTCCTACACCATTAGAAAAACGCTGGCCTCAAGATATGTCTCAGGCACTTGTTCAGAACAGCGCTTGGGGACCATCTGAGAAGATTCCTTTGTTTTTCTCAGAAGAAAAACATTTAAAATGAAGGAGAAAGAAAGGAAACAGGCAGTCCATTCTACTTGTTCATCACTCTGTAGACAAAAAGAAGAGACTGATAAGACATGAGGAAGGAACAGTCCTACAGAGTTTGCCTGAAGACTGGAGAAAGAGGAAGATCTGGAGGAATTTCCTGAGGCATGCTTGGAGAATGAGGGGTTATCTATAATATTTCTTTCACAATCTAAACTGTTCCATCTTGTGACAATTTTTTGTCATGAATTGACTCTTCAAGAATATTTGAACAGTGAACAAGCCTGGAAGATACCAAGACAGAAGGAAGATTTCTTATCTCAGCAAGAAAATTAAAAATACTGTCCTCTTCTGGACCAAAGGTAGGCAGGTTTACCAGCAGGCCTTTTATAGGATTGGGGGTTTCTCAAGCTTGGGTGTGCTCTGGCGTGATACAAGCTCACTGTGTGTGCTAATTCCATCAGACCCACTCCACGTCACTCCCACAGGACTTGTGGCAGAAGGGGAACTGGAAAGAACGTGAAGCTTATGAAGCCTCCTGTACTCTGAGAAATAAGGGTCTTTGTCTCTCACCCAGAAATCTTGTGTCTTCTTCCAGCATCCATGAAACAGGGACAGGTTCACAAGTTAGTTTGCAAGTTGGGGAAATCACAAAAGTAGCAACAGTATTTCATTTTGTCTTAAAAGGATCTTGGACCACTAGTGATAGATTCTCTGTGATAAAGGGCTAGTATTTCTTTCTTTTGCAACAGGAGAAAGAAAGGTATATAGGTGGCTATAATCCCATTTAATCTATACTCACCATGTCACTCCAATTTATACACCTGAGCACATGTGTTCAACGTGCTAAGGTCTGAAATTTGGAGTCAAAGCTGAATTGATCTGCAATTTGGGCTCTTTATGTCTTCCACTGGCTTCAGATTTAGTGTGTAAGAGAATCACATTCACATGCCCTATCACAAGGCAGACAAAAGAAATTTGCCACTGCAATGACAGAGAAGATTCGAAGTGGAGGTCTCTGAAAAGTATTTTGGAGGGAAGACTGTGCTAGGCAGCAGAAAATAAGTAAGTCTTTGACAGTCAGTTGTGTGAAGACATTTGGTTAGAGGAAACAGCTTACGGCAAGGCCAAGAGGCTAAGACGAAGACAAAAATGTAAGTTTCTCATGCTTCTCATAATGGACGAATGAAGTAAGTCTTCACTGATTTCTTGCAGATAAGGATAACAGAAGCTTCTCACATCACACTCAGAGGTTCCCAACTCTTTTCACAGACTCTTGGTTTCCTAGAAGAGAAAGGAGGGTAATAACCTGATTTAAAAACTCCAAACTGGGCCGGGCGCAGTGGCTCAAGCCTGTAATCCCAGCACTTTGGGAGGCCGAGGCGGGTGGATCACGAGGTCGAGAGATCGAGACCATCCTGGTCAACATGGTGAAACCCCGTCTCTACTAAAAATACAAAAAATTAGCTGGGCATGGTGGGATGTGCCTGTAATCCCAGCTACTCAGGAGGCTGAGGCAGGAGAATTGCCTGAACCCGGGAGGCAGAGGTTGTGGTGAGCCGAGATCGTGCCATTGCACTCCAGCCTGGGTAACAAGAGTGACACTCTGTCTCAAAAAACAAAACAAAACAAAACAAAACAACAACAACAACAACAACAACAACAACAAACTCCAAACTCACCGCAGTAGAAAACGCTCCTTTGTTTCGTAAAAATAAATATATACACTTATACATACACTTGCTTTTCTTCCCAAGATGCGTTTACAACACTTTCAAAAGTTTCCAAATCACTGGTATTGGTTGACTCCTTTCTATATGTTTGAGAAATCACATTCTCACAGAATGGGGCCAATATATTTCCCGAAGGTTATGTGACCAATACGTGACAGAGCTGGTTCTGAAAGCAGATGTGATGGACTGAATTGTTTTCCCCCAAGGCCATCTGTGGAAGCCCAGAACGTGCTACGTCTGTATTGGCAGATAGGGCCTTTAGGAGGTTACTAAGGTTAAATGAGGTCATAAAGATAAAGACACCTACTCCAATAGAATTGACATCCTAATAATAAAAAGAGACACTGAAAGTCTTATGTACAGAGGAAAGACCCTGTGAGGACCCAGTGAGAAGGTAGCCATCTGCAAGCTAAGGAGAGAAGCCTCACTAGAAATCCACCCTGTGGGCCCCTTCTTATCGAGCCTTAAGCCTCCAGAACTGTGAGAAGATAAATTCCTGTTTCAACCACCCAGCCTGTGGTGTTCTGTTATGGCAGCCTGAGCAGACTAATCACACCAGGGCTTCCATTTCTATACTCACAGCTTTTCACTAAAGCAAGTTTTCTTTCATGATAACTGCCAAGACATCTTCAAATATAAAGCCATTCAAATCTATCAAAAAGTCATTCTTGTCTGCATTTGAGTTTTGCAAGGAAAAGGATAAAAGTAACTCTTCGACTTGTTTTGCATTTTTGCAGGTTATTTTCCTTATTTACTGCTGGATAATGAAATGATAAAAGTACTCAAAGCACTTTTTAGTTGGTTATGAAGAGAAATCAATACTGCTTTGTGTTTCAAAAAGGAAAGGCATGCAAGGACACTGAGGTATTAAACACAAGTGGATTGCATAGTTGTTTGTGAGGGTTGCTCACAATTGAATTACTATTTTAATGTCATAACATGGCAGCACTCAAGATTACCTTTCACATCTAATCACACCATTTACATGGAAGTGGGAAAATGCTTGTGAAGTGGCCAAATGCTGTTCACCGAATGGATAACGATACCATTAGAAATTGCTCTAGAGGAAAAATAATCAGATCCCCTGCCAGGCTCTGGGGAAATGTAATGTCCATTCATTTGGGAAAAAAAGAAAAAGAGAAAGAGAGAAAAACAAAAAGCAAAAATAAAATCTACAAAACACATATATTTTTAAGAGGGAAGCTTATGTCAAGAGAGCAACAACAACAACAACAACAACAACACCGTAAGCTTAGCTACTGCCTTTTGGCTGTAATCTTGACTTGAATACTTGAGTTAGGTCTCACTGATTTTGTCACTGGTAATATTAAAATTCAAAATCGCTACCACGTAAGAAGAATAGGCTTTAGGGTTTACATAAATCATTATGCCACTAATCTTTACCGAACCCTTTGAGAATAAGCACATTACCGTCATCCCCATTTCACAGAGGAGAGTGTTGAGGCTGAAAGAATGTGAAATCTGGCCATAGCTGGGAGATGTCAGAGCAAGAGTTTAAGAACAAGCCTTTATATCTCTGTGGAGAAGTCGCACGGTGCTGTCACCAAGAGCTCTTACTGCATACCCCAAAGAAACATCAAGACAGATAGTGCACATTTATGGTGAGGCCCAGGCATTCTCACTCAGGCCCCAGGCTGCGTCTGTAGCCCGTGTTCACACACCTACACCCTCTTCCCTTTCCTCTAATCATAACAAACATACGTTCACCAAACGCACCAGATTTTTTATGTCTTTCTGTCTTTGATTCTCTTGGAATGCATTTCTATTTGTTTTAATTTTCTGTCTCACTTACCTCATCTATTGCAACCTCCAGAAATACTTTTTCAACTCCCTCAAAGAGTTTGCTCTTTCTTCTTCATCTCCAATAGCATGGTGTTGCATCTCTCAGGGGGAGTATGGAGTGATACATTTAACTATTTACCTGTCTTTCCTGCTCAAATGTAAACCATTGGAAGCCCAGATCTGCTTTTCAACATACCTGATATCTAAATGCAGAAATGTTAGTATACTTTATATGCATTGTTTGTATTTATATTTTAATTTTTATATAGTAACAAATACATAAAATTGAAATATTCTAGGATTACAGAAATCTACACATCATAGTGAATGTTTATTTAGCACTTACTACATCCAAGGTTCTGTGGTGAGCACTTTGTATGTACTAACTGATATGTTCTTTACATAGCTCTGTGATGATGGTACCACAAACTATGCCCCTTTTCTAGAAGAAGACATTGAGGCACAGAAAGGTTAAATATTCTGCCCAGGTTGACACAGATCTTAAGTGGAGAACCTGAATATTAAATATAAAAATCTGACTCTACATTCCACATCATTAATCGTTAAGACTTTCTGAATAACTAAGAACCAAATATGCTGGAGCAAAGGAGAGCTTCTGTGTTCCTGGGTGGCTGACTGTTAGGGATATCAAACAGAATTAGGTAACCCCTGTCCATGTAAGAAATCCCTCCTCTTCTCTTTAAAGGCTCTCTACATGTAATTGGTTCCAGCAATAGCCTTCTAGTGTTGACAATCACAAAAACAAGCACCTATCATTTTAGAGCACCTATTTTCAGATGTTGACACTTGTATCAAGTGTTTAAAAAATGCACAATTCTAATAAGCACTCAGGAAATGAGTGGCCTGGAGCACCTGCCATGCAAGCGATTCTCTCAGAAATTCATTGTGATCTGTGTTTTTAAGGACAGGAAATCCAGAACTTCTCTTGAACTGGCACAACTCGGAAAGATGGATCCACTCTTTTGGTGAGGTCCTCATTGGCCTCCTGCAGATTAAGGGACAAGCAGACCTTGACGTAGCAGTTGACCTGCTGTGAGGAGGCAGTTCTCAGTTTACTGAATGGCCTTGTGTCAGTCTGATCCTATTTCCAGGTGAGGAGCAAGAGGGGGTTAGACCAGCTGACTCTCACTCAAGGCCTCATCTGCCCTAGCATTTGGATGCAACCCAAGGTTATTGTTATAAACAGGTTCATTTGTACTAAGGCTTTGGTGTGGATCCTGCAGATTATTAGATGTGCCTGACTGGGAAACTTGCAAAACCACTTGAGCCTCAGCTTTCACATCTTTCAAACAGGAATCCTAGCAATGCTTGAATCAGATGGGTGATGATTAAATGACAGAATGAATGCCAACCAATCAACCAAGCACCAAGCACCAGCATTCATTTTATCTCATGTAATCCTCTTTACCAATCTATGATGGAGTGGGGCTATCAGGATTATCATTTTACTGATACATAGAATGAGGCAAACGGTACAGGAGGGACCTTCATTTTGGCAAGCCAGAGATGTTTCTCAGCTAAATCATGCTGCCTCTGTTCGCTCCATTCCTGGTGCTTGCAACCTGTGCAGCATGAAACTTTTTGACTGCACTGGCTGGTGACGAAGCAGTCATAGAATGTAGTCCCAGATGTACGTGGAAAAGACAAGTGCCTAGAGACAAGCAAGCCATTAATTTCTCAAAGTAATAGTTATAGTCATCCTTCCTGGACACTCACTCTGTACACTAGTAAGATGCCAGGCACCAATCCAAATGGTTTACACAGATTAACTCTTTTAAGTCTCACAAGCTAAGTGTCACAAATACCCGATTTTACAAGTATGTAAACACAAACATACATATATAAAAATATGGGCACAGTAAGGATGAACAGCATGCTCAGCAACACAGCTAGTAAGTGATTGAAATCTAGATTCAAAACTAGTCCTTCAAACTTAACCATGGTTCCTCCCTTATTCTGCCCTGACGGCATTGTTGTGTCCCTAAATCTGACACAGCCAACCATCTCCATACATTTCCCAGTGCTGGCCACTTTCTGATTAATTTTAAGATTTAAAAAATGAATATCTTTCATCAACTAGATAACAATTCCTCCTGACAACTTTTGTGTGAAAAAAGTTTGCTAAAGAGAATAATACTGAAATAAATACATGCTACCCACAAAAAATATAGTGAATTTGAAGAAGTCAATGGGAGCTAAAGACACTTCTTATCCACCAGATTTAAACAAGATTTTTTTTTTTTTTGAGTTAAAACCTATGCTATGAATCTTCTTTCTTTTTTTATCAGCTCTCATCGTGATGAAAGTGGTAGGGAATACTTTAGATGAAGAAAAGATTTCCTTAATAGAAAATACTAAGTTAAAAAAAGAAAAGGAAAGAATTTGCAGCATGCAGGTTACTTCACCTGGCGAGGAAAGAGGATGGTTGGGAGAATCAGATAGTGGATTTTGAATGACTGTTCTTCCATCCAACCTGCTCTGGATCCTATTTCAGCTTTTGATGGAGTTTTTGGCCACCTCTGTAGCCACAGAGTCTATCACTCCAGACTTCTACCTTTATAGCTGTACCCTACTGTATTCTACGACCCTCTTTGAATGTCATCCCAACCCCTGGGCTCTGAAGAAAGATCTTTTTTATTGCATAAAGACATAAAAATAACTTATCTTGCCTTCCAGCAACAGGCTGATTTTTTTTTCCTGTTTCTTTTTGGACACTATCTTCCCTCCCAAGGATTTGCCCACTGTAAACCTGGTACTGTTCTACCCTTAACAGTGGCTTTTTCATCCCCATACTCATAGGTATTTGTTGATGATCTGCAAACTTTGTTCTTGACAAACCTGGCAAAAGCTTAGATTTCACTTAATGCTCTGTCTCCTTAGCTTGACCCACCTTATTTTTGGCTTGAGTTTAAGTCTCAGCACATTAGCTAAGCATGCTTAACTGATCTATAAAACAGCCAATGAGTAAGAGCAAATCCCCTGCAATCCACGCTGATTAGTTCAGGTTACCAGTTCAGCCCACTTCCTTTGCTTCTTTTGATGAATCATCAGGCCAGATGTAAAACGTAACTTTCCTTCATTCAATATTTATTGATATAATGATGCATTGATACCTTAAGAGCTGTGGAGAAAGCAGAGATAAATAAAATATAATCTATCCCACGGAACGTGGGCATATACTAAAAATGTAAAAATAAAAATTAGCTTTCTAAACACGCAGGGTAAGTGGTATAGAAATAACTATGCTCTTATTTAATTAGTGCAGCTGGCTGGAGATGAAATGTGTGGGATGTGCTTTAAAAATTCCTCAAAATCATTCATTAGCTCTTATCCAGTGGTATTTACTACAGTTTTCCAAAACGTGGTCTCTCGATAAAGTCCGTCCTTATGACTTTATGAACTTGTTACAAACAAGCCATGCACCCCACTTCAGGCACAAATTACCAGAAACTCTGAAGGTGGAACCCGGAGTTCTTGAAGTCTAAGAACCACTACCCTATGCGTTAGGTCTATTGTACTCTGCTCCGTGTCTCTAAAAGGTCATAAAAGTGATTCAGTCAAGTTAAGACTCAATTGAAGAAACACTCAGAGTTAAATCCTGGGGCTCTAATAATGACACCAAACTTCAGCCTAGGATCATTCAGTGACAACTGAGCTCACTCATTGGATTGGTATTGGCATCATATTCCTTTACCAGAGGACTGTACTACCTCCATTGTGTCCTGCTTGGTAAGCTATTGATCTTTTAAAAGTCATCTTACTTGTCATTTTCCCTATAAAGTCTTTCTTGATTTTTCAAGGCCTAATTTAAATGTAGTACTTAGATCCCAAATATTATACTTTAATTCTTCTCCCCTAGACGGTGGCCACTTCAATTTTAGAAGCAATGTTTTATGCCTCACTCTATTCCCCAAAACTATAGTACAGTCTGATATTTAGCAGGTACTCTAAATGCTTATTAAATGCCCAAATTGATGCATGAAAATTCCTGGGATGGTCAACCAAAATCCTGACATGTATGACCAGCAGAATTTCTGAGTGGTCAGTGTGAACATTATATTGATTGCTTACTCTTTCGAATATAACTCCTGCCTCTGTCAAATAAAATGTGTATACATGTTACTAATATTTTTATCTTTCCCTGACCTACGCCTCTACAATTAAAAATTGTGACATATGTGGTCACAACTGTCATAAAGCTAATCTTCAATTTGCTAGCATTCCTTGTACCATGTTAATATGTCAGATGAACATATTTTGAATATTTCTTTCATAGTGTCACTGGAAATTTATGAAGGTTTTTATTTCTGTTTTCTGCTTGTGGTTAGCAATATGTTACTTATTTTTATTATTGTCATCATTATTTTTTATAAATAAATATGTTATAAGTTATAAATAAAATAAGTTATATAATAATATTGTGATAATTTATAATATAAATATTAAATATATTATATAAAGTATATTATATATTGTATTATAATATATAAACATATTATGTTATATTATATGTGATAAATATATATTATTGTTATAAATATATATTATTTATGTTATGCATATTAAATAATATATAAATATATATTATTTATACTACTATTCGTTCTTAAAAACAAGCCAGACTTTCTGTAAATTCTGCTAAGGTGACAACACTGTCAATGCTCTCAACCATTTAAAAAATCTTGTTTTTTTTTCTACGCCTCCTTTTTTTGGCACAGTATCTTGTTCTGTTTCCCAGGCTGGGTGCAGTGGTGTAATCATAGCTCACTGCAGCCTCTATCTCCTGGGCTGAAGCTATCTTCCCATCTCAGCCTCTCACAGTGCTGGATTACAGGCATGAGCCACTGTGACTATCCACAGCTTTTGATGAAAAAACAAACAAACAAACAAACAAATTTCAAGAGTATTTTGTCAAATATATATTTTTTAAAGTAAAAACAGAAGCTATGAAATTATGAAATGCAGGCATCTACTGTGGGGGCTGGCTGGGGTATTCATGGATTTGAGGTATTTTTCTCTCATAAAGATATGTGCTAAGAAATATTTAAGGGCCAGTTTTGCTTCACCTATGTTTATTACCTAAGTGCTCCTGACCCTCTAATCATACAAAGTGGCAGGGCATCCACGTAGCTTCACCTTAAGGGCTCCAACCAACTTGATTCAGGCAAAGTGGCAGCAGCATGGGCTTTCTCTATTGTTTAATAACTCACAGGAGACTTCTCCAAATGAAAGCAGGGGCTGATTTTGCTAAAGGTGATTTTCCTAGAAGTAAGTTTCATAGGATAACTGAGGAGAGTAGCATTATGCAGTAGAAAGAAATGTGAATTTCCGGGTCAGACAATTCAGTTCGACATCCACCTTCATCATTTACAGTACACGTTGTGTGACCTTTGATGAATTTCTTAACCTTGCCGAATCTCAATATCTTTACTTATAAACAGAATAAAGCCTATTTGAAACTTATTTTGAAGATTAGTATTATATGAGATACCAAATGTTTGTAACCTGATAGATGTTCACTATACATTCATCCTCTTATTTAATTATTTAAGGGGAAGCTACCGAAAGAGATTCATTTAAAATAGGAGAGTTGATTCAGGCTCATTAGTCAGAGATCAAAGAAAGTTTTTACTGTAATAATATAGGGAATCATTAACTCCAGAGAGTTGCATGGACATGGAGGAAGGTTCTAATGCAGAAACAGTGAAATAAGTCAAATCATCTTTGCTGAGATAATGATTTACTCTCCAAACCAGATTCTTTTCTGGTATTCTACATTTCAGTAAATGGGAATAGCATCTATGTGGCTGTTTAACAACAACAAAAAAAAGCCAGATGCAGTGGCTCCTGCCTTAATCCCAATGATTTGGGAAGCTGAGGCCAAAATATCCCTGAGTCCAGAAGTTAGACTGCAATGAACTATGAGTATGCCACTGCATTCCAGCCTGAGTGAGAGAGCAAGACCCTATCTCTTTAAAACAAACAACAACAACAAAAAAAACTAAACAAGTCAACAGCAACAAAACCTCATAAAATCGAGGTTTACTGATAGAGTTTAGGATTAAAAAAGTAAAAAATCTGAGCTTTAAAAATTCAGATTACTTATTTACTATGTCATTTAAAAATATGTATATTATAGAAAGCTGTGAGGTATAAGTATTTTTAATTATTTATGTTTGTTGCTGCAGTGTTTTGATCTGAGAAGAACCCCTCTGTTTTACAGAAACAAGAAATCAACTTGGAGTGGTAGAAACTGAGTCACCCTGAGATAATTGTCATCCAAGTATCCCCAAAATTAATCACTGAAATATAAGCATACTTCAAAAAGAAGTAACTTATACATTTAATTTGATCTAGTTTATAAATAGCTGTTTTGAAGCTTGTTGTGTGGGATGAGACTGTAAGAAATCCTGGATCTCTGTGTTTTGGATGATAATTCACTTTTACTTTCCCTTTCACTTGAAATTTGTACATGAAGGAACTACGAGGCTCAGAAAGAGGAAGATTCAAAATCTAAAGGGTATATTTTTACCAATGAACTGCTACAATTTTGTTAAATATTTAGAGTGTCTCTCATCTGTTCGTCTATTAATTTCATGCATATTTTGTCTTGATTGTTAGCAGACTTGATTCTGAGGTGGGTTAAGATAGGTGTGGAAGTTCAAGAAATTGAGGCCAAGCTGAAAGACCAGACTGGTTTATGCATCTTGGATAGCACACTACTTTACAAATGGAGTGCCCTAAGACTTTTTTTTTTTTTTTCTAAGATGGTCAATGACCTGTTAGAAATTGAGATAAAGCAAAACAAACAAAACAAAACAAATTCCTGTCTCTGTCTACCTATGTTCCCTGGCTTCTTAAATTGTCTGTAGTCACTGATAGGCTCTTGCTCATAACCATTCATTTGCTTGAAAATACCCACTCTAGTTTTTTCTGAATACTTGAATCTAATACACCTTTTAAAACTTGGTCAGTATAGTTCACAGAAATCTCTTTCGTTATCTTCAACTGAGGATAGCCACTCTATTATGTGTTTTTTTCTTATACTATCTAGCTTAGAGAAAATAAGCATGTTGACTAAACATCACCTCTTTTTTAATTAAGCCTCTACTATAATCACATTTACACTTGTTAATTTAAATTTGAATTGTATTTGCACTTCCTACATAATTACATAAGATAAGCACATACTTTCCCTTTTATCCCACCATCTGTAAGTGTCTTCATTGAGTAGCTAATCTGTAATAACCTTAAGTTCTAGGAAGACATTTTATCCTTGGAGGCTTGGCACATAATAGATTATCAAAAGTTATTTTTAGTATATTTAAATTACCTTTAATATTTAATTGATTTACTTCTGAATATATCTTTATCATGTTGAAGATACTTCCAAAGATTGTAATATCACTTGTCATTTGTACCACAAGATAGAAGGATACATCCAACTTTAATGTGTTGGAAGGGAAGGCAGGCCTTCATTTTCATGGCAACAATCCTCCACCAACAAATAGTAGAAAATTTTTACGAATATAGTGCAGAAATAATGTATCTGCAGTCAATGAGTTAGCTGTTATTTAAATCTCCAACTGAGATGCTAGATGTCTATATGAGAAAGGTAACTGAAAATGTTGAGAAAAGTTAACCTATAGAGAACTGTTAATACCTTAATGGTATATGAAAGGATAAACTCAGAACACAAAATTTACCAAATATATATATATATATATATATATATATATATATACACATATACATATACACATACACTCAGAAAATAAAATTTACCACACACACACACACACACACACATATATATATATATATATATATATATATATATATATATAAACTCAGAACAGAAAATTCACCATGTATACGCAAATCTGCAACTATACACCATATATATTTATATGGTATATATGGATTATATATATGGTGTATATATATATATATATATATTTGTGTATATATGGTATTTATATATATATGGTATGTGTATATATATTTATGTGCATAAAGATATATATACACACAAAAATAGATTGGAATCTAAATTCAGAAAATAGAGTTATACAGTAAAAATACAAATATTAAAGCATAACATAAAATTATACATACATAGTTTACAACCTAAATTGAGTAAAACTTCACATATTTTCTATTTTGTGTGTGTGTGTGTGTGTGTGTTTGTGTGTGTGTGCATGTGTGTTTCAAGCAGTGGTAACTTCCATTTGGTGGAATTAAGGGCCATTTTTTTGATTGCCTACAGTTTTCTCAATATTCTGTATTATCGGTATTGAGAACATAGCCTTAGCTTTTGGAAAAAATAAACATAGTAACAAATTTATTGGACAAGAAAGTTAATGTTATTTGTGTGTATGAATCTACTTACTCTATACTGACATTTATGTTTATTGACTGAATAGTAACTTGCATTACATAATTTTACTATTTTACCAAAGATAGATAACAAGAATAGGAAATCAACTTCTGCTGCACCTGTCTGGTTAAATAGGCTCAGTTTATCGGAGAAAATAATTTATATAAGCTTTTTAAACATTATGTAATGTTTATAAATATTTATGGAGTTCATGTGATACTTTGTTACATGTATAGAATGTGTGATGATGAATACATTTGAGGTGTCCGTCATCTTGAGTATTTATTATTTCTATGTGTGGGGGACATTATAAGTCCTCTCTTCTACCTATTTTGAAATATATAATACATCATTAACTATGGTGACCCTACTCAGTTATTGAACGTTACAACTTATTTCCTCTATCTAACTGTGTTTGTACCCATTCATCAACATCTCTTCACTCTCATCTCCACCCACAAACCCTTCCCAGCCTCTGGTATCTCTCATTCTATTCTCTACCTCCATGAGTTCAACTGTCTTAACTCCCACATGACTGAGAACATATAATATTTGTCTTTCTGTGCCTGGCTTATTTCACTTAGCATACTGACAACCAGTTCTGTTGATGTTGCTACCAATGACATGATCTCATTCTTTTTATGGCCAAATAGTATTCCATTATGTATATATACCACAATTTCTTTATGTATTTATCCACTGATGGACACTTAGATTGATTTCATATATTTTCTGTTATGAATAATGTTGCAATAAACATGAGTGCATGGCTCACTTTGATGCAGTGATTTATTTTCCTTTCGATAAACAGTATTTGGAATTTCTGGGTTGTATGGTAGTTTATTTTTAATTCTTTGAGAAATCTCATGGGAGCTGTTAAGTTCATGTTCTTTGCTCTTTTGCATTTGCAGTATTGACCTAAACACTAAATGCACATCATTTAACAAGTGGTTCTAGAAAAAGTGGGTGATCTCATTCCAAAACAACTGCAACAGCAACAAAAAGCCTAGATACAGGTTATACAACATTTTCATATTTATCTGAAGTTAACTAGAACCTCATATTGGTAATTAATCCAGATGCTTCAATCTCAGAACACTATTTCCTGGAATATAGCTATGAGATTATGTTTCTCAAATGTTGTCATGAAAAAGTCAGCTGCATAATTTTTCTTGAATATTTATCAAGATTTCAGAGCATGACACCAGTGCATTCAGATTAAATAGTCTTAGGTGAATCATTTATTCCTAATTTTTAGCAACATTCCAAGAATTCTGAGGCAAATCATCGGGTGAAATTTATAGGTAGTGACCACTTCTCCCTTCTCAATATTTTCCTGCCAATAGAGGCCTGTATGTATTGATAATCAAACACAAATCTGATTCAAATTTGGTCTCACCATACAATTAAATTTACTCATTAAATTGATGATTTAGCATCCCTCTTTTTCAGAATTGTCAGGATTTAACTTTATTTTAATAGACTACCTTCAGATTGGAAAAGCACTGGGAAGTTTTTAAAAATAGCTGCATCATATTATATCCCCCAGAAGAAATCATTCAAGAAAGGTGGAGAAAATGTTTTGAAATTAGATACCCTTTGCAGATACTTAAATGTGTATTGCACAGACCAAGATAAAGGGTTCAAGTTTAATCCTCAAACTTTTCTTAATTAAGGAATACAGTGTAGTCTATCTAGTCTTTGAATCACCATCCAGTGAGATACTTTAAAATTTTTTTTTCAAGGATCTATTATGTGCAAATCACAGTGGGAGCTTGAAGGAAGCATTAGACACAGCTCCTTTTATGGTAAGAAATTAAAACTCTTTGGCTTAGATAATCGGGGTTTGAAAGTGTTATTGCATTGATTAGACATAAGGACCAGCTCTCACATTTTTTTCTATAATAACATATGAAATGTAGATACCGAAAGAAATGCAAAGCAAAACTACAATAAGATACCATCCCATGCCTGTTAGAATAGCAATTATTAAAAACTCAGGAGACAACAGATGCTGGAGAGGATGTGAAGAAACAGGAACACTTTTACACTGCTGGTAGGAATGTCAATTAGTTCAACCATTGTGAAAGACTGTGTGACCAAAAATACCATTTGATCCAGCAACCCCATTACTGGGTATATATCCAAAGGATTATAAATCATTCTGCTATAAAGACACATGCACACATATGTTTACTGTGGCACTATTCACAATAGCAAAGACTTGGAACCAATCCCAATGCCCATCAGCGATATACTGGATAAAGAAAATGTGGCACTTATATACCATGGCATACTATGCAGTCATAAAAGAGGATGAGTTCATATCCCTTGCAAGGACATGGATGAAGCTGTAAACCATCATTCTCAGCAAACTACCACAAGAACAGAAATTCAAACACTGCATGTTCTCACTCATAAGTGGGAGTTGAACAATGAAAACACACGGACACAGGGAAGGGAACATCACACACTGTGGCCTGTCGGGGAGTGGAAGGCTAGGGGACAGATAGCTTTAGGAGAAATAGCTAATGTAGATGACAGGTTGATGGGTGTGGCAAACCACCATGGCCCGTGTATACCTATGTAACAACACTGCACATTCTGCACATGTACCCCAGAGCTTAAAGTATAATAATAATAATAATAATAATAATAATAATAATAATAAAAGAAAAAAAAGGTTGTTGAATCTGCACAAATATGCTCAAGTGATTTTGAGTAAGGTGCAAAAGATTTTAATGGAGGAAGGAGAGCTTTTTAAAGAAGTGGTCCAGGAGCAATTGTATATCCAGAGGCAAGAAAATGAACTTCAACCTTACCTCTTACTTTATACTGAAATGAATTCAAAATGAATCATAGACTTAAACGAAAAATTACAGATAAGATTGTAATTCTAGTAGAAAATAAAAACACTGGAAAAAATGTTTTAAGATCTAGGACTGAGCAAAGCCTCCTAGGCTGGACACTAAAAATGCAATCCATAAAAAGAAAAATAATAAACTGGGCATTAATAAGCATGGGAAAGTGCTTTACGGAAATCTCTGGTAAGTAGATAAGAGAACAAGCTACGGATTGGGAAAGGATATTTATGACCTCATGCCCAGGAAAGGATTAATTCTAGAATATATAAATAACATTTTAAAACTCAAAACACACACAAGCCAAGTAGAAAATGGAAAAGCCTTGTGGAAAAAATATTTCACACACACAGAAATGATGTTCAACCTCATTAACCACCAGAGAAATGCAGATTCAAACCCCAGTGAGATACCAATACACACTTAGCAGATGGGATAAATAAAAAATCGTGATGAAACCAAATGCTGGTGAGCATTTTCTAGAAAATAGATCATTTATATATGGTTGATAGGAATCTGCAGCTACCCTGGAAAATATTTTGGCAGTTTATTATATAGTTGACCCTTGAACAATGTGGAGTTTGTAGTGCTAACCCCCCACGCAGTCAAAAATTCACATCCAACTTTTGACTTTCTAACGTGTTAACTAATAAACTACTGTTGTTGACTGGAAACCTTAACAGAAACAGAAACAGTCAACTACACATAAATTGGCTAGAATCTGCATATATTTTTTGCATTCATAACATACCTAATTTTTTCCAATTTTTAAAGATTTAATAGGTTAAGTGGTTTGTCTGAAAATTTTTTTCAAACTGTCACAGATCTCCAAAAATTTTTACAATGTATTTATGGAGGAAAATTCACGTATAAATGGATCCCTGCAGCTCAAATCTGTGTTGTTCAACTGTCAACTGTATATCTAAACATGCAAATATCATGCAAACCAGCAATTGCAGTTTTATGTATTTATCCCAGAGAAATGAAAGTTTATATTTACACCAAAACCTAGGCACAAATATTAATAACAGCCTTATCTAAAATAACTAAAAACTGGAAATAACACAAATGTCCTTATGTGAGCAAATGATTAATCAAACTATGGTACCCTCATTCCATAGAATGCTACTTAAACATGAGCAAGCTTTTATAAATGCAACAACTTGAATGACTCTCAAAAGAATTATGCTCAGTGAAACAGCAACCCCAAAACTTTTACATATTGTGTGATGCCATTTATAAACACTGTTGAAACGGTTAAATTATAGTAATGGAGATCAGATTAGTAGTTGCCATAATTTAGCGACAGTGAGTGTGGGCGGGAGGAAGTATGATTACAAAAGGGCAATAAAAGGGATCTTTCAGTGATGAAAGTGTTGTCTGTTGAATGTATGAATTGATGTTAATTTCATGGTTGTGATACTGTGCTATATTTTTGCAAGATATTACCATTGGGGAAACTTGGTGAAGTATACTTAGGAGCTTTCTGAGTTATTTTTCACAGTTCTGTGTGCTAATGTATTATTATCTCTGTGTTTTTTTAAATTAGTTTAATTTTAGAAAAAAAAAAAGTGTTTGGTGAGGATTATAAAGAACAATGAAGATTGAAATGATTTTGAAACCAGAATGCCATATCCAGCCATTTCTGTTTTAAGGAAGGCAAGTCCATAGAAAGTTTACATTCTAATCACAATTTTTGAAAATATTATTTCAATAAGTACTTATGGAAAAGATTAAAAATCTTTGAAAGAGTGAACGAATAACAGAAGTACAATCAAAAGAGATGCTAGACTTAAACAAGCCTTGAAATAAGTTAGGCTATACTTAAAAATATTTATGAAATAGTTACAATGAATAAACAGAATTATTTTATGAAATATATACATATACACATATATGAGAAACTGTGTTATCTTTGAAGACAGTGAAAAGTACTCTGGATGTGGAAAGGTGAAAAGTTGACAGGGGCAGCCATGGCTGTGTGCTGCTCAATCTTCCTTGAAGGAATTTTCAGTCCGAGAAAAGTTATGTAATTAGCTGACTTTTTTATTACTCGAATCAGTCTCCTTGAGCATTTGGGGATCAGAGTTTTAAAGATAATTTGGTGGGTAAGGGCTGGAGAAGTGAGGAGTGCTGATTGGTCAGGTTGGAGATGTAATCACAGGGGATCAAAGTGAGGTTTTCATTTTCATTTTTTTATTTTATTTTAAGTTCCAGGATACATATGCAGGATGTGCAGATTTGTTGCATAGGTAAATGTGTGCCATGGTGGTTTGCTGCATCTATTACCCGTCATCTAGGTATTAAGCACGGCATGCATTCAATATTCATCCCGATCCTTTCCCTACCCTCATCTTCCCCTGACAGGCAATGGCAGTGCATTTTGTTCCCCTCTCTGTGTCCATGTGTGTGTTGTTCCCCTCTCTCTGTCCATGTTTTCTCGTTGTTCAGCTCCCGCTTATAAGTGAGAACATGCAGTGTTTAGTTTTTTAAACTGTGTCTGTTTGTTTGGTGATTTCTATCCAACCTGGGATTCATGAAGTCTTTGCTTTGCGTCACCCCCTTGGCTACCCAGTAAATTTTCCCACATCTGCATTGCAGTCTGAGGTTTTCCAATCCAGCTTTCACTCCTCTTTCTTTTCACAGTGAATAATCTGCATTCTGAGTTGGAGCATTCTCTGCTCAACCACCCTTCCTCCCTCATTGAAAGCATTAAGCCCCAATAAGCCTTTTGCATTCCTCCCTCCATTTCAGCATCTGCTTCCCAAAAGACCTAATTAACACATGCCTTCTGACTTTTTCTTCTGTCTTTCTAAGAGATACCTTCTGACTTTGCCTTCTAACTTTGTTTCTGTGTGGTCAGTTATTTGCTCAGGTTCTTGAGAATCCACACGTCTTAACCCTCCAGTTGTATACATGCATGTATACACGTACATATCTGTGGGCATGTATTTTGAAGAAGTATACATATACATATCTCTTTTTATTTCCTTTCTCATTTTAGGTATTTTTCTCGTTTACACCTAATACAAAATCACTATCCCCTGCATAGGCAGCCATTCTGATACATTTAATACATATCTTTGTCACAAGCTGTATTTAAGATGATGGTGAGTGAATTTCAGTAAGACACTCTAATGAAACGTCCTAGAGAGAAAATGATACTCTCACTAATAAACATCGTTTTCCTCAAAGGTGGCCAAGAATATAAAGTCAGTTTCCAGCTTGCTAAAAGCTAGCTTTGTTACTAGCCCAAGTTACTTCTTCCCTTGTTCAAAGTATGTGGTTTTACACCTCCTTCTTCGTCCTTGCCATCTCATTTTAGAAATCTCCCTAAGAAACTATTGAACATTTTGTGCTCTCTTCAGAAGTACATTCAGTACTTTGACCTCTTGCAAACTTTCTTTATTTTCTGTTTCATTTCAAGTCTTCTATTAATTGAATCAGATCTTGAATTTCACTTTGAATGAAGAAGACTTTGCTGAGAGTTCTGCATCGTCTTTGATAAGAAGAGAGACTGCTGATTTTCAGCTTTTATTATAACATATTTTGTTCTGTCAAAATGTCCTTTAATATAGGCTGTTTTTAATCTCTTTAAATTAATGAATCTTGTTAAATGCCTCTTAAGAAAATCATTTGATAATGGTTGACGGATTTTTTTTTTTGCCCCAGTTGGATAGTTATAGTTTCCTTTTTAATAAAAAATAAAAAATAGGGGGGATGGGGAAAAGCCTTTTCTAAGCTGCATTATTTTGTGTCCCTGAAGAATATTTCCCAGTGTTGGTTTTCTGGCCGGTGACCAAAGAGTGATTTAGTTGTAGGGGAAAAAATGACTTAGATACACATCAAAACACAAGATCTCAGGGACAGGGAAGTTTAAGAAATGCTGATATTTTTGGTTCATAACACACTTTTGTGAACTGTTTCCAGCCTTGTTCCTTGTATTACAGTCTTTTGTACATTGACAAACTATTTTTTTGTGAAGCTACAGTTATACTCCAAGATGACTCTCAAAATATACTCACAGGATGACTGTAATTCTGACCCATGATTTCATTTAGTACTGAAGATTTTAGATTTTTCATATCACTTACTTTTTAGATTCACATTTTAATCCGTTTGGAGTATGTTTCATTAAAAGTCTAAGAACATGCTATATTATGCCATCATTACCACTCAGGACTAGGACAAGGAAGCAGAGGAATAGATCAGGGATTTCAGTTATTGGGCCTCCTCTACTTAAACAATAATACTTTTGAATAAATTGTTCATGGTTGTGTAGGCATAGCCTTCAACTATTCTTAACTTTCTCTTTCCAGAACCACCATTCCTCTAAAAACATATGTACAATTCACACAGTATAGCAAGAGCAGATCAAAACATTAAGCTTTTAAAAATGTATCAAATGCCCAGACATGACATCTATGATACGTGGGGACTGCAGCCCTATTCAGAACAGGAAATATCACGAGGCGGAAGGAATGGAGAGAATGGCTCATAAAGGAAGCCAGCAAATGAAAGATATCTAGCAATAGCAAAAGGAGGATACAGGAAGATCTTTACACTCCGTGTTAGGAATGTAGGACCTTTACATTCCCTGTTAGGTTAATTTCTGCATCTTTCTTTCATTGTGGCCTTTCTTAAGACATTGAAAGGCACTGAATAAATTGTAATTGTTTGAATAGAATAGAGCTTTAGTGAAAGAGTGAGAAAGAGGATAAAATGTTCTGGAGGTCAAAGCAGGATGCTATTCTTACTGAGCTGTATGTGTGTGTGTGTGTGTGTGTGTGTGTGTGTGTGTGTGTGTGTGTGTGTAGAGAGAGAGAGAGAGAGACAGAGAGAGAAATAAAAGAAGATAAATAGATACATATGTGCCAGTCACTCCCATGTAACACCATAGAATGTAGAGAGATTGCCTTCTTCACACTGCTGTAGTCATCACAGAAGAGATGAAAACTTTTATTTCTTCTCATCTTCACAATAGTGTCGACGTCTAGAATTCTAAGTCTTCTGCTCAATAATTATTGTATAGCCCTAGACACAAACGAGGAAAAGAAAGTTCACTAAAACAATAAGCAAGAGCAGCTTCTGCTTGTTTCTAACTTTACTGCTGTCAAATTCCTTGCTCAGTAAGGAAGATTGGTCAAGCTGTTTGGATCCATGTTTGACAGGACAGGAAGGAAGAAGTGGTCATATTTACTGATTGTGGAAGAAACCTCAGCAGCTCGTGTGAGGGATAGTTCTAACCCAGGGCAAGAGGTTGAGTGGGTTATTGAGCTTTGGAGACCGAAATGTCAGAGTCAAATGAGGATCAGCAAATTTCTGAAAATGAGAACAGGTACATACAAATAAAGTTAGGACAAAATATGAGATTTGTATTATTTTCAGACATAGTCTCCATATCTGGGGTTGTATTTTTCATGTGTTTCAGTTAAGAGAATGTTGGAAAGTCAAATTGAGTTGAGAGAAAGAACTCACCAGCTGACTGCTGGATTTTGAGCAACAGGGTCTATGTATTTTTTTCAGTATCAATCCTAATCCATTAATTCTGGATCTCATAGGAAAAAAAAAATACTTGGTTTTCCAAGTTATCATGTTTTTTTTCCATCTAAAGGAAAGGCAAAAGTACTGCAAATGGCAAAACCCGTGATTATGTTTGAACCAACCTAATGAATAAAATAATTAACTGAAGCTTCAGGTTGTTTGTTTGTTTTTTTTAAATTCGTAAGAGTTTCAAATCACATATGTTTTCCCAAAAGGTACTCAATAATAAAATTGAGTATCCTAAATGCAGCAATTCTATTTGCAGAAAGGGAAAAATAGAAGACAAATCTTTTATCTGCTCTTGGGTTTTCACAGCATACATTCTAATGTATTTTTTCATCTTTTTCCCCAGGTGATAGATTATCACAAGGCTGTTAAAAATCCCAGGACAATTAAATAATATATTCATTAAACTTATAATAACAAAACTCAAAAGTTACAGAGAAAACTGCACATGAAATCGTGTACATAGTTTGGAATAGGGACAGAAGGCACTCTGTCTTTAGTAGTCAGCATTTCACGTGCACGTGTGTGTGTGTGTGTGTGTGTGTGCGTGCATGTGTGTGTGCATGTGTTTCCAATAAGTTAGGGAAGAGGTGAGGTAAGTTATTTGCTTTTTTTTCTCCATATTGTATCCTGTTAAATACTCACACCACTCTTGTAAAATTGATACAAATGCTTTCATTTATAAAATATAGAGAGGTTAAATAACCTGCTGAGATCACTCAGCATTTAATAGCAGACATAGGACTCACACTCAGGTCTGGCTGTTGTCATTTCTTATATTATTTGAATAATAATAATTTTTTGTTGAAAGTAATACTTGCTCATTGTAGAAAACTTAAGAAATAAAGATAAAAAGTAAAGGCAAAATGATTTTTAATGTATCACTTAGGAATGTCATTCTGTGTGTGTATCTTCCAGGTTATTTTCAATTCACCACCCTTTCTTACTTAACTACTGAGACTCTCTTTTCCCTCATCTGTAAAATTGAAGCAAAAGCATTACCATTTATTTGATTCCATAAATCTTTAAAAATCTATGATTTTTATACCTCAAGTGCTTTTGCTTTCAATTTTTAGTTCGCTTAATGGAAAAAAAAAAAAGTACTCACACAGAAAGATAGGCAAATTTCCATGAATATTTTGATGCTTCATTCTCAGGAAAGACACTAAGGCAGGGAAAGCATCTCCAAGTAGATTACAAGACATCCATCCATTCCTTATTTACTGGATGGACTTCATGTCTGTGTCCTGGCGAACATGAGACTACATGCTCATAGATAACCTTGGGATGATTAGAACAGGAATAGGAGAAAGAAAGCTTGTATAGGAAGGTAATAACATTTTTGCAAATGAATGTGAATATAAAATTACTGACCAGTTCAGGAAGCTTAGGAAGTTATTGGTCCAGATTTAGCAGCAAATAGATTGATCTAAAGCAGAAGCAGTGGTTAATCAGTCACCTCCGCTTTAGAAGTTTAGTACTTTTGGTTGGCAGTATTTTTTTCTCCTGCATCCTGACTACTGCAGTGACAGAAAGATTAGAAAGTTACATAATTGCATTAGGATAACAAGGCAGTTCAGGGAGAAGCTGATACCCTGGTGGTAGTTTTAGAATAAGTTGGAGGAGCTGCTATTACCATCTTGTTGAGAGCTGTCTGCATTTGTCAGAAGGGACAGAAAGAAGTGAGCCTATTATCTTTTTTTTTTTTTTTTTTTTTTCTTTTCAGATTACTAGTTACTTGAAAGATGAGTAAAAGCAGAGACCTAAAGATCAATTGGTTTGGAAAGACAGGACATCACTAACATTTTTTACGACCACTTACAGGTTGTGTGTTTTTTATTTTTTTATTTTTCTTTCTTTTTGTTAAGTCAAGCACAGGGTTTGCATTATTTTGCACTTAGCCTTTATTTCTTCAGCACCAAATTTCACCTTATTCCCTATTTCATTTTTCTTTTTTACACACACACACACACACACACACACACACACATGCAAGGGACACAAAATGCAGTCATAGAAATATAGAAACATAGAGACAAATACACACAAACATGCATAAACAGACACAGATACCAATGCAGGTGAACACACAAATACATTTCAGGTTGCAGAAAAATGTCTTTTCCCTTGAACAGACTGCACATATCATATATGTCTACATAATATGCTCAGAATGCACCTCTCTAGTAACAATTTATAATTTTCCTTTTCTCTCAGCCTCAGTTTCACCAGCTGCGAAATTAGGAAGAAAATGCCACCCTACCTAGGATGGCAATATAATTTTGAAATAGTTAAAATCTTTTCAACTGAAAGTGACCGAAATTCACAATTGTACTCTCTTAAGCAGAAATAGAGAAATGCATTTTTTCACAGTATGGATAAACAGGAACAGGTCTGAGTAATGAGAGCTTATGTAGTCTCAAGATTCTCTCTTTCTTTCTCAATCTTTATCTCTCCACATGTCATTCACATATCTGATTCTCTGTGGTGGTCAAGATTATTTTTAGAAAAGAACATACATGCCGTATTATCCAAAAACTGTTCACTATTCATGAGGTATTCAGAGAACAAAATATAAGCATTGGCAACCATGTTCTTTGCTGTCCCTCTTTGTCCTTGCCTGCTCCAATTTCAAAAGTTCTCTTCAGTAGGGAACCATTAGTGACCACTGCCATTTGAAATCTCTTCTTTCTCTGATACATTGAAACATAGATATAATAAAAAAATAAAATGAAATAAGAAAGTGAACTTGATTTGCTAGAAATTAGGAACAAATTCTTACAGAAAAAATAATTAATGAGATAATAATGGAGTGTTCCAAGTCATTTCCACCTTGAGAAGCAAGGGAAGATAGGAGACCTGAAGTTTTAAGGTCTCTGATGATCCTAGAGCAACTTGAGATGGCTGGTGAGTGGGGAAAAAAAAATGTCTAATGGCCACAACCAGAATGGAGGTCCTATTTGGTCGCATGGAAAGAGAATGTAAGAAATTGGCTAGCACATTGCTAAAGAAGAGAGCACAGAGGGTGATCATATAGTATTTGTCTTTCTGCATCTGGCCTATATCACATTGCACAATGTCCCCCACGTTCATCTATGCTGTTGCAAATGACAGAATTCCTTTTTCCATGACTGAATATTGTTACATTGCATGTGTGTACCACAATTTCTTTACTGGTTCATCCACTGGTAGACATTTGGGTGGTTTCTATATTTTGACTATTGTGAATAATATTGCAATGAACATGGGAATGTAGAGAAGACAAATATTATATGACCTCACTTATATATGGAATCTAAAATATTAAAACTCTTAGTAGCAGAGAGTAAAATGGCAGTTACCAGGGGCTGAGGAATGCAGGAAACTGGGAGAGGTTGGTGACAGCATACAAACTTTCAGTTACAGAATGAGTAAGTTCCGGGGATCTAATGTGCAACATAGTGGTTATACTTAATATTTCATTGTTCACTTAGCTCTCAAAATTTGCAAATCTCAAGTAAACAATATGTTCTCAGCATGTTCACCTCCTCCTGCCCTCACACACAAGCGTAACTATGTGTGGTGAAGGATGTGTTGTTTAATTTGATTGTGGTAATCATTATATAATGTATACATATCTCAAATAAGTACATTGTATATCTTGAATACATATATTATTTATTGATCAATTATGCTACAATAAAAATAGAAGAAAAGAAAGGGGAGCATAATGGATTAAAGAGAAAGAGAGAGAGAGAGAGAGAGAGAGAGAAAGATGTATCCCAAAAATTATAAACCAAGCCTTCTCTGCATACTGATCATAGACCTCCTCTCATCCAAGTCTATGAACTTCCACCAGATTTTGAGAATAACCAGAGAAATCTTTGTGCTAATTTTAGTAACTTTTTGGAGGTTGATATTATTAAAAAACATTTGCACCAATTTTTACTCTGTAAATACCAAGATTTTTTTTTCCTACATACATAGTCAACAATGATTGGACCATAAAGAAACAATGATTTCCAGCTCACACATGTATTTGTTTCTTCTTCTCACTTACCTCCTGGTCTAAGATCATGGCTTTCTTGAAAGCAGGGTCTTCCATGATTTGATATTGCATATCTATTCCTCATGTCTAACACGAGGCTGGAAATAATAGGTTTTCAATGCTCGTTTTAGGAAATAAAAAATGAATGGATGAGACAAGATACGACAGGTTGAAAGGAGACGAAAACTGAAAAAGGAATAAGTGGATATGGAAACGAAGGATGGAGGAAAAGTCTGCCTTCTTTTGTTCCTTCCTGGAGCATAATAAAGGTAGAATCCAGGCATAGTGTTGCTAACAGCATTGGTACTTTGCCTGTGCAGTAGGTGTAATATATTCACTTTTCAGCATTGACCAAAAAAAAAAAAAAAAAAAAAAAAGAAAGGAAGAAAGAAAGAAAACACAAGCCTGTTACATGTTTAATTTTCAGTTTCTTTTCAAGTAGGCTAACTATCCCATTAATTCTATTTTTTACTTGAAAGTTTGGCTCTCAAATCACACAGCTGTTTCGCACCAACCCCCAGTGATTTTACTCACATGTCTTCAGTGTCTCTCTCGTTAGGGTCATGTTCCTGCAATGAAGCTCTTTTGGCAACTGGGGAGTAGAGCCAGTTTCTAAGTGGAATCTGTTTCCAGGACAAATTTTCAGATGAATACATATATTTCTGGCTGAGTACCATCTTTAAAAATACCTAGATTTTTTTTTTTTTAAAAATCTTAACTTTCAAAGCAGAACCCAGCAATGGGAGGAGCTTTAAAGTACTACGCCACACATAGGTGAATTTGTTGATTGACTTAAAGAGAGCACGTTTGGTACTCATAGGTTCTAATCTTGGCTAGCCGTTTGATTTCAGAATTTATAAAATGGGAGCTCAATCACTTGACTTTCCATTACTTTTGTATTTTCAGTGTCTAACACAGTGCCTCGTACACAAGGGCTCAATGAGTAACTTCTGATTAAATAAAAATATATATGAGTAAAAATTTATCTTTCTTACTTGACAGAAGCTTTGTGATGGTAAACAGAAAATGTAACTCTCATTATATGTGAAAATTCTTTAAGAGGTTAGAAAGGTGTAACTCTAACACAAAGGCAAGTTGTTTATTATGACATATATCTCGAACTTGGAAAGAAGTTAATTGTGTATATATTGTGAAGGCAATTTACCTACCCTGCATCACAGGAAGTTCGAACTAAAAAGGGATTAGAAGATGTTTGTTTGTTTTTCAACCCCTCTTATTGACAAATAAAAATCTGAGATCCAAAAATGAAAAATGGCTGACTTCAAGATATGAAATTGGTGAATAACAGAATAGGTTAACTTGTTAATGAGGGTTTTGGTAAAACACTGATTTTCTTTTTCCCAGAGACGAGCCCTTTCTTACATGGATGAGTTTTCTTCAAACCACACAATTAAGCTAAAATATCAAGCAGCCAGATTCCTCCTGGGATTGGAAAAAGCTCTCAGAAGTTTGAACTGACGAAGTCACAGTCTCTGTATGGGTTTACTCAGCCTTGCTGGGGCCTTCTGCTTATAGCAGTGGTGCTGGTGATTTTGCCTTATATGATCTGCGATTAAATTTTACTCTCCTCTGGAAGAAGTCCAGGGAGGAAATGTTTGCTAGGGGAGTGAGCAGAAAAGGAGATATGCTATGCCCCAGATATAGTGTCAGAATGCTGGAAAGAGAGAGCTGAGTAAGGCACATTCAGCTTTCATAAAGAACTCTTCTTTCTCACAGGTCAGACGAGTAAATAGCAGCAACAACTGCGGTACCCAGTACCGTGTTACAAATGATTTGGCAAAAGCCCACAAGTGATGCTTTGTTGGCATAGTAGAAGGGATTCACCTCTTCCTGTTGGTTGAGGTTTGGGTGACAGAAAGAAGCAATTAGGAAAGAGCTGATATGGAAACATATGCCCAACAAACAAAATGACACAGTCAAGGCACAGCAAGGCTGAGAGGCACAAAAGAACACATCCACGTAACTTCTAATAAAACCCTCTGTGGCAGTTTCTGGCTTCCAGGGGGTCTGTTCTCCTGACTATGCTTCTAACACAATGTATGCTATCTTTTCATGAATGAAGAGGCTGTGGGATGCTGCAGGTTCTTTAAAATCTGGTATCCAATATAGGTGAGAATCAGGAAGAAATATGTAAGGCAAATGTTATGTAAGAAACTTGCCCCAATATGTCTGATGCTTAGATGAGCACCCCGTGAAGGCAACCTGTTTGGAAAAACAAAACAAATTATTCTCAGTCTCTAATCTCATGGACATCCTGGTTCATGATGGGATGCCAGCTTTCATAAAAATATGCAAAAACTTCTTGTAAGTCAGAGACATGAAATACAATGGCAATAGGGCTTTGGTGGACAGAATTAAACATGCGTGTGGATTTTTTTTCACAGACTTAGTTTGATATGTTTTGGTGCCTATATTTAATTCTAATCCTCTTCATTTATCTCTTAATGCATTTCTGATAATTTATAAATTTTATTTTAAAACTCATATATATTCAGTAACATAGAAAATAAATACATTACATAAATGAAGGATGTGGTATCACTGAGGGCTTCTGAAGGCCAATGATATGGTTTGGCTGTGTCCTTACCCAAATATCATCTTGAATTGTAGCTCCTGTAATTCCTACATGTCATGACAGGAACCTGGTGGGGGGTAGTTGAATCATAAGGTTGAATTTTTCCCATGTGGTTCTTGTCATAGTGAATAAGTCTCACGACATCTGATGGTTTGGTAAAGGGGAGTTCTACTGACACACTTTTTCTTGCCTGCCACCATGTAAGGCATGACTTCATTCCTCCTTTGCCTCCTGCCATGGTTGTGAGGCTTCCCCAGCCAGGTGGAACTGTGAGTCAATTAAATCGCTTTCCTCTATAAATTATCCAGTCTTAGGAATGTCTTTATTAGCAGTGTGAGAATAGACTAATACAGTCAGGTATGTGAGGGATATTAGAGAAACAAGCACCAGCAGGAAGAAACTAGTTAGAAATAGAATAATGAGTGTGAATAATTAGAACAAAAAACCTGGGTCTCTTCAAGTAAACCAATTATTATTGATACAAAATAATATATCATTTGCTGGGAGAAATGCATATATATGCCTACTGAGAACACAGCTCTCATAAAAATTACCCTCAGCTGATGTGCTTATTTTTGGTTCTCAATGCAGAAAATGGATGTAATTCAGCAAATCCACGTAGGAGCCATATCTAAATGACAAGCATCTGATTCTAAAGCTTAAGTGCAGTTATTATGCAAAAATGACCTTTATACTTGCAAATATGGTAATTCTATAAAAATTACACTCCTATACAGATTTAGTTATAAGTAAATATTTTCTAATGTAAACCCAAGACTAAAAGTAAACCAAGATATCCTTTCTATATTAAGTTCCTCTATTGTTCTTTTTAGAAGTAATTCTGCATGTTTAAAAGTACTTGCTCTTTTTTTTTTAACTTTGAAGAGAAGGAGTTTCTTATTTATGGCTGATTCAACTCCTCTGACAAAGCTTTAAAGTCAGTTTCTCTGCTGTCTTCTGGATTTAAGTGTTTCAGAGGAGAAGTCTGAGACCAGATGTAGTTTTCTTACTTATTTTTGCCTAAATATATGTAGGATATTATATTTTTTCTTATAACCAATTTTGAAAAGAATCTGAGTATGCATTTATTATTTTAAATTAATTTTTTTTTTTTTTGAGACGGAGTTTCACTTTTGTTACCCAGGATGGAGTGCAATGGTGTGATCTCACCGCAACCTCTGCCTCCTGGGCTCAGCCAATTCTCCTGCCTCAGCCTCCTGAGTAGCTGGGATTACAGGCACGCGTCACCACACCCAGCTAGTTTTTTGTATTTTTAGTAGAGACGGGGTTTCACCATGTTGACCAGGATGGTCTAGATCTCTTGACCTCGTGATCCACCCGCCTCGGCCTCCCAAAGTGCTGGGATTACAGGCTTGTGCCACCGCGCCTGACCAAATTAATTGTTTTTTAAATCTTCATGTCTATTTTTTGTTCAGCTTTGAAAAACCACTTTGAATTATATGTACTGTATTTTCTTCCCCAACAGTTGTGAGGTTTGTTTCATCATTAATTTTAACGTTAAGTGTAGGTTTTCTCTAATGCCTTTTATCAAATTGAGCAATTTCTCTTTCATTCCAAGTTGCTGAGATTGTAATCAAGAATAGATATTGAACAATTTTAATTTTTGCTCTATCTAATGAGACAGTCATTTTTTTTCTCATTTATTCTGTTGATTTTATAACTTACATGCTTTGATTTTCCTTTTTTTCTTTTTCTTTTTTTGGGATGAAGTTTCATTCTTGTTGCCCAGGCTGGAGTACAATGGTATGATCTCAGCTCACAGCAACCTCCACCTCCTGGGTTCAAATTATTCTCTTGCCTCAGCCTCCCGAATAGTTGGGATTACAGGTATGCGCAACTGTGTCTGGCTAATTTTGTATTTTTAGTAGAGACGGGGTTTCTCCATGTTGGTCAGGCTGGTCTTGAACTCCTGACCTCAGGGGATCCGCCCACCTCAAACTCTCAAAGTGCTGGGATTACACATGTGAGCCAATTTGTTTTTCTAATATGATATCAAGTTTACATTCCTGGATAAACCCACTTTTAATATATTGTTGGATTTATTTGCTGAGAAAAGGATATTCCTTTCTTTTTGGTCTAGGAAAGATTCCTGTTGAATCAGGGTCTAGTGATCAGCGATAGTGGAAGGTCAGAAAATCCGTTTGGGGTTTTATGATGTTTCTTGGGAGAAAGTGGGAGAAACTCAGAGTAAAAGCTTCCTGTTTCTGCTGTTTTCTCAAATGCCAGAGAGGTATGTATTGGGGTAGTATGTCCTCAACTCCACAGGCATAAATGATAAACTTAATTTCAATTAGAATATTCTTACTAAGTAAAACAAAATTTTAGTCCCTTAAGTTTGAGCCAATGTTAAGTTTAGCTTAACATATATCATCATTAAAAATATAGCATTTTTGAGAATTGAGAAACAAGTCTAAAAGTCTTGAAGTTTCATTTGAAGTCAAGAGGCTGACTCATAAACCACGTGAAAGATTTCCTAAAAATGCCATCCAGTGTCTGGAAGGGTCATTTTAATGTGGGTGCATATTTCACAGCAGCATGACATTTTCTTAGAGTCTTGTTTTATGTTGTAAAATATTGCACTAAAATTGAAGTAATGTTAATGGACTTTAAAGGCTATTCTTTTAAGAAAAAAAAATAAATGTCAATTTTGGCCTTTTATGCAAAGTGAAAGCCCCCCAGAGTACAGATGTAATGCTGTTTAAAAAGGTTAGTTTAAAATTCATGTGCTGACTGCCCTTGCAGGAAGTGGTATGGGGTAGGAGGAAATTTGACAAAAAGTTTCGCTAATCATAACACAATGAATAACTAATACATATTTTTTGGAAATGAGGGAGCATTAGGGTAAAATGCAACATGTTTTTTGATTATTATTGTTTCATACTGGTGAAACTCTGGTTTTGGACAGAGAGTATGTGCATGTCCACCTGCTGAAAATAGTCTTTTGATGGGCACCACCATGGTGATAAGTGCACTTCAACTGTGTTCTTTCTACTTGAAGTCTCTCCAGGTTACTACTTTGAAAGTTATTTCACTTCTGACCTTGGCCATTATGATTTTCAGGCAAGTGACCGCAATCATTAGCTGCCTTCACAAAGCTGCTCCCGCCCCATGTCTCCTAAGGACAAGTGGAACTCTATTCCCTATGTCATTTGCTATTTATTTCCTTACACTGAATATATTGTAAAACTTGTATTTGAGGGATTGTAGATGAACTTTACCACTTAAAAATGAGTTTTCAATTATCTGTAAACTTTCTGAAATATCTTTTATATTTTTTTCCTTAAATTATTAAATATAAACAAGTTGATGCTTAACAATGCAATGTATTTTTTTCCCTCTCTGCCTATATGTATAGAAAGAAGAAAAGTGGGAAGGGCATATAAGAAAAGGAAGGGAAGAAAGAAAGAAGAGTGGGAGGTCATGAAATATAAATGAGCTCTATTACATATTTGCTAAGCATCATGCTAAATGATTTAATAGTTTTACCATTTATTCTTCTTAAAAGCCTATAACATGCCTATTATTCACACATTTTGAAGATGAGTATACTGAGGCTCAACAGAGCCAAGAGACTTACTCAGTGTTATAAAATAGTAAAAGCTATGTAATGGGAACATAGTTAATTATTTAACAACAGCAAATGATTGCATGTGATAAAAATGAAAATTCAATTTTTATTTTTAGAAAATTTTGAACTAGGTCTTTAACAATATTGTGCCATGCTCTTTCCACCTGTATCTCTCATCAAAACAAAAAATATATATATTTTATAGTAGATGCAAATGCAATCATTTTCAATTTTCGATCTTAAATATCAGATAGACTTCCCTATGTATTTTCTATATACAAATTATGGAAACATACCAGTGTAGCAGTCTACTTTATTAATACAGATAATATTTTAATAAGTACATATTAAGTCAGAAATTCACTAATGACACAGTAAAATTGTAGAAAGTATCTTATTATAGGACTATAATTATTAGTCCTAATGATTATAAGAGCACAGGATTACTTCTGTAGTTCAGATTAGATCTTTATATCCTCTCTCCTCATATGGGACTTTCACATAATTTTTTTTTACATTTTTATTTGAGGTAACTTTATCCCTAACTTTCTTTATTCAAAATCTGTGTGGGGTGAAATGTCATTTCCTTCCTGTACACAGTCTGCTGTCTTAATATAACTATAAGTAACCTATCATGCTTGTCTTGGCCCTTTCTACATTTTAATACAACTCACTACAGGCAAAAAGTAACTAAGAAACAGAGAAATGACAGACAAAAATCAGTCAGGTGGTCCTCAATACTTTTTATTTTGGCTTTTGTATGCATGCCACATTCTATTGGTTATGTTGATGCCTACAAAATACCTTTTGTACATTGTTTTTGGTACAATAAACTGTTTTGAATACATTACATTAGAACTTTCAAAGAGCATCAGGTGAAAGATCATTTCAGCTTACCACTTGAGGATGCTGCCTGCCATCCAACAGTTTAACCTACATTATTTTTACCAGCCCATCAGAATTTTATTGTGTAGTAAATGAATAGCTTATTGAATCTTAACCTTATTACTTTATAAAATTGAGTTACAAGTAAGACCAATTATGGCATTAGTCATAAAGACTTGTTAGTTCTCAGGGACATTGAAGCAGTTAATGTAAAAGTAATAAAAATGTAAAGCTTGCATATGATGGTGAATCATCCATCTCAATCATATGTTCCTCTAAACTAAATAGACAAGCTAAGTGTTGAAATGAAAAGGCATAATTAGGATGTTTATTGTTGTTTTGGCTCTTTGGGAGGGTATAACATGTTTATTGACCAACTTTTGCAATTTTTGTCCTTATGTAAATTTAATGAAACAGTTTTTGAAAACATAATGCCAGTAAAAAAGATATTTTTTGAAAAGCTAATATAAATCCTCATATGGACCTTGAAACTTCATTTGCTTATGTAGCCAGTTCTTATTCCCACAGGTGAAATCTACCTCTTTATCCCAAAATTATCATCTACCTAGCTCTTAGCATGTTGCTACAGTAGTAGCAACAGCAATAATCAAGACGACAAGACAATAATGATGATAATTATAGCAATAAATACTGACATCAATAAAAGATATTTAGATGGGTTGCCCAATTTAATCTTTATCCTAGCACAATTTTGAAAATGAAGAAACAGCTGATATTATATAATATATCTAGAACTTAACATCTCATAATTGGTAAATAGTAGAAGTTGTGTCTAAATCTATGTCTGCCTAAAACTAGAGTTTCAAGCTCTTAACTACCATATAGACTGCTTCTTACATTCAAATTATCCATTACATGTGATATTTTCTTACAAAGCAGAGGTTTTGCACTTCACCATCACCACCATCATCAATACCTCCACCACCATTGTTCACATTGTCATTCTTATCTCCTGGCACCCTAGGTGTTTTTAAGAAGAATCAGCTGTATATATCAGTAGATAGATAGATAGATAGATAGATAGATAGATAGATAACAAGTATACACACCACTTTGGGGAACTTTCACACAGTAGTAACATTCAGGTGTTCACCATCCATATTGTAAAGCAGAAACTAAGTAGAACACCTCTCATGTCTCCCCTCTATCACTACCCCACCTCTTCCTCAAAGGTAATTATTCATTTGACTTCTATCATCATAGATTAGTTGGGTCTGATTTTAAAATTTATATAAATGCAACCACGATTATGCGATATTTTTTACTCCAAATCTGGTTTATTCTGCTCAATGTTATAGTTGTGACATTTGTAAAAGCAGTAGCATTTGGCAATAGTTTATTCAGTTTTATTGCTGTATATTGTAACACTGTAGAAATTTACAGGTTTTTATAAGTTATCTGTTGAATTCAGATCATTTGAATGTTTTGTGTCTTTGACTTTTAAAATCAGTGCTACTGTAAGCATTTTCTGCACATCTTTTTTGGTACACATTGGCATGGTTTTCTTGGGTTTATACCTAGTAATAGAAATGTTGGTGATAATGTATGCATAAATATCACTTTACTGGATACTAATAAATGGTTGTCCAACATGGTTATACCAATGTACTCTTCCGTCTGCACTATATTAGATTTCTACTTGATTCTCATCCTTTCTAACTGTTGTTTTTCAGTCATTTTAATTTTAGCCTTTTCAGTAGATGCGTGACTTTTCCATTTCTGTTTAATTATCTTTAAGTATATTTTCGACTTTGTCATAGTCATGTTATAAATAGAAGGTGAATTACTAGCACTGAAAAAGCTACGGCAAAGTTCTTTTAAAAGGATGAGGTAGGTTTTGGGTGGAGTTCATAGTCACCAAACAGCTCAAACAAGTAGAACAAATTTCCATAAATGTGGACATTTGTGAGCATTTTATGGGCATCTTGGATTGAGTAAAAGATGGAGAATACCAAAAGATAAAAAGGTCCAAGCAAAACTTTGAAGAATAGGGCGGGAAAAGAGTGAATGTCTTACATTACCTAAGGACAGGTATGACCAGAAAACCTGAATAGAGTTATTTTGTCCTTGAGAATGCCCACATAACCTAAAGGAGTAACAGGGGATCACAGAATTATGTGAAGAGTTTATTTCCTAGCTCTCATTCTACCTGAATGAATTAAAATTCATTCAAATTGAAATTAAAATTTTTAGCCTTAGATGTATACCACATGATCTAAGTTTTATCTTTGTGTCACAGATCCAAATGGCAGTCTCTATTCAAATCCAATTACAGGTATTGATCAACTTACAACCTATGCAGCTTACGACCATTTGACTTTATGACCACAATTGCTAGCCACGACTGCTCTGCATCTGGCAGTGCAAACGTTGCCCAGCTGGGCATACGACAGTGCGGACCAGCTTCCGGCAGCACTACCATTTCCGCAAGCACCATTTCAACTGTTATCCCAGACTCGGTACAGTAATTTGTGTTTTGTGTCTTGGATATTTTTCATCAAACCCCTCCCAAGATGTCTACCAAGAGGAAATTGTCTTTGTCTATGCCTCAGCCTGCCAAGAAGGAAAGAAAGGCCATTAATCTCGACACGAAAATGAAGGTATTTAAGCAGTACGAAGGAGAAAAGAAAGTGAATGTGATCACACGTGATATGAAGTTATCACTCTCGACTGTGTCAATGATTTTGAAAGATAAAGAAAGAATTCGTGAAGCTGTGAAAGGTTCTGCACCCATGCAGTCAACAGTTATAACAAAGCAACGAAGTGGGCCCATCCACGAAATGGAGAAATTGCTATATATTTGGATGGAAGATCAAATTCAAAAATGGACGCCATTAAGTCTTTTTACTGTGCAGATGAAGGCGAGAAGTCTATTACAGACTCTGAAGGAGCGTGCTGGAGAAGATTACAGTCAAGAATTTGTAGCAAGCACGGGCTGGTTCCAGAGATTCAAGAAAAGATTCCAAATGCATAGTGTTCGAGTGACTGGAGAAGCAGCGAGTGCGGATGAGGAAGGAGCACCTAAGTTTGTTAATAGTCTGGATGAATTAATTACAGATGAGGGATATCTAGCAGAACAGATTTTCAATGTTGATGAACTTAAAAATGAAGAGCTAATCAAACTGGAAGAAGAAAGAGTGGCAGAATAAGAAAGAGGAGAAGCAGAGAAAGAAGAGGAGGAGCCAGAAAGAAAGTTCACCACTAAAGGATTATCAGACGGTTTATCTTTACTGAATAAACTTCTTATACATTTCGAAGCAATGGACCCAAACATCGAACGATTTGCAAGGATTGAATGGATTGCACATGATGTGTTTCGTCCATATTGTCAAGTTTATGAAGAAAAAAAGAAACATACAATTCAGACAAAGCTCACCATGTTTATGAAAAAACTCCGGTAACCCCAACTGCTGCCTCAGATGACGACATCAACGATCCACAGCCAAGCACCAGCGGCCAATAAAACGTTTCGTACATGTTTATGTATTTTGATATGTTTTGCAATTGGGAAAATGTTTCCTATGGTATTTTTTACACCTGTATTTTGTATTTTTGTATGCACCTGTATTTTGTAATTTTGTATGTTTTGCAAATATTAAACCAGTTTTACTGTGAATGCAGTGTTTCACTTAAACCTGACGAATGTAAAAATAAGAAACAAAATGGTGTAGAGATGATACAAATGGCATAAAATGAACAAAGAAAATTATGATATATAACAATAATGAAAGAAAATTATGATAAAATATGGCTTAAAGATTTTTATAAGATCATTTCACAGTACTGTACATATAGCCTACTCAACTTACGACCAAATCATGTTATGACCGGTCTGTTGGAACCAATCGTGGTTGTAAGTCGAGCACTAGCCGTACCTAAAATTTTATTTTATTTTGTTTTTGAGATGGAGTTTCCCTCTTGTTGCCCAGGATAGAGTCAATGGCACAGTCTTGGCTCACGACAACCTCTCCTTCCCAGGTTCAAGCAATTCTCCTACCTCAGCCTCACAAGTAGCTGGAACTTCAGGCACACACCACCACTCCCGGCTAATTTTGTATTTTTAGTAGAGATGGGGTTTCACCATGTTGACCAGGCTGATTTCAAACTCCCAACCTCAGGTGATCTGCCCTCCTCTACCTCTCAAAGTGCTAGGATTACAGGCATGAACAACCACACCTGGCCTAAAATTTTAAATAATAGGTTTTTTTGTGGGTGTTTTTTTGGTTTGTTTTATTAACTAGTCCATAGTACTCTTTTTTGTTCTAGTTATACATTTGTATTTTGTTATAAGGAAAATGGAGACTTTGTAGACTTTAAAAAGATCATATGTTCCTTTGTAGGTTTCATAAAGGCATCACAGCTTAGTTAAAAACATTAATATTAGACTTGCAAACTGATAGGTAAACAAGACCAGGATGTTTTCTTCCTTTATTCTTTGCCCTGTTATGGATTTTGCCAGAGTTCATTCATTGTAGCTTCAATTATATTTGATGACTTAGAGTTACTCTCTTTTACTAACTTCCATGTTTTTTTTTCGTTTTTACATATCACAACAATGTAAAATTCTACTATTGAATTTTTTTTCATCACAGATTTTATGCTTTTTTATGGTACCCAACTCCTTGGCCTTTAATTTCCTTTGCTGGAATTGTGCCATTTTATAGATTTCTACCCCTGGGTATATCTAGGATTCAAGAAGGCTTTTATCTCTTATTCACATCCCACAGTGTTCTCTAACATTTATTCTCAAATTGGTTTTCTATGTCAGTAAACAAAACATGAAGATGACAATTTGCGGGACAGTTTAAAAAGACAAGCAACATTCCATTTTTAGTTTCTGGAGATATTTTGTGCTGAAGTCAGTCTTTCATTATTCAAGACAAATTAAGATTTATGAAATTGCATTCCATCTATATGTATGGGAACAGTGTCGGCAACTGTGGATTTATGAAATAAAAGATGAAGATACATTTTCCCTTGGCTGGTAGAAAGGCTGTTCAAATGGTAATAAGCTAGAATTATCATTTAAAAAGATCTCTTATTTTCCTGTAAAACTACAGCAGCCACTTTTAAAATAAAATTTTCTATCTCTCAGAGAAAAATCATCTATCATTATGGTTATTTAAAATTTTTCTACCTAAACTAATGAAGGTAACCCTTCTTTTATGTTATAAAACAATGGACTGATTTTTAAACATCTATCCAAAAGTATTTTTTACATCAAGGTATATTACATGGATTCTTAATTTCAAAAAGTAAAAAGACTATTTCTCTTAAAAAACATTAAACAGACAAAGAGTTTAATAGGATTGCTAAAGTTTAATTTTCACTTTAGCAGTTGGTTTGAAAATTAAACCTCAGCATTGAGTAACTTTTTGTTTTTAATTAGTTTATTTTTCAGCTTTAGATTTATACCATATGATCAAATGGGTCTCACTTTGTGCAAAATATGGAATTATTTTTACATGTAACAGGATAACTATAGAACTTCACCCACAGTTTCATTTTCAAGATTTTTCTAAGCTCATATGTGAATGAATAACAACTAATAACATTAATAACTATCCTGTTTCCCACATAAAGTCTCATTCCTCTCCTCTTATTTAGAAGCCTGCTTTTACAAAGGTGACATTAGCACAATATTATACTTTTTGAAGTAGTCAGAAAATATGTGTCTGAGATTTGAATTATTCATGATTTAAGATCTTTCAGCAATTGTAATCCCTTTGTATTCTTAATGATAGATACAATTACTTGACCTTTCCATTGCCTTAGTTTTCATATGGGCCCTTATGTCTATTATTGCTCCTCCCTGATTCTAGAACTTGGCATTCATTCCCTCATGGCTAGATGTTGAAATAGATCTCCCTGCATTTAGATTCTTCCTGCCTAGCGTACCCATTGCATTAGCATTAGAGTTTTCTTTCTAGCATAGCATTTAGCAGCATGGGCTTTAGAATTAGTTAACCATAGGTGTGAGTCCAGCTCTATCTTGTTCTAGCTGTGAACCTAAAATACCTTGCTTAATCTCTCTGGGTCTCAGTTTCCAATTTGGGGAAATTGGGCTAATAATGGTACATAATTCAGAAGACTAAAAAGATTAGCCCAGATAATGTAGATGTTACTTTTATCATACATAATGCCTGATATACTTTAGGTATTTATCCCCACCTAAATCTCATGTTGAATTGTAATCTCTAGAGCTGGAGCTGGGGCCTGGTGGGAAGTGTCTGGATCACGGCTGCTTATCCCTCATGGCAGCTTGGTGCTGCCTTAGTGATAGTGAGCGAGTTTTCACGAGATCTGGGGGCTTAAAAGTGTGTGGTAGCTCCCCCTTTACTCTCTCTCTCTTGATTTCACCATGTGATGTGCAAGCTCCCATTTCACCTTTTGATATGAGTAAAAGCTTCCTGAACTCTCACCTGAAGCCATGTTTCCTGTACAGCCTGCAGAACCTTGAGCCAATCAAATCTCTTTTCTTTAGAAATTATCCAGTCTGAGGCATCCAGTACCTGTCACTCGTATTTGCCTAATACATGCTCAAAACTAGAAGTAATATTATATTCATATTTTGGCACAACTCTTTCTGCCAGGAGATGATGGATTTCTTGAGGAGACGAGGAATATTTTTGTTTTTGTTTTGTTTTCGTTAGCCTCACTATATAGGAAAGAGCTGATATAGAATAAAATCTCCATATGTGATTTTACTTTAACGACACGTAATTTGACTGAATTACGTGGTGAGGTCCACCTCACCATTCTGTATGTCTGTACTTAATTCTACCGATGAAACTGCCTTTGCAAAAATCATGACAGTAAGAGAACTCTGACATGGCTGACTCCATCTTGCTTCCAGCCTCACGGGCTGGCTGTCTTTGCTCATCCCTGGGCATGAGCCAAGCCAAGTTAGGGACATATTTAGTTTATAGTTTAAATGATAATAGCCCTTCCCCAAAACTAAACCACCCTTGTAAGACTAATGAAAGGTCACTAGGTTAGGAAGTGGAGAGGGTCCTGAATTCTGCTAAGATATAGGCTTAGTTAAATAATCACCAGCCATTATTTTGGAAGTCATAAGATTTGTAACTTCCTCAGGTTCTGCTGTAATTAACCTTAGATTGGCCTTTTGAAATGCCTTCAAGCTTTTGCATTTCTGATGACTGAATGATCTAACCAGGATCTGTCATTGCCTCTACCAGTCCTGCAGCCCCCACTCAGAAGCAGACTCAACCAGGAGTACCATTTTTTACATGTGATCCCATCCCCAACCAATTAGCAGCACCCATACCCTAGGCTCTGTCATTCAAACCATCTTTGAAGAATACCTAACCTTCAAGCCTTCTGCAAGATTAATTGGAGTAATGACTCTGTCTCCCACATACTGTGGCCAACCTCATGTTAATTAAACTCTCACTTTAACTGCAATGCCATGGTCTCAGTGGATTGACTTTGTGCAGTGAGAAGGAAGAGCTCATAAGGTTGTTACCCTGATACTGCATCCTCATGACATTTATTACTGCCTCCTTTTGGGGTTCCCTCTATTTGGTGACCCCAGTTCTGATCATATCATTGTCACTGAGATCTATTCTATGACTCATATGGGATAGTTAATGATACCCTTTAAATCCTTTCAATATATTGTAACACTCAATCACCACACATAGCCAGTTAAGTGGAACTGAATGGGTTGCTTAATTTTACTCAATTCATAGTCCTTGGTTTTTTTTAACAACTTGTAGCTTATAAGTTTGAGTCCTACATCAACCATGGGCTTTGCTAGTCTTCCTCTTGTCTGTAGAATTTATTTTTGCATGCTAATTAATGCCCAGAAATAGAATTATTTATGCAACATATGCATCACTCAAAATAAGTGGCTGCTTGTCTCATAAACCCAAATGATATGAAATTGATGCTCTCCTAAGACATCTCCTTCCTTATTACTACTTAGAAAGTTTTCCTTTGCTAAGCTGATTTCTACCTTCAAGAAGCTTTCTTCCTATAGTTCCAATTCTATCACTTAGATCCAATAAAGGTATGCCTAGTTCACTTCCAATAGAAGCTTTCAACAATTTAAAGATAGCTCTTGCTAACTCTCTGAGGCTGTTTCATTGAAAAAGTAATTGCTTCTTTCACCTATGCTTTTTGGATCTTAATCTTGTATTTTCTAATGATAATCATTAGACAAATTTAGTTTTTCTGTGTCCTTTTAAATGACCCAGACCCAGACCCAATAGTAGTGTGGTCTGTCCAACATGAAAACGTTTTGCCAAATATTCTCTGGGTACCAAACTTCCTAATCAATTTTAGACTAATTTAGTAACCCATTAGTATGATTTTTGCTGAAATTACCATTAACTTGAACCTTAATACTTTTTATTATTTGGTTCTGATATTCATTCACCCCTCTCCTACCTTGAAACCACCAAATTGTCTTAGCAGACACATGTTTTGCCATATTAAATTTTATTGCTAATTTCTGACTCACTCTTTTAGCATAATGCCAAAATATTTTTGGATCTTGATTTTATCAGTATCTGAAATATAGTCATTTTCCTCCTTAGGCCCCCAACCACTTACCATCCACCTCTGGAATTACTTGTCCTTCCAGCTACCTGGTAGCCAAGCTCATTAATATTCATAAGATTTCTAAAATGACAACACCTCTTCTGAAACATCTCTCACTTTCAAAATAAAATATACTTGGTGATTTTCAAATTTCAAGATATTAAGGAGAATGTCTAATTTAAAAACATATATGCATATAATCTTACATCTGAATGCTTTATCACCATGTTTACACCATGATTTCTTTCATATATTTCAAAAATATTTATATGAGTACAAATCTGTTTTTTTCTTTTCATCGTAAATATGACAGAAGGAAGATACATATTTTATAAGAATATACTAATTGTCACTTTTTTTCTAAAATTAAGTTTTAAGTATTCAAATATAAAAATTATTTGAATTATTGACTAATTTTATTTTTATCATTACTACATTCTCCATAATTTATAAGAGCCTAAATTTCAATTGGTAACAATTTTCTGAGATAGTATGTTTTAAAATGTAAAGAAACCCAGGTCTTCTGAGGTGGTGGTGGTGTGTAAATCCAAACAGTAGAGGAGAAAAAAGCATAAGAAGAAATTGTCTACTGGCTTTGCATTCGCCTTGGCTTGCTTCAGAATGAGCTTATTTTAGACTCTATCTCTTCCCTTCACTTTCTCTACAAGTTGTGCCTTCTTTATCTCCCTTGCATAACTTGAGCTAAAACCAATAACAAAGGTCTCCTTTATAATGCCAATGGGTTCCTAACCAATGTCTGTAAGACCCTATCACCTTAACTTGGGAAATTAAATAGAAGTTTATAAGTTAAAATCTTATTTTCATGCCTCTGCTCTATTACTCACAGAGAACAATTACCACAAATATCTAATTACTGAGCTCTGAAATAAAGTCTCTGTGATTTGACACCCCCACCCTAAAACAAGTCCTCCCCCACGTCATTTTTTAGAACTGCTCATAGTTTAACTTAGCAGCCTGTTTTTGTTTTATTTTTTTTTATACCCACTAACTCCTTTGCTCCCAGTTTGGTGGGAAATGCTGTTGGTTTTCCCATTCATGTCCGTTTCTTATTTTCCTATTGGGTTTACAAGTATTACTATTTCAAACTAATGGGTATAGTTCTTTTAGAGAACTTTCACATTTACAGAAAAATTGAGCAGGAAGTACAGAGATTTTCCATGTACTCTCCCCTAACCCTCTGCCATAGAGTTTCCCTTACTATGAACATCTTGCATTCATATAGTACATTGTTTAAAGTTGACGAACCCAATATGGATACATTATTAACTAAAGTCCTTAGTGTTTATTAGGTTTCATTCTTTGTGTTATTGTTCTATGGATTTTGACAAATGGATAATATCATCTGTATCATCTGTTCACTGTTAGAGTATAATACAAAATAGTTTCAGTGCTTCCGAAATCATGTTATACACCTATCCATCAAAACCCTGGCAACAATTGATCTATAATTTAATATTTTTCAAAATGTCATATAGCTAAAATTATACAGTGTGTGTTTTTTTCTGAGTGGCTTCTTTCTCTTACTAGGTTTCTTTCTTGTCTTTTCATGGTTTTATAGCTCATTTCTTTTTAGTGCTAAATAATGTTCTGTCTGAATGTACTACAGTTTATCCATTCACCTACTGAAAGACAGCTTGGTTGCTTCCAAATTTTGGTAATTTGGCTGCTGGGAGCAGTCATATGCAAGATTTTATGTGGGCAAAAGTTTCAACTCATTTGGGCAAATATCTAGAATTGCAATTGCTAGATTGTATTGGTAAGACTATGTTAAACTTTGTAAAACATTGCCAAAATTTCTCCCAAAAGTGGCTAGTTTTTATTTCCACCAACAATAAATGAAAATTCTTGTTTCTTCACATCCTCACCAGCATTTGGTACTGACACGTTGTGATTTTTAGCCGTTATAATAGATGCACAGTAGTATTTTGCTGTTGCTTCTATTTGTAATTCTCTAATGATACATGGAGGCTAGCATGTTTTCATATCCTTATTTTGTCATTCTCATGTCATCTTTGGTGAGGTATTTGTTCAGATAGTTTGCTTTTTTTAAATTGGTGCGTTTTTTCTAATTGTTGTTACAAACACCTTTTTTAATAATTTTATTTTTATTTTATTTAATCATTTGTTTATTTGTTTATTTTGTGATGAAGCCTCACTATGTTGCCAAGGCTGGTCTCAAAGTCTTGGACTCAAGTGAGACACCTACCTTGGCCTCTCAAACTGCTGGGGTTTCACACATGAGCCACTGCACCTCAAATATCATTTATAAAATAAAATTTAAGGAAAAATCCTCTTAAAGTATTGCTTATTTCCACCAGTCATAGTAGTCTGTCACTCCTTGGATATCTCTTTAAATTGTGTACATATTCTATGAAAACGCTTGTAATAACAAATCGAAATGAGCGGCTTACATATTTTCTCCTCTTATAGATGATTGTAAAGGCTTTCAAAACAGAAGTGTATCTGTATCCCCAGCCATGTGCATTTCCAGGCACAGGAGAAGCATTCAATAAATGATTTTGAATGGATGAATTCAGCTAACACAGTCTCTAGAGCCAGTTGTCTAAGTCATTGTCTAAAAGATATGGTAAAATTTCTTATTTCAAAAACAGAACAATAACAATTGAAGGCTTATCAGAATAATAAAACATTTGAAGGAAATAACTAATCTATCAGACATTTAAAAAAAGTATTTGATTCTTTGTTCTTAGTATGTCCTATGGTTTCTCAACACTTAAAATGCTGGGGAGTTAGCTAGCTATATCATTTTCACAAAATCCATTTCCTTTTACATGAACTCTTTACCAATGAATAAACGAAGGTCTAAGCACTTATCGATCATTTCCAGCTAGTCAGTAATCAATTCTAATGGGGAGAGAAAGATAGTGGTGGCATTATTTTCACTTCTTAAATGGACACAAATTCATTGATCATCTTAAAGAAAAAATTATCATCATTTGCTTATTATTATTATTATTATTATTTGAGTCAGTGGTATGGTTTGGCTGTGTCCCTACTGATATTTCAACTTGAATTGTATCTCCCAGAATTCCCACATGTTATGGGAGGAAGCCAGGGTGAGGTAATTGAATCATGGGGGCCAGTCTTTCCAGTGCTATTCTATGTGGAAGTGGTTTTGGAATTGGGTAATAGACAGAGGCTGGAATAGTTTGAAGAGCTCAGAAGAATATTGGAAAATGTAGGAAAGTTTAGAACCTCCTAGAGACTTGTTGAACGGTTCTGACAAAAGTGCTGATAGTGATATGAACAATAAAATTCAGGCTGAGGTGGTCTCAGATGGAGATATGGAACTTGTTAGGAACTAAAGCAAGGGAGACCCTCGTTATGTCTTAGCAAAGAAACTGGTGGCATTTTGCCCCTGCTCTAGAGATTTGTGGAACTTTGAACTTGGGAGAGATGATTTAGGGTATCTGGCAGAAGAAATTTCTAAGCAGCAAAGCATTCAAAAGATGACTTGTGTGCTGTTAAAAGCATTCTGCTTTAAAAGTTCATAAAATTCATAGAAAAGCAAAACCCTTTTTTAAGGAGAAATTTAAGCTGGCTGCAGAAATTCGCATAAGTAGCAAGAAGCCTAATGTTAATCCTCAAGACCACGGAGAAAATGTCCCAGGCCATGTCAGAGACCTTCACAGCAGCCCCTCACATCACAGCCCTGGAAGCCTAGGAGGAAAATGTGGTTGTGTGGGTCTGGCCCAGGGTCCCCTGGTTGTATGCAGCCTAGGGATTTGGTGTTCTGTGTTCCAGCTGCTCCAGCAATGGCTGAGGGTGAATGTAGAACTCAGGCAGTGGCTTAAGAGGGTGCAAGTCCCAAGCCTTGGCAGTCTTCAAGTGGTGTTGAGCTTGCAGTGCACAGAAGTCAATAACTAAGGTTTGGGACCTCTGCCTTGATATCAGATGTATGGAAATACCTGGATGCCCAGGCAAAAGTTTGCTGCAGGGACAGGGCCCTCATGGAGAATCTCTGTTAGGACAGTGCAGAAAGGAAATGCAGTGTCAGAGCCCCCACACAGAGTCCCTACTGGGGCACTGCCTAGTGGAGGTATGAGAAGAGGGTCACTGTCCTCCAGACTCCAGAATGGTAGATCCACTGACAGCTTGCCCCATGAGCCTGGAAAAGCTGCAGACACTCAATGCCAACCCATGAAAGCAGTCAGGAGGGGGGCTGTACCTGCAAAGCCACAGGGGCAGAGATGCCCAAGATCCTGGGAACACACCTTTTGCATAATCCTGACCTGGATGTGAGACTTGGAGTCAAAGAAATCATTTTGGGGCTTTAAAATTTGACTGCCCCACTGGATTTCGGACTTGCATGGGCCCTGAAGCCCTTTAATTTGGCCACGTTCTCCCATTTGGAACAGTACTTTCTGCCCAAAACCCATACTCCCATTGAATCTAGGAAGCAAATAGCTTGCTTCCGATTTTGCAGGCTCATAAGCAGGAGGGACTTGCATTGTCTCAGAGGAGACTTTGAGCCGTGGACTTTTGGGTTAGTGCTGAAATGAGTTAAGACTTTGCAGGATGCTGGGAAGGCATGATTGGTTTTGAAATGTGAGGACATGAGATTTTGGAGGGGCCAGGGGTGAAATGATTTGCTTTGTCTGTATGCCCACCAAAATCTCAACTTGAATTGTATCTCCCAGAATTCCCACATATTGTGGGATGGGCCCAGGAGAGGTAATTGAATCATGGTGGCCTATCTTTCCTGTGCTATTCTCGTGATAGTGAGTAAGTCTCACAAGATTTGATGGGTTTATCAGGGGTTTCCACTTTTGCTTCTTCCTTATTTTTCTGTTGCCACTGCCATGATTCTGAGGCCTCCTCAGCCATGTGGAACTGTAAGTCCAATTAAACCTCTTTTTGTTCCCAGTTTCTGGTGTGTCTTTATCAGCAGCATGAAAATGAACTAAGACAGACAGGGTCTTCCTCTGTTACCCAGGCTGGAATGCACTAGCATGGTTATAATAGCTCACTGTAAACTAAACTTCCCAGGCTCAAGCCATTGTCCCACCTCAGCCCCTCAAGCAGCTACGACAACAGGTGTTTACCACCACACCCAGATAATTTTAAAATTTTTGTAGAAACAGGGTCTTTTAATGTTGCCAAGGCTGTTCGCAAACTCTTGGGATCAAGTAATCAAAAGCGTGTGTGTATCTGTGTGTGTATGTGTTCATTTATAATTTGAGAGAATGGAAAGGTGAAGATAAATTTAGCAATATCTGGTACAAGTGAGAAAGTATATACTTTTATCTGATCTAGAATTCACGTCTAGGTATTCATTTTTTGAAAACGATCACACACTTGAATGCAACTGCCTATGAGATATCATTTTTAATTGCAAAATACAGGGAATAACCTAAATGATCATCAGCACAGTCATATGGTAGAATGCTCTACAATAGATAACATAAATAATACGGGCTACACGAGCATCATGAACAGAGCTCACAAACAATGTTAGGTAAGTTAGAATGTGCAAAATGGTAGAATTTATATAAATTAAAAATTAATATATTTATTCTTTATATGAACACAATTATAAAGTATATGTTAAAAATAGACTGGCAGTAGAGGATTCTGGGAAAATGGTAAAGTAGAAAGCTCCATAAATCTGTCACCCCACTTATATAACAACTAGACTGGCAGAATCTGTCTAATGTAACTATTTTGGAACTCCCAACTTTCAGGGGAAGACTTGAATGATACATTTTGTTTAATTTCAGTCAATTCCAGCCCCTGGGGAAAGGTAGATTTTTTCAAAGAAAAAACAGGGTACAGTTTGTGGAAAAGGTTGCTGACAAAGCACCATGTAGGGCTCATTATAACAGAGACAAGGATGAGACCATGTGGTATCAAAGCTCATATTGTTTAAAATTAGCCTGTGCATCTCTGGGCACTGTCATGGAGGGTAAAGGTTATTTCCCTTTTAGCTACCTAAAACCACCATGTGGGACTTTTCATATCCTTAGCAGAGCATATATGTCCAAGTACTGATTCCAAATTCCTCTAGTCTTCCAAATCCCATCCTTTCTCCCTAGGGCATATTGCCCGTTCTTTTCAGCCAAGCTATCCTTCAGCATTTTGGGCCGCATGAGTGCAGCTCAAATGTAATGCCAAACAAATCAACAGAATAGCTGTCAGGCCTTCACTGGAAACAATATTAGCCTTGTCTGTTCATACTGAGAGCAGAATGGAAGTGACACAAATAAAATGTAATGGGATAAAATATATTGCTCAATGTACAGTAACAAGGAACTATTGGTTGACAATTTTTTTTCTCTCTCCTCACTACATTTCAATACATTTTCTCCATGATTTCTACATAGTATTAGTTAACAGAGTGCCTATATCAGTGTCAAAGACATAGTTGGAAGACGATAAATGTACTTTTAATAAATGAGTCGATGAATTAAATCAGACTCAATGAATTGGTTATAGAATTTGTACTAAAATTCTATGCAGAATCCCAAAGTTAAAAACAAAACAAAATAAAACACTTTGCTTAAAATCCATTGGAAGGCCAGGCACAGTGGCTCATATTTGTAATCTTAGCACATTGAGAGGCTGAGGCAGGATGATTACTTGAGCCCAGAAGTTCGAGGCTACCGCCAGCCATCATGGTGCCACTGCACTCCAGCCTGGGTGGCAGAGAGAGATCCTGTCTCATAAAATAAATCAATAAAAATAAAAGCCATCTGGTACACCTATTTTCCCTAATAATAAATTCTTTCCACTAGGTTCCTCATGTGTACTTATTTTGATGCTAATTTAATAGAAAATATATTGCCACATGAATCACTTAATTCCAGTGACATACTATGCCAAATATCTGAAAATTTCTTACGCTAAAGTATAATCATGATCCTTGCACTGAACCCATCAGCGATAGATCGTGAGAATTAGATAAATATGAAGATGATCGTATAAGTCAATACTATTGCATTTGGATTTATGGCAAGCCTATATGCCCAGAGGATTAATAACATATGATGCATTTTAAAATAACAGAATGTCACACCTTTACATCTACAATTTTATTTCCTCAATGTAGCTCTTTTCTGTCTCAATAAATTGCATTCTCTAAGTTTAAAAAGTAGATGAAAGTCAGAGGAATTGATAGGTATTTTTGGAAGTTCAATATGTCTGTGGTACTGCTTTGCATTTCACGCACAAAACCTCTTTTCATCTTTCAAATAAAGTAGGTACTGCTATTAATTCCACTCTCAGAGGAAACGTGTAGGAAATTTAAGAATCACGTCCAAGGTCACACAGCAAGTACATTGTGGAGCTGGCACTTGAACTTGTGTCTATCAGGCTAGAAAGTCCATTCTTTATTCCTGAGTTCATCACCTTCCAGCTATGTTTATCATTTATTTCCTAAACTGCTCAGGAATAAAAAAATCCACAGATATTCTTGGCAAAGAATTCACTTGCTAAAACACACATGACATTGGTTCTTCTCTAACATTTAACATTTGTGATACTGTTTGCTGAACAGAGAGAAATGCTAAGACTTGAGATCAAATGTTTACTGAGCAGATTATTCTTGATGGCCTTCTGCTTAAAAGTTTAAAATTAAAAATAGAACACTACTCACTATTTGTCCCCTGCCAAACTGTGTGGGAGCAGCAACACAGATTGCAGGGCAAGGCTTCGGAAGCTCTAAGCTCAGCAATACATCTTCCTTTGCCCCCAGTGTTAATATCCTCTCTCCTTTTCTTTCAGGACAGAAAATAGTAACTAATAGCTTTAATAGCTGCCACTTCCATCACTTTAACTGCGAATAAACTCAGTTTTTCTTTCACCCTTCGGAATCTACAGACCACAGATGGCCACCTACGGCTCTGTGGAGTCCTGGAACTGTTACTTTGAGGGAATTACCACCGTGCTTCCCAAAATATGTCTTATCACAAAAATGATAAATGTTGGTACAGGAGCAAAGATGGGACTTAGGAGACTGTAAATATGTCCCTCAGTTCTCTTGGTATACTATGGGTTTCTCACCCTGAGGGAATGTGGTTGCAGGTGCATTACGTGGGAAAAGTAAATGCGAGTGTTCTTTTCTCCTTTGTCAGACGTCGTAGAGGAAGGAGATTTTGCCTGGGGAGGAGGTGGAATGAAGTGAAATATGTCCTTTTCTCTTGATCTGTGTAGCTAAGCAGCAATGTTTGTATTGGTGATGGAGGGCATTGCTGTTGATTTTGAAGCAGCAATGCTGTGTGCTGGTTAGGTAGGAGGGGAATTCTGGAACAAACTGTGAATACGGGAGACAGAGCTGAGTTTTATTTCCACCTCTGCCACTTGCTAGCTGAGTGTAATATAAGCTTTTTGAACCTTTGGTTTCCCAGTTGTACATAAGATGGTTTTAGCCTACCTTGCAGATATACCATAAGAATAAGGTTGCCAGATTTAGCAAATAAAAATGGATGGCACTTAGTTAAATTAGAATTTTAGATGAAAACGTTTTTTGAATGGAAGGAAGTATTTACCTAATACTACATAGGGCATACTTACACTGTATACACTATATACTATGTAAAATATATACTTATACACTATATATATATATATATATATATATATATATATATATATATATATAGTTTCTTTTTTATCTGAAATTCAGATTAAACTTGCTGTCTTGTATTTTATGTGCCAGTCTACTAGAGAAGTTAATAAAGCACCTATTAGCACAATACTTGACAGATTTGGTGCTCACCAGAATTTGCTTTCTTTTCCAGTTTCTGCATTTTAGTTTCATGTTGCAAACAAGGGCTCATTTTTTTAACTGTCAAAATTGAATTGTGTTTTCCTGAAGCCACAAAATAGTAAAATATCAAATGTTCTCTTTGATGAGGGCATTAGCTAAGGAATTTCTGCTCCCTGCCACTAAAGATTCTAGGGAAGTTCAGTGTACCAAGGTTGAATCTCTTTCAATAACTGACTTCGGAATTAAATTGGTTTGTCAACTAGGAAATACAAATAAGTATTGCTTGAGTTTATGTGGTATCATTTTCAGTGGAGGCACAGATATTTAATTTCATGATATTGCCTTTGGCTATGCAGCGAAGAAGCAATAGCAAAGGTAACTCTCATTTCATACCTAGAGAAATTGAGGCACTGATTTAATTAGCAAATAATTCACTCACAAAGACCCAGTCAGTCAATCAAAAGGCAGAAACAAAATAAAATCAAAAGTAAATTCCCTTAATTATAATCAAATTTTATGTTTCTATTAGACTTCACAAGAGGACGAGAAGAGAAAAGAAGACAGGATATGTGGAAGTATTTAAAAATCTTCATGTAAAAGGTCAGTACAACAAAACATTGTTTTTATGTGGAAACCAAATATATTTGTCACAATTAAGTCTGTTTTCTATCCTTACAATATTAAAATAAAGAGTAAGTGAGCTGTAGTTAAACAGCATTTAAATTAGATTAATGTGCACAAAGGTTGGTAGTATAAAATGTAGCTCTAATTTCATTTTACAGTTGGATTAAATCCAGTCTTCTATCAGTGTGTTATTAAATTCAATTAAAAACATTCCCTCTGCTGCTAAAAATAAACACATTTTCTTAAAAGGATAATTATTAGAAAAGTATACATTTATTTTTAATGTTTACCTATTAAGTGTAGTAAATACTACAATATGTGCACTATTGATTTATCTACTACCCACAGGCAAATGAATATTAAGCTGTTTTAAATGGCCTGATATTCTAGAAAAGAAGTTAAAATTCTTAACAGCCCTTAGATAGCAGAATACCTATGCTCTGCATTTGATATTGAGCTTGAAACTTGTCCCCATTTATGTTTAATCTAATTTCTTTTCATTTTTCAAGTTCAAAAAAAAAAGACCATTTTATTCTTGTAGGAACTATTTTGCAGTACACTAAAACTAAATATGTAAGATGAGCAACATGTAAAATATAGCCTCAATTGGCTTAGAGTTATTCTGTACTTATGTTCAAGAGAAAGTGAATATATCTAAACATATAAAAATATTTGGAGCAAATATATTTTATTTTGGAGTTGGCATCATTAACTGAGATATTAAAATACTGGCCATGCTTTTGGGCCAGAAATCTGCAATTATGCTTCCTAGCATTTTTGGAGTTCTCCTTCATCCAGATCTTTCAAAGAAATAGAATATTTCATTGATGTTCTATTAATCCCAAATAATTGTTTCCAGAATTGTATTTTTTTGAACCTAAATATTTCACCTTTTTGTTTTTCTAAAGGCAGTGAGAGGTCCACAGGAGGAAGTCTATAGCTTTCATCTTGATTTATAGAGATGATGATAAAAGTTTAGTATCACAGCTTGTTCCCCACTCATCTGGTAGAATGCAGCCTACAGCATATGTTCAAAGACAGGTTTTCCATAGCTGAATGTAGTTTGATTTTGGTAAACATAGCCTACAGTAGGAACATATTGAATTTAGGTTCAATAGCACAGGAAAGAAAAGTAAGAATATTCCAATATGCAATATATTTTCCAATTAGTTTTATGCCTAAGATCTTTGTTTCATTTTTTCCCCCACAATCCTTAGGAAGTTAAACTTACAGCACACAATGGTCAATATACACTATAAACATATTGATGAAATATTTAGGCTAAATGTAAAAGTTGACATTATTTCATTCAGAAAATGATGTTCTTGAATGCTTTATTCATGATAAATTCTGTGATAAGGATGAGGTCTACACTGTCTCAAAACATACCAAGTTTATAATCTATTATGAAAAATAGATACATATGCAAATTAAAAATAATAAAGCATGCTATAGTGAAAAAGTGCAGCATACTGTGAAGTAATATAACAGAGTATTAGAAAACACTTCTTTGAGGAAGGGATATTTATGTGGAGACTCTACAGAATGAGGAATCAGCCAAAGAGTGGAAGAAAGAAGGCTCTTGTCAGAGAAAATTTGAATGTTTTTGGCAAAGGGGTATGGTACCAATCAAAGATGAAGCCAGCTCTTTCTGAACCTTTGGAAAGTCAATATCAGGGAAATGACAAATTGATTTACATTTTCTCTTTGCTGTGGATAGAGAATGCACCAAAGTTGCCAAGGAAAGAAGGAAGAGAATCAATACAAGCTCATTGGAATTGTGTGCTGGTGATGGAGGTGGAGAGAAATGTATTGTTTGGTATATACCTGAGGTCATTATTCTCAATGGATAAGAGAAAACAAAACAAAACAAAAATCCCATGCACAAAATTAACTGGATAACATATTGAATATTGGAATATTTTCGCTTACAGAAATATCCTTCCAGTAACCCCAGAAAAGGCTAAAACACATGCTGACAATGAAAACATTAAAGAAGCCCTCTGAAATAAATGACAATAATTAAAAGATAAAATTAGTATTATATCCTCTGCAAAGACATTATCTCATATAAACAGGGTAAGCGCTCCTTTATTCTTAACACATACTTACAAGGACAACTCTGTACCAATAGCGTAAAGAAATGGAGGAGCCCTTACAAGGGCTCCTCATTCATGTTTGACCTTCTCTTGTCTTGCTACTCAGCTCCTTTAAAGTATTTTTCACACAGCAGATGTTCATCATGTGTGTAAACAGGTGAAACAAATGAATGACAGTTTCTATTTCAAATTGATGTGGGTCAAGAAAGCCCCAAAACTGATATTAGCCTGTGAGAGTTATTGGCTTTGCCCAGGGAAGAATTCAAGAGTGAGCTGGTGGTGGTAGACCGCAACCTTTACTGAACGCAAGCTGCTCCCTGTGGAGCAGGGCTAATTTCTAGGCTGTGCACTCAGAGTGAACCTTAAGGGCTGTTGGCTACATGTATTTATACCCATTTTAAATTGCATGCAAATTAAGGGGAGGGTTATCCAGAAATCTCTGAAAAAGAGGCAATAACTTTCAGGTGGCCGCCATGGAATGGGGCAGTAACTTTCAGGTCAATGGCATGGCGTTTGTAAACTGTTGTCGCACTGGTTGGAGTGTCTCATGCTGATGAGTAATAAGGGAAACTAAAGGTTGTTTTCCTTGCCATGTGTTGCTTCTGACCAGTTTCTTTACTTTATCCAGTCTGAATCTGGAAATGAGCCCTGTAGATCTCCTACCCTCAAAATAACTGGCATGACTGTGGTTTAATGTAGTTGTTACACAACAGTCTCACTAAGACATGTAAGATAGGAACTCACTCATTTCTGCATTCACCCTAAATTAGGTTGAATAAATGTTATTCTACAGGAGAATCCCAAGCACAGCTACAAAACAGATATGGCTAAGGTGACTACATGGGAACCTGACAGAAGATGTCAATGAGATGCTAGTAATGGTCAAAATGGAGCATCATCATCAAAAAAAAAAAAAAAATCAGGAAAGTGTTTGTTTATAACTTTAAATGTAAAGCAGAGAACATGATGGGAAAGTTATACAGTTATATTTGATATTCTATAGAAATGAAATATTCTAATCCTTAGCAATCGGTAGAATGTTCTTTGCCATTGGTTTGGAGTGATGTACCTTGCTATTGCTATAAAGTCCTTTAGGTTATAAAGATGATTAATATATCAAAAATATTCAGGATATAAAGAAATCATAGCAGTGAACTTCAGATGAAAGTTTGTCACTGCAACTTATTTGTAAGGAAGCAACCTCTACTGTCTCTCATTCTACAATACACTTCTGTCTTAGATACATGTTAAAAGTGATTTGTTTTCAGAGGAATTCCATTCACAGAGAACTAAGGTGTGATTTTAAGTTCTCTAATTATACCTCTCATTTTCACTATCATCTTTAAAAATATTTTAAGAAGTATGTAAGCCATGTTATTTAATTTTGTTCATTTGACTTTACAGATTAAACACAAAGTCAAATAACAGTGAGACGGGGTCATTGTTTCTGACACAAAAAATAAGTTTTTTCTCATAAGCATTTTTAAGCTTTAACCTCTTTGTAGTATCAAGTAAAATAAAGATCACTGTAGGTATTGATGTAATTTTACAAGAACTTATTTTCAGAAAAAAATAGAAATATTAATGAATTTAAGCTGATTTGGCTGATGTGCAAATATACATAGTTCCCTTAGAAATGTTCGTTTAGTGGTGTAAGTGGAAACAACCAGGTAGTTTGGAATGACTTAATTTGAAAATTGAGATTATTTGTGCTTTTCACAGTTTAGCATACTGTTGGAATACCCTTTTATTCTCTGATTGAGCCACCAAGTGTCATCTCTTTAGAGCACCATTGGTTATCCAATTAAACCCTCTGGTTTTACAAATGGCGCTAGTAGTGTGATATCTCTGTTACAGTAAGTGATTTGAAACACACACACAGACACACACACACATTTGTTCACAGTATATGTGCACTGACACCAAGACAAATTCCCTTTGTAGATCACCTTGTAGTGGTTATTTCTACCCTTGGAAAGACACAGATTGGGCAAGTGAGGTAAGCTGGAAGTCATACATCAATATTTTGAAAAATATCAGGTAAACATTAGGTTGTGCTAAGAACTAATAATCTCCTGGAGGAATACAAGAGTGACATGGCAGTGTACAGCAATTAAATCTACATCAGAGCATTAGTGGGTTCGGGAGGGGAAGTAGTCAAAACTATAGATATGGATGTCATTTACGAATGTCCCTGTCACTAATAAAAAGTTTTAGGGATGCACTGGCCTTCACAAAAGGCTCATTTGACCCAAAGAGGACAGCTTATGCTTGTGCTTGTTCGGTACTGTCCTCCATATCTAACTAACCATCTGCAGAGCTGTAATCTCACTTTCTGCCAGCTACTAAACCAAGCCCTGAATAATTGGATTTTCTCTTTCTCCCGATCTTTTAGAACACAAGGAAAGATCTCTTAGTATCCAAGGTCTCATTTCCAAATACAAAGAAAGATTTTTTTTTTTAACAATGATGCTCCATTTTGACCATTAGATACTAGTGATGGAAAGAATTTAGAAAATTTTATTTATCTGCTAGAGACTACATAGCTCAAGAGTAACTCTGCCATTGCCCAAATAAACGTCTCCAAAAGCCTCTGTAAAATAGCACTAAAGATTATTTATGATTCCTAACAATCTCACGTGAAAACTCATTAGAAAAATGCTAAGCATTAAAAGCTATTTCTACCCTCTCTTTTATCGACGTCTTGGTCCTCAGGAGTGGCCCAGTCCTTAAGCAAGTGAGAATGAGAAACTCTAACAATGCTTCTTACTGTGCTAGCTCCTGGGGTACAAAAGAAAGTAATTAAATTGTGGCTCCTTTCCCCCAGGGGCCTTAGGTTTTCTTTCCTTCAACCATAATTGAAAAATATGGTCCTTTTACATGTATTTCCACTATTTGTCATTTTTGTTTTGTTTTGTTTTGTTTTGTTTGTTTTGTGTAACAGCCATTTCCTTAGTTTTCCTACCCCTTAAAATTATCATCCTTAACTTTTCCTCTGTCTGGCTCCTTCATCAACATTACCAATATAAATTACGATTCCTTCTCAAAAGAAAATGGCAATATCAGGTGGTCAACAACCAGAGGCAGTGGGACTCATGTAGAGTTAATGGTATCGGGCTACCCAAGCAGGTACTGAATAGTGCACCCATGTGCAGAGAGGGAATAAAAAAGAAGTAAAAAGTGTGAAGGATATGTTAAAACACAACTGTAAGCAATATGCAGTAACTGTGAGTGGCTGAAAAATCACAGTGGTTTAATAGACCTGCTGGGCATATCTAAGCAGAGGAGTGATTTTTTTTTCCTTTGAACAAAGTAGTTACCTATGTCTAAAGCTCTGTGGGGTTTTGGGACTGGGACTAAGGATCAAACCAACCATTTAGATCCTGCTCTGGATGAAAAAAATAAAGCTGTATTTTATTGTTACATTCAGCCACAAGTAATAATCAACAGCAGGAATAACAGCAACAGTAAGAAGAGAAATAACTGTGATGGATCACTTTTTTAGGAAAAACATCTTACTGTGAGTTGATAAAAATGCATTATCTATGTATACTTTACATATTAGTATTAAAGAAAACACTTCTGTTAAGAAGAACAGAATTCATAGTGGCCTATGCTAACAGAAGAATGAATTGTCTCATGTAGTTGGAACGTTTCAGGTATGGCTGATTCCAGGCACTTAATCAATTGCCATCAGAACTCATACTCTTTCACTCCCCTCTCTTCAATGGGGGCTCCATCCAAAGACAGATTTCATTCACACCAGCAGAAGCTACAAGCAGTTGCAGATGTCAAACCTATCTTCTTAGTAAGCCCTAAAGAGAACATCTTTCTCCAATTATTTTAATCAAAAGTGTAGTAACTGAGTTTCAATACTGCTGATGATTTCTCAAGTCACCTAGTTTGTAAATACAGAGCTAGAATATGAACTGAGGCTTATTTGATTCTAAAGGAATTTTTAAGAAAAAAAACAACTAACATCTATACTCCAGCTAAACTAGGCAAAACAATATTTAGCTACATATTGTTTTAACTACTAAAAAAGTAGTTTTATGGTGTTTTCAAAACTGTTGTTTTGGGACAGTTTTGAAAAATTAGTAGAAAGCGTATAACATTTTGGTAAATTAATCCTGCTTATGAAGACATTTATAGATGAGGCAGAAAAATTAATCTATATTCTAAGGTAAAAAAGACTACCTATTGACAGTAATATGTTTATGCTTGTACAAATCGACATATTGGTTTAAAGACATAGAAAAGATAAGTATTTTTAAAACAGATTTCAGATTTAAGGAAAATGGAATCATATTTCGTCTCAAATGCCTTAAATGGAGTGGCTGGATTTGAATGTCAAAATGCTGACCTTCCTGGGAAATGCCAGAAATAAAATTATTAGAATGTGACTCACAGTCCCTTCTCTCCTCCCATCTTCTTGGTGGCCAATGTGAGAGAATATTTGACATGTGAAAAATAACCTTTTTTTTTTTTTTTTGCCTCTTCCTGATGGTGTTACCATATGGCTTTAGCATTTGGTTCCATCCTTTTCACCCTCCTACTATTTATTTATTTTAATCACTACTCGTGATTAGTATAAAGAAGGACTCTGGAAGTCTATTCCTGACTATATTCTCACTCACAGTTTGGCCTTAGATCATTCAATTTCTCTTAGCTGCAGAGTCTTCTATCTTTAAATGAGCATAATGTTACTCACCAGTTGAATGAAATTCTTAAAAAATGGTAGTTTCTTATGTTTTAAGAGAGTTTCTATTATCTGTGAAATTTTTTTTCTCCCTCAGTTCCAAAACCATCTGTGCCTTCTCATTTATGACCAAGACTTTTTTGAGTTTCAAATCTGCTTAGAGCTGACAAAACACAACATCTGGATTTCAATTCAAGGAGGAAGGCTCATTTGAAAGCTTTTTTAATGCCCCTGGACCACAATGAGATCAAATTGAAGAACATTTTTTATGAGTTGAGTGCAAATGAATTAGAAACATGTGGATAAAATTTCTCTTAAACCTCAAAGGGAATTTAAATATTAAGGAAAAGTGCTTTGCAAACTGCTTCTTGGCTTCTGCAGAAGTCAAAACACTTTTTAAAAAAAGAGTTGGTGATATCTACTGAATCCAAAATGTACCCAGCATTTTATTCTCCAGTGTACAAAGAACATTTTGATCTTTGAATAAACGGCAGTACAACTAAAGATTTGCAAGTTTCATATTCGATAATACTTGGTTTCAAACTAAGTATTATTTCTAAATTTCATACAGCCTTTTCTATTTTATTATTGTAGTCTCTGTTTTGTTTAAGAAAATTCCAGGATACAAATGAATTATATTATTGCATTGATGTCACACAATCTCTCAGCCATTCTCACACTTTATTTTCTAGAAGGGAGGCCTGGATCAGTAAATATTTGTTTCAAATTTGTGGTATATAAATATTTTTGTTTCAAGTCAATTCTATTTTGTTGGGTTTTCAAAGCCTTCTCTGATTAATGGAAAATAACTCCACCCCCATCTGCCCCACCTTGGATACATATTAATCATTTAAACACTCTCATAGCCATTGTCAAAACAACATGTGTGCTTTAAGTGAGAGTGTGTACAGATATGTGAAAACAGTGTTAAGAATACTTTTAGCTCACTTCACTGGACCTTGAAGCCCCTCTATCCATGGAGGAAGTAATTTTTAAATTATTTGCAGGGGAAGCTCTGCCATGACCATGGACCTCAATAGAGTCCCCACAGACAACAGCCCTGAAGAGGGCAGGCTGAGTGGAGCAATTATCAATGCAGGAGCTGCCATTTTTTCTCAATTTCCTGAGTTGCAGCTTAAAATGATCCTTTGCTGGTAGCCTCAAAATCTGGCAGTGATGAGGAGTAATTCTCCCTCTCTGCCCTCTCCTCCAAAAGCCTTGATCTACTCTTATCCTGAGGGCAACCAATGTCATGACATGTCTGTAGCCTTCCTTATCACTACTGCTAATAACAGATTCCCGCCTGGAGACAGGGCCATGAGTACAATTTTAAATAGTCTCTTCTAGCACAAAATGGTTTTGTGAAGCAGACTCTCTAGTTGAGGCAAATATTCACAAATGTGCCAGTGATCGCTCCAGAATTCACTTGACAAAATTAAGATAAAACATTATTACTGACAGGTTGCTCTTTTTTTCCCTCTACTACATCCTACATTTTAATGTGAAACCTTCAGAGACATCCCTGTACTACCACTGTCTTTATTAAGGCATATGGTTGTTAATGCAAGTGAGAAAGGAAGTCTCACAGACACACTTGTTCTCTGAGAGACCAATGAGAGCTACCATTTAGGAATGGAAAAGAATGAGCCAAAATACATACTCCAAAATTAAAAACAAAACAAAACAAAAAAACAAAAACAAACAAACACACACAAAAAACCATAAGATAGTTTTTTAAAATAAACTTATATTTTCTAAGACTATTATAGACACAGGATGGGAACATCATACCTTGGAACCTGTCAGGGGGTGGGAGGCTGGGGGCGGATAGCATTAGGAGAAATATCTAACGTAGTTGATGGGTTGATGGGTGTAGCAAACCACCATTGCACATGTATACCTATGTAGCAAACCCACATGGTCTGCACATGTATCCCAGAACTTAAAGTATAATTTTAAAAAAGAAAAGAAATATGTAGTTTGTCAATTATAAAGCTGGAACTTAATACGCTGCATTAAAAGATACTAACAGGTTGGTCTACCCGCTGCTCTCCCTGAAGGAAATCTTTAAAGAAGGTAAAATCTGCAGATTCACAGCTTCTTACTTATCCATAGTGGAAAATACTGAAAACAAAACAAAACAAAAAAATGCTTAGAATAAAATTCACCATCCAAATGATAACTCTAACAAGGAGAAGCCCTCTACTTCAGTGAGGGCTCTGGAATAAGATGAAGCAAGAGAAGAGGTGAGTTTAGAATAAAAGGTCTCATAAAAAGCAGAGAGGTGAAAATGAATCACTCCAGTGGATTTTAGTAAAACTCATCAATGTCACACATTTGCTGGGAATGTGTGCTGGGCAAAAGAACAATTCAAAAACTGCAAAGCATTCCTGATCAATTACAATGCATTGATGGATTTAACATTTTTCTCAAGACTTCTGGGATGATTCATTTCCTTTTTAGTCCTGCCCAGTATATTCATTAAAGGAAATGTTAGGTGTCTTTTTATCTATATTTAAAAACATTTCTGAAGCTCAAATCTTCACAATATGTGCTTAGTTGTAGTTAACAAGAATAGTATGTTTTACCCAATCTAGGTGTCAAATTCTAGTGATATCTAATTTCTAATTCCACTCTTAGGCTGTATTGTCCCTTGTGATAAAGTACAGAAAGGAAATTCTGTCTTTAATGTCAAGACATCTATAGGGTTGTTCTCAATGAATGTTTGTGTACAAGAGTGAACTTTCATGATTTACTGAAGTCTTACATCTTTTCATGATAATCTGCGACATTTTTCATATGTATATATATTCACACTGGCAATTATTTGTCTTTAAATGAGTACTAACCATCATTTTATGACAAAATGAATAAATAAGTGATAAATATCAACAGGAAAATGAAAAAAAAATCCTAAAAATGATCTACTTCTGATTTCTGATCATTATGGTTATTTAATAATATGATTTTCCAATTAAAGGTATAAATTACTCAAATTATAGAATAAAATAAGTTAATATTACAAGGCTGAAATCAAAGAACAAATTTATTTGATTGATTTCAAAACCTATATAAAGATAAGGTAGTTATTTTCTCATTCCTTTGCTGAGCAACCATTTGAAGGCCGCATGAACTGGAAAAACAATGCATAAAGACACAATCTAAATTGACAGATCAATAGGAGAGGAAATGCTCAACTTTTATTAGCCATTAATTATGACAGCTACAGACTGTTTATATGTTGCCTTATTGAATTATCAGAATAACACTGTAAATTAGGTGCTAATATTGCCCTAATGTGCAGCTGCGTAAGCTGAGGCACATAAGAGGTTAAACAGCTTACTGAAGGCCACACAAGTAGGAATAACAAGAGATGGGATTGGAATCAACGTGGTCTCCAGAACTCAGTCTCTCCATCACCATGCTTTAGCACCTTCTTGACAGAGATCTAAAACATGCTGCTCCTTCTTAATAAATTGAGCTAAGCCACAGAAAATAGATATGGCCAAATATCTTCGTGCAGCTGCCTCCACTTTGCAGCTAGAGCATCTCTTTCAGGCATCTAATTTAAAATGTGTAATTTCTTGTGCAATGTGTCGTGTTGGTAGCATGGGTTGTGCATAGTTATATGAGGGGTCTTGGCAGGACAAGACTGTGCAGATTCTCTGGGACTCACACATAATTCCAGTGATGGAAAGCTCAAGCTGTTTTTCAGCACATCCTGTGCTCGCCTTCTCCAGATTTGCCCATAATCAATTTACCAGCTGTGGCAATTATTTCACATACTTTTTTAATATGCAAAAGAATTGGTTTGTATGTGTGTGTGTGTGATACTCTGTCATCTGGATTTTCTGGAATAAAAAATTGGGGGGGTATTATCTAATATGATGGCTGCTCTAGTTTGAGAACTCAAAGGTAAATACGTACTAATAATTGGATTTAGTTTCCATTTTCATATTTTAAATAGAAAAGTTGTCTTGGGTGGAGAAGCAAGATTTGGATAAGCAAAATTGTAAGCAAGATCTGTAAGCAAGAGTGACATTTACTTTCTGGGATTTTTTTATTTGTTTGTTTAACTCATTTTAACTCAACCTGCACAAAAGGAGTTGTGGTGAAACAGAGAAAGAGTCAGAGACAGACAGACAGAGAGAGAGTGAGAGACAGAGACAGAGATAGACAGATATAGTAACAGAGAAAGAGACAGAAAAAGGAACTACTTTTCAAAATTCGTTAAATTCCAAAGAGCCTAGGATAGACAGATCTCAGGCTCCATTACATATTCATTTAGCAAATAGTGCTCCTTACAATCAGATATCGACCACTTCTTCCATGAAGACCTCCTGAACGATTCCTACTCATCCATTAGTAATGATTATTCCATCATATTTATTTCTTGTATAATGTTCATATAATCTGTAATGTTTGTTTGCTGTCTTTCCTACCACACTGTGAGTTTCTTAGATGCAGTAGATGTGACCTATTTACCTTTACATTCTTTGTTTCATCTCAAGAACCTGGCAAGTTATTACAGTTCAAAAATAAATGGCTGTTTAAATAAAGGATAGGAAATCAGCATTCTCTAATACAGTTTTAATAAATATCCCAAAATGTTTTCTGTAAGACATTCTTGAAATTTTACATTTGTGATGCTTTAGAGCAGGCGTCCCCAAACTACGGCCTGCGGGCCGCATGTAGCCCCCTGAGGCCATTTATCCGGCCCCCCGCCGCACACTTCAGGAAGGGGTACCTCTTTCATTGGTGGTCAGTGAGAAGAGCACAGTATGTGGCGGCCCTCCAACGGTCTGAGGCACAGTGAACTGGCCCTGTGTAAAAGGTTTGGGGACACCTGCTTTCGAGGTTCAAAAAAGAGCAGGAGTAGGGATAATTAAAGTCAAATAATGTATGTAACTAATATTTGTTGACCCTAATCTACCTGCCAGATATTTTGAAAAGTGCTTTGCAAGGTCTATCTCTATTTACCTTACCAACAACCTCCCATGATGATAATTTTCATTATATGTACCTTATAGACCAGGAAAAGAAGACGCACTGAGGTTCAATGACTTGCCTAAGAAAGACAATTCAGCTCAGAAGTTTTCAGAATTAATGTGAAGCACAGCAGTCATATTTAGAAGCCCAGGCTCTCAACCACTATATGTACATTTTTCCTGGAAGGTAATGGCCCTTTTGGCACCTAAATCCAGCAGAAGATATTATGAAATCAAGGAAAGATTCACTAAGCAAGAACTTATAATACACTGAAGGTATAGAAAAAGAAAACTGGGATGGAACAAACACAAGCCAGTTGAGTGTACAAATCATCGGTATTTTTCTCCATTGGCTGCTGAAAACATTCATTGTGCACCTATGTGCTAAGCTTTGGACTAGCTCCAGCACAAAGCCAAATGAGACATAATGCAAGCATATCACATTTTAACAGATCTTTATTCTAGAATTGTACTGCCTGATACAGTAGCCAGTAGCTATGGATGGTTATTTAATTTAAATAATTATTAATCTTACAGAAATTAGAACATTTAGTTCTTCTATCTTTATCATATTTCAAATGCTTGGTAGCCACATGTAGCTAGTGGCTACCATATTGGCAGAACACACATAGAATGCTTTATTCATTGAACGCAGTCCTATTGAACAATATTGCTCTAAAGAACAACATTCATATCCTTCACCCTGGAAACCATCATTCTCAGCAAACTGACACAAGAACAGAAAATCAAACACCGCATGTTCTCACTCATCGGCGGCTATTGAACAATGAGAACACATGGACACAGGGACAGGAACATCACACACTAGGGTCTGTTGGGGGGAAATAGGGGAGGGACAGTAGGGGGTGGGGAATTGGGGAGAGATAGCATGGGGAGAAATGCCAGATATAGGTGATGGGGAGGAAGGCAGCAAATCACACTGCTGTGTGTGTACCTATGCAACAATCTAGCATGTTCTTCACATGTACCCCCAAACCTAAAATGCAATAAAAAATAAAATTACATGTATGTGTATATATATACATATATATAAATATAATTATATATATATATATATATATATATATATATATATATATATATATAAAACTACATTTAGGGCAAGGGCCTTTAATCTATTTGGAGTTAATTTTTGTATAAGGTGTAAGGAGGGGGTCAAGTTTCAGCTTTCTGCACATGGTTAGCCAGTTTTCCCAATACCTTTTATTAAACAGGGAATCCTTTCCCCATTGCTTGTTTTTGTCAGGTTTACCAAAGATCAGATTGTTGTAGATGTGTGGCTTTACTTCCAAGGCCTCTGTTCTGTTCCATTGATCTATATCTCTGTTTTGGTACCAGTACCATGCTGTTTTGATTGCTTTAGCCTTGAACTGTACTTTGTAGTCAGGTAGCGTGATACATCCTGCTTTGTTCTTTTTGCTTAGTATTGTCTTGGCTATGCAGGCTCTTTTTTGATGCCATATGAAGTTTAAGGTGTTTTTTTCCAGTTCTGCGAAGAAGATCATTGGTAGCTTGATGGGGATAGCGTTGAATATTTTACTTTGGGCAGCATGGCCATTTTCAAAATATTGATTCTTTCTAACCATGAACATGGAATGTTTAAACATGAGATACAACACCATAAAAACCCTAGAAGAAAACCTAAGCAATACCATTCAGAAAACAGGCATAGGCAAGGACTTCATGACTGAAAAACCAAAAGCAATGGTAACAAAAGCCAAAATAGATAAATGGAATCTAATTAAACTTAAGAGTGTCTACACAGCAAAAGAAACAATCGTTAGAGTGACCAGCCACCAACAGAATGTGAAAAAATATTTGCAAGCTACCCAGCTGATAAAGGGCTAATATCTAGCATATACAAAGAATTAAAACAAATTTACAAGTCAAAAAACAAGCAACCCCATCAGAAAGTGGGCAAAGGATATTAACGGACATTTTTAAAAAGAAGACATTTATGTGGCCAACAAACATATGAAAAAATGCTCATCATCACTGGTCATTAGAGAAATGCAAATCAAAACCACGCTGAGATACCATCTCATGCCAGTTGGAATGGTGATCATTAAAAAATCTGGAGACAACAGATGCAGGAGAGGATGTGGAGAAATAGGAACACTTTTACACTGTTGGTGGGAGTGTAAAGTAGTTCAACCATTGTGAAAGACAGGGTGGCAACTGCTCAAGGATCTAGAAATAGAAATAACATTTGACCCAGCAATCCCATTACTGGGTATTTACTCAAAGGATTATAAACCGTTCTATTATAAAGACACATGCACATGTATGTTCATTGTGGCACTGTTTACAATAGCAAAGACTTGGAACCAACCCAAATGCCCATCGATGATAGACTGGACAAAGAAAATGTGGCGTATATACACCATGGAATACTATGCAGCCATCAAAAATGATGAGTTCATGTCCTATACAGGGAAATGGATGAAGCTGGAAACCATCATTCTCAGCAAACTGACACAAGAACAGAAAATCAAACACTGCATGTTCTCACTCATAACTGGGTGTTGGACAATGAGACACATGTACACAGGGAAGGGAATATCACACACTGGGGTCTGTTGTGGGGTGGAGGCTAGGCGAGGGATAGCAGGGGGTGGGGAGATTGGGGAGGGATAACATTAGGAGAAATACCTAATGTAGGTGACGGTGGGTGATGGAGGCAGTATACACATGACATGTGTATACTATATAACAATCCTGTACGATCTGCACATGTACCCCAGAACTTAAAGTAAAATAATAAAAATTTAAAAAGTGAGCAAGACCTTAAATTGGAAAAGGAGTTCAAATGCTAGCTACATTTCTTTGAGTAAGATACTTAGCCTCTTATACATCAGTTTCTATTTTCTTTATCGCTAAAATAAATATAATACTTTCAAGGGTCATTGTAAGGATTATTTTACTTGCCTGCATAAACACTTTTAACACTTGTTTAGTCCATAGGTACACAACAATTATTGAATTTTAAGCTATTGTCACTGGTATTATCACTAACAATGTTATCTATGCCTTATAAGGTACATGCTTTCGTCATCATATAAATTCTGAAAGACCAGGGTCTCTTTTCCAATTTAAACATGAGAACGTTTAAATCTCGAAGAAACTACCTACATAAATCAGACTCACATGTGTGGGATGATGAAAGCACAAATTCATGCCAGACCCTTGTACTTCTGCCACCTACATAACTACCCTGGGCACAGATTCTTTGTCCAGAAATTTCTCTGCTAGATAAGGAAAGGGACACATATGTGGTATATAACAGTAAGATTTTTAAAAACCCACTGGGAATAGATACTATTTTAGTTATTTATATTCAAAAATGAGAGTTTCTTCTATTTGACTTGGTTATAACAGTAATTATTTAAAGGGTTAGGATTTTACTACCAATATTTTTTTCAACTGTGCCATTTAGTAGGCTGGTTTTCTCTAGCACATGAACTTGAGGTTACTTTTAGACATCTGGGATAGATCTTCCTCAAGGGCAGGCATTGGAAGGAGATGGTATAGTGTACCAGAGGGTCTTTCATAGAATATGGAAGAAGCAGACACCTTGGGCAAATGACAGAGGCTCCATGAATTCACTCTTCATTCATCTCAGAACAATTCACTGAGTAAGGTGTTGAGCATCTTGTAACATCCCATAGATTGAGAACCTGAAATTAACCTATGGATGTAAATTTATAAGTGTGACTTAACTAAAATACTGCACTTAAAAAAGTACATGGCTATAAGAAATGAATACATTATTCATTGAAATGATAATTTTGTTTGACTCATAGAAAATCACTTAGATGTTACTTTAATGCTGATAATCAACTTTCTAACATGTGTAATAAATGAATATAGTGATCAATTACTGTGTGTCTGTTTTATTTCTGGCACATTAAACTCATATTTATATTAGGAAATATAGAAGCAAATAAAGCAAAACAAAAGCAATGATATAATAGATACTTTCTATTACTTGCTAGCTATAGTCACATGAGCACATTATTCAATGTTGCTCAATATTCTTACTGGGATAATTTCACCTACCTCTATTTTTTGAGTAAGGATTAAACTTGATGTTGTATATGAAGCACTTAATATATCATTGCACATCACTGTCACTCAAGAGAATCTAAAATTAAAAAGAATAGGGTTATAATATGTGATTCTCACAAAAATTTTAGAAGGCAGTTATTATTATCTCTTATAATAAACTAGGAGCTTGAGGTTCACCAAGGTAAAATAGCATATTCAAGCTCAAAAATTTCAAAAGGATAGCCAGTAAAACCAACCATTTATACTCAGATCTTCCAGATGCCTTTTGCTGCATTTATTAAATATTATGAGGCAATATTAAAGTCATTTTAATGTAATGCTGAACAAATATAAATTCTATGCATCTTCAGAAAAAGAAAGAAAGGTATGGTGAAAAATATATGCTATGTGCCAATAACTCCAAGTATCATTTCTAGCTTGGATTTCTACCTAAATTCTAGACTTACATCCAAATATTTCCATCTCCAAATTAATGTGCCTAAAACTGAACTCCTGATTTTGCCATCTTCCAGTCCCCTACATCTGCTCTTGCACTGTTTTTGTTCTGTCTCTCTATCTGGAAATTCCAACCTACCAGTTGCTCAGGTCAAAACCTTGGAATTATCCTTGACTTCTCTTTCTCTTAAACCCAATATCCAATTATTCAGCAAATTTTGCCAGTGCCATCCTTAAAAATATCTGGAAGCCAACCACTCCTCACTTCCTAAATTATCTCCTTACTTCTCCCTTTTTCTTTTAATTTGTGCTCAGCACAGAAACCAGAATAATCCTCACATCTCTTTGAGAAAAAAGAAAAAAGCCAAAGTGCATAAAATAATCTACATGGTGCTATATGATTTGAGCTCTCTCCCCTCATTAATTCTCTGGCCTCGAATCTTAGGACTGACCTCTTGCTCACTGCACTCTAACTACACTGGTATTCTCCTGTTCTATCAACCGTCCAGGCACATTTCTATGTCAGGGCTCATGTGCTGGTTGTTTCTTTTGCCTGGAATAGCTTCCTTGCTTCAGTTACCAAGTAGGGACAAAGTCAGAATGTCTCCAAGCCTCCTTTATACGTATTTTCTTACTGAGTCTTTCCCTTGTGATTTTATTTAAAATTGAAATCCTTTATATGTTTTCTTTCTCTTTCCTTTGTCATTTTTCTCACATATATGTATATATGAGATAAATATACATATATATACATATATATTTGTATATATATGATACACACACATATATAAATATATACATAGGTGTGTGTGTATATATCCATATATGTGTGTATCATATACAGACATATATATGATACACACACACAGACACACGCACATACATATATATATATGTACACGTATGTATATATGTATTTATATGTGTGTATCACCCTCTGAGATACAGGATAGAATAAGATAGGGCAGAATAGGACACACCATGATATGATATGCATTCTTTGTCTTTCTTTGCTAAAATTCAATTTGTAAGAAATTTGTTACCAGTTTTGTTAATTTATTTTCCCTAGCATCCAGACTAGTGACTGAAATATTAGGCAAGTTTAATAAGTATTTGTTGAATAAATGAGTGAATACACAAATGAAAAAGTTGCTAAAATGGTATAATGCTATTTCATTCTATTTTTCTGCTCTTTTATGTGAGCAATAATTGTTTATACTTTAACTGCCATGTTTTCTTTCATGATAGATTGGATTTTTGAGTTTCTATCAGCATGCCTGTAATATTTCATTTTTCTGTTTCCTTGTTTTGATTTTAGAAGCTCTGCTTTTGGCAAGCATTTGAAGAATCTAAAAATGTCCATTGTTTGAAAACAGACATTAATGATAAATGTAGTAATAGTTAATGGCTTACTAGTAGTGGTAGTAGCAGCTGCAGAGCAATCACTCATTGAGGGTCTTCTATGAGTTATGGACCAGAGCTGATCCTTTATTTATGTTGATTTATTTGACCATCAGAAAAAAAAAAACCTATGAAGTAGTCATAATTAACAGAGATGAAAACTGATTCAGAGATATTAGATAATTTTCTCAAGGCCACAGAACTAGTGTTGAAGAGTGGAAATGTTAATGTAAATGAGTTCTTACCTATACAATTCACAGCATCTTTATTTTAAAACATTAAAGTACAATATATTGAAAATGATTTTTTTGTTCAATACATACTTCTTAACAAAATTAACCATCATATGGATGGAGCATAATCAGAAAGAGTACAGTTTTCTTATATATTTACTACAGCAAAGTTTTAAAAATAATTTATAGCTCTCAAGTAAACTCTCCTTCTTTGAGCTAACAGTACTTTAATCTTTGTCTGCTTACATTTTTTTTTCTTCTGCTTCTAAAGGTCTTGTAGGATAAGCAAGTGAGTCCTTACACAGCCTGACTTTCTTTTGGAAGAATGGTCTTGCTGCCTTGAAAAGAACTCATAATCACTCCATTACCTTTTCTTAGATATGTTTGCTGGACTCCTTGGAGAGACTTTAAAATCATGACGCTTTGTTTAAGTGCAGTGTGTTTTCCAAAAAATATTCTTTGTTGGGGAAGCTGAGGACTTTTTTTTTTATTTACTTATGGACACAGCATGGTTTATAGCCTCCCAGAGTGAGGATATGAAAAGGGAAAATGGCAAAAACAAAATCGAAACCAGCTAGTTGGTAAAATAACTTATGTTTGTACAAAAGGAGATAGAGAAACTGAGACAGGAAACTTTTAAAAAATTGATCAAGATGACTCAAGGGAAAATAATATTTATTGAGCACCTATTGTGTTCCAAACCATGTGTAGGAGTGCCTACGTGAGACTTTACCATGTGTCTTTGCAACAAGTACTGATGAAGTTGTTATTCTTGATTATTTTTTAGATAGAGGCATTAATATTCAGAGAGTTTAAATAACTTATTCAAAATTGACTGCCTAAAAGTTTCTTCCATTTGAAAATTGTGAGCCTCCAGAGTCAAGCACAGAGTAGGAAAGTCAGGAGAATCCTAAAATTAAGGACATTGTTCTGTTTACTGGAATATAGTTAACTATTTCCCTTTTTTCAATATTCAACAGATTGGTCTTTATCTTTATATTTCCTCTTCCCACACTAGTTTTAGGACTCTAGAGAAATGAAAAGTAATCCAGGTGAAATGTTCCACTTGATGGTCAAATACTCATTCAGTTAATAGTAACATTCTGTGAAACCACCGGTAATTGTGAGTATCCTGTCAAAGTTCTCTAAAATGTAAGCTAAAACATGGATGGAGTTACAGGTGACAGATTTATCATTTCACTAGAAACAACCAAAAAAAAAAAGACAAAATATATGAAATAACATGTTTATGATCTTGCACATTTGACTGTACAAGACAGTGGTGGCTGAGAGAGACAAACCCTATAATTTCCCCCAGGTCATGGTCTGGTGAAGGTTTCTAGACTGCAGCAGTAGGAGGAGAACCCAGTCAGAGCCTAGCCTTCTCGGCAGTTGAGGGGTTTGGGCTGCGGGTCTGGAAAGTGTAGTGTAAGATCTAAAATCTAGATCCAATATTATATGTTGCCTTTGTATCAGGTGAATCCAAGAGGACCTTGAAAAGTTTCCCTCCTAATTCTGCTCCCACTAATAACCTCCCCTAGCCAATAAGCCCTCTTAACAAAGGGACCAGAAACAGTTTATGTTTAGGTCTGAATAGCAGGGTTCAATTCCCTGATGGGCCATGAGATTATTCTAACAAACCAATAATATTCTTCCACAGGAACCAAGAGTCACCACGCCTTGTTAGTAATACAAAGCCTGCTTCCCACAGCCCAAAATTTTTCACTCTATTTCCAAGGGCAACTCCTATGTGGCCCTGTGTTGTGTGTGGCATCCTCCTCCCCAGGCTGAGTGTACATGTGTCTAACAAACTCTCGTCCCCTTGACCTGTCCTTTGTTCAATGACATGTGTTTAGCTAGCCTCATAACTGTTGGGTAGAAATTTTCCTTCATCAATGAGATAAATAGGAGACATTTAAAACAGCGAGGACAAGATAAGAAGAGTTTGCAGGTCAACATACTCTAGGGAAAGCTCTATAGAGAAAAAGCTCTGGAGATAAGCAGAGCATTCCCTCAAATCTTCATTTTTCTCATTACTGACAAACACACATATGAGAAAAACTACCTTAGGGAAAGGAAGGAACCATGCAACCAGAAATAAAAAACCTCACTATTCACAGGACATCAGAAACAGAATCCAGAAAACTAATGCCTCAGTGGGCAAAATTAGATGTAGATAAGTCTACTCCAATGTTATGTAGCATAGCCTAATAACAATTGTAAAAGAATCTATGTCTTTCCAAGTGGCTTATCTTTGCTTCAAAAGAAAGCTTAAGAATGTTTATCGAAATATGATCATATCCAGTGCCAAAAATATTAAAATTCACTGTGTATGACATATCATTCAAAAATGGAAAGGCAAGCACTAGATGAGGACATATGACATTATATTCCTCTGTGTTAAAGGGGAAGTATTAAACATGTTAATTAGAAACATAGATGATGCAGAAAGTTTCAAACTGAACTTTCAGATGTGAAAAATACAGTGTCTGGGATGACATCTGAGATCTGGATTGACAGCAGAGCAGATGCAGCAGAAGGAAAAAAACTAGCGAACCTGAAGACATGGCAATTAAATCTATCCAAAGTGAACCTCCCCCAACCCCTGCCAAGAGCAAAATTACTGAAAATAAATAAATAAATAAATAAATAAATAATCAAACAGATCATCAGTAGGCTGTAAACCAACTTCAATGGGACCAATAGATACATAATGGGAGTTTCTGAAAGAAGCAAACTAGGCACATGAAGTAATATAAAAATATATTTGAGGAAATAGTGGTTGAAATGTTTCCCAATATGATGATAATTTTAACCTCACAAATCCAAGAAGCTCAACAAAGCCCAAGTACAGGAAATATGAAGAAAACTATGACAAAGCACATCATAAACAACTTATTTAAAACCAGCAAAAAAGGGAATGTTTTAAAAACAACTGAAGAATATAACATTTTCAACAAATAAATAAAGATAAGAATGACAAATTTTTCATCAGAAACAATGCATGGAAGAAGATAGCGGAGCAACAAGTTTACTTAAAAAAAAAAAAAAAAAAAAAAAAAATTGACCAGGCGCAGTGGCTAATGCCTGTATTCCCAGCAATCTGGGAGAACAAGGCAGGTGGATCACAAGGTCAAGAGTTTGAGACCAGTCTGGCCAACATGGCAAAATGCCGTCTCTACTAAAAATACAAAAAATTAGCCAGGCATGGTGGTGCATGCCTGTAATCCCAGCTACTCAGGAGGCTGAGGCAGGAGAATCACTTGAAACCAGGAGGCAGAAGTTGCAGAGAGCTGAGATTGTGCCATTGAACTCCAGCTTGGGTGACAAAAGCAAGACTCTTAAAAAAAAAAAAAAAAGAAAGAAGAAAGAAAGAAAAAAACCCACACAAAGTAAAACAAAAAAACACTGTTAACTGATAATTCAGTACATAGTAAAGTGAGTTTTCAAGGATGAAGAATGAAATAAAGACTTTCTTAAATACATAAAGCCACAATAGTTCACCAGCAGACTTGTACCATCAAAATGTTAAAAAAAAGTCCTTCAGGCAGAAAAAATAATACTTGATGAAAATGTAGATCTACATAAAGCAAATTGAGGCATCAGAAATTACAAACATGTGGATAATTATAAAGTATTTTTCTTCTTAATTTCTTTAACAGTCAATCGTGTAAAATAAAAAGTATTTGCAATGTATTACTAGGTTTACAATATGCCTAGAGGTTAAATGTATGACAATAGCATTACAAAGGTCAGTAGTGGGGCTATGGAATTATAGTATAATGAGGACTGATGCTGTGCATGACATCATGTAATTTTACTTCACTTATAAGAAGTTAGACAAAGAAAGATAATGAAGATTTTTCAAAAGGATACAGAAACCAGTTGATTTGACTCCCATTCTGGGACATCTTGAATATCAAATAATAATGATTATATTATATAACAATCCATGAATAAATTATAAATTCATGAGTCTATTCTGATAAAACAAATGGACACAAAATAATTAGGGCAGGAAGTAAAGTTCTTTACTGTGTCCCTTAATTTCATACTTTCCTAATGTATGAGTTAACCTTTTTCATCAAACTACACATGAATAGAGTTCTGTAGATCCAGCCTAAATTCTCTTACTGTTATAACTTTTTCTGATATAGTAAAAGGTTCATTAAACTGTACAGACAGCATATTTGTTTAAGGAATGAAACAAAACTTCATTATATTTTAAAAGTTTCTTGTTTTTGATTCTATTGCTTTAGAAACACAGTTTAATATTTTTAATTGCTTGTATACTTGTCATTTAAATCTTTTTGGAATCTTTATGAAAAGTCTATTTTCATAATATGCATAGTCTAGTTTCAAGATCCAAGAAAAAAAAGATTATGACTTCAATAAACAGATAAGTGTATTGACTGTCTAAGTTTTTAAGATGCAGCTATGTGCTCAGTGTTGGAACTGAAGCTGAACTATTTTGGTTTTTGAATTCAGAATAACTGGTTATTTGTGAAATCACCTGATGTACCCTATCTCTTTCTCGTAATTGCTGGAGATCATATTTATTGCTTCTTATCAAAAATGAAATCAAATTAACTGCTACTTTTTTTATGACTAGCTACAGAAATTAGATAGAAAAGCCTTTTTAGCCTCTCCTTTTTGAAAGGAGCGAATATTACTAATATAACATATATTGCAAAAAAAATGACTATTCCAGTAAAATATAGCGAACAAATTGGATGATAGAGCCTTATTTTATAGAGACATATAATAAGCTTCAGATTTGCATATCTTGGGATAAAGAAAAAAGCTAACTCAGGTAGAAAATGACAGTAGGAAAATTCCATATCCTTCCTTTCTTCTACCACCATTTTTTGAGTGTCAATTATGTGCTAGTTTTTTTTCTAAGTTCGAAACACAAACTCTGTACATCCAAGCCTCCTATGTTAGTCATCAATCATTGTCCCACCAAAAAAAAAAAAAGTGTAAAATAATTTTATCCATTGAACTAAATAGGGATTTTTTTCAAAATAAATATATAAAAATTAATAAAAATGTAGTCTAGAGATCAAAATTAACATTTAATAAACAATATTATAAAAATAATTCAAAGTGACTTTGGTAAAAGTTATAATAAATAGAGGTTTTTGGCTTTATTTAAGGATAACTATTAGATATACCTTTGAAAATTATCTTTAGGTAATAAGAAAACTGCATGAGATCCTTAGAAAGGATTTGTAGCAACTGTTTTTTTTTTTTTTTTGAATAATTAATTATTTATTTTTCTTTTTAGATATACTTTAAGGCATAATTGCAAAGAATAAATACATATTTTCTAAACCAAGAAGCTGACTATTTTAAAGAGTTTAGAATTTATTACATGTGACTTTTACAAAAACAAGCAAACAAACAAAAAACCCAAAAAGACCTCTGCAAGTATATGATACATAAAGAAAGAAAATAATTTATATTTTATTTATTTTATTTTGTCTACAAATCATTTACCAGTACCTCCCACCCCCACCCAAACACACATACATATCTACACTTTCAGTGTGTTTAAACTTTTTTTAACTTCCATATTACATTCAAAAGTAAATGTGACATTTTCTTATATAAATAAATTGTATGTCATAGGGATTTAGTGTACAGATTATTTCAACACTCAGGTGATAAGCATAGTACCTGATAGAAAGCTGTTCATTCAAAGAACAAGTTCAAATAATAAGGTAGTTAAATTAGTTACAATAGTTAATACAATTCAAGAATGAAGTATTGAACTTTTCCAGATGAAGACATCATTATCCTTCTGGAACAAACCTCACCTTGCTCCTAAAGGTATAAACCTCTAAGCCAAAAGATGATTTGGTTTATTTGGCTACTCTGTAGCAAATATGTTAACAAAATTTTGGTATTGTAATTAAACATAGCCAAAAAAATAAATAAATAAATAAATAAAAGCTTCCTAGTCAATTCTAATGTGCAGCCAAGGTTTCAACCCTCTGTGTAACCAGAGCACCTTCCTTTCTCTCTCCCTGTTATGCTACAATGATCATAATATTTATATCCTACACCTTTGGTGCCAATTGCCATATCCTAGGTAAATTGTCAACCAACAAAGAGCACCCCACTACAAAGAAACATAGATATGATTATATGTCCATGTATGCATGTATGTATGCGTGTGCACACCATTACCTGTGTTAAGGTGATTTATTTCCTAACAACTTACTAAGACATGCATACATAATTCTGTACTTTAGAGAAGAGCTACTCCGTATTCTTTCTAGTGAGACACGAAAAAAAGAAAAGCCTCTTCCAAAAAGATTCCTAGGAAACTTTCTGTAGATAGATTCTTGAGGGAGGCTTAAATGGAGATGTTTCTTCATAACTGAAGTGAACTGTGCTCGTTAGGCACAGTTGAATCTTTGACCACAATCAGACTTTCTGTATCTCAGTAGAGTTTTTATGATAGGAACATTTCTTGTTATAATTTCCTGTTACCATTAGAATACAGATAGATGAAGTATCTTGAAATATATTAATATTATTGCAGTTTAAAAAATATATATTGAAGCTGTACTTGAAAATGTGCTAATTATAAAAAATGAAAAATAACTTAAAATAATTTTCAAATGATACTAACAAAAAGCTATTATAATAATAGAGGTCACTTAACCACTGAACAGTCCTAATGCCTTTCCCTGCGTAGGTCAGGGTGTGTTCTTCAAAAAATGCTTTTGTACATTTACAAATATATAATTGCTATGAATATTGTTCTTAGAGAGAGAGAGGTTCTGGCTCTGTTGCCCAAGCTGGACTGCAGTGGTGCCACCATAGCTCACTGTAACCTCAAACTCCTAAGCTCAAGCAATCCTCCTGCCTCAGCCGCCAGAGTACCTAGGACTGCAGACACACCTCATGCCTGGCTAATTTTTGTTTTTAAAGATGGAAACTCATGATGTTGCCTAGGCTAGTCTTGAACTCCTGGCCTCAAGCTATCCTCGCAAAGTATTAGTATTACAAGCGTGAGTCACATTCCCAACCTGAATATTTTTTTCTTTTTTCTTTTTTTTTTTTTTTTACTTTATATGCTGCTCCCAGATAATGTGGACAAAATATTCTTAATGTTTCTGTGAGGATGTTTTTAATGAGATTCACTTTTTTGGGGGGGGAGGGGACAGAATCTCACTCTGTCATTGAGGCTGGAGTACAGTAGTGAAGTCTCCGCCCACTGCAACCTCTGCCTCCTGGGATCAAGCGATTCTCATGTCTCAGACTCCCCTATAGCTGGAATTACAGGCACCCACCACCATGCCTGGCTAATTTTTTCTTTTCTTTTTCTTTCTTTCTTTCTTTCTTTTTTTTTTTTTTTTTTGAGACAGAGTCCTGCTCTGTCACCTAGAATGGAGTGTAGTGCTGCGATCTTTGCTCACTGCAACCTCTGCCTCCCTGGTTCAAGCAATTCTCTTGCCTCTGCCTCCCGAGTAGCTGGGATTACAGATGCCTCTCACCACACCCAGCTAATTTCTGTATTTTTCGTAGAGACAGGGTTTTATCATGTTGGCCAGAGTGGTCACAAACTCCTGGCCTCAAGTGAATCCTCTTGCCTTGACCTCCCAAAGTGTTGGGATTATAGCTGTGAGCCACAGTGCCCACCCTAAATATTTTGAGCATAGTTTTTGTTTTGGTTTCATTTGATTTCACTTTTTAACTCTTTCCCCATTTGCTACATGTGCTTTCAGTCACTCAGTGCCGTAATATTGAGAGGCTCTCTACCTCTGGACTCTTACAGGGCTCATTGCTGAAACATAACTTAAACATGCCAAACACCCACAAGAAAAGCGTAACTTGAGAGGGGACATTAAAGAAAAACAGTAAAATATGTAATCATTTTGCTTCTTTAGATGATGACTGAATGTTTATAATAAAACATGGATTGTTATGTGATCGGAGGAATGTGTCAAATGAAAGAAAATAGAAAAATGACTTCCACAGAAATTTCTTTTGAGCTAAGATTAAAGCTGCACATTGATAGTCTTATTTTGTTGTCTTATTAAGATTGAATAAGATCACACCTTCCCTTCTTTATATTCCTCTAGAGGGAAAGAGTAAAGACCAGAGCTATTAGTAGGGGCTGGAGGGGAGAAAGAAGTGATATTCCTTACGGCAGTAACACAAACAAGTGTCATTTTCTCAGTGTGTGGTCCATGAAATGCCTATATTTAAATGACAGTTGATGCCTGTTTGAAACAAGTATTTCTGGGCTCTAATCCAGGAACATTGAATCAGAATATCTGGGGGTGAGCCTAGAAATTTTAAAGGAAAACTTTAAAAATCTTTATTTGAAAGAAAACTGTAAATCTTTATTTTGACAGAAAACTTTCAAGATATTTTAAAAGTGTGTCAGATGATTCTAAAGCATAGGGAAGTTGAAAACAGTTAAGGTATGCCTTCTCTCCCTTCTATTTTATGAGTGCCCCCTCACCACCCTGGGCTCATCCACACTGGATTAGCTCTTTATAAGGCATCTTGATAAACTGGTACTGAGGCACCCGAAGAAACCAACACAAAGCAAAATAACTGAGATCTCTGTAACTTGCTCATCCTATAGGTGCTAGTAAACAACAACCAATCAAATGAATATCTACTAGGGACACAGTGCAGGGGAGGCCATTCTGGAAACTCAATGAAGTGTGGAATTCCTGACCTTAAGGAGTTTATAATCTGATAGTAGACAAAAGATACATAGAAAAAGTTATTTGAAGAAAAAGAATCATCACTCTAATTAACTGGGTAATGATCTTGACATTTACTTCAACTTTGCCTGTAGAGACAGAAATTATGAATTGAGTCTTCTAAACTCTAGTCTCAGATTTTCCCTTAGTTATCATAAATACATGATCATAATATAGTCCAATTTTCCAGTCTGTAGTCTAAAATTTTCTATTGATCTGCCATATGTATAAATAGACTATATTCTGGACTTTCAAGCTATGTCCACTTTCAGATATCCTGTATTATTTTCTTGAGCTGTTGAAAGATTTCACAAAGTCTATGACTCTGAAGCCTTCTACTGTTTTTGTATTTAGAAATATTACAAAATATGTTATTTTTATTCATTTATTCATTCTTAGACAAAAATTGAGTAGAATCTCTGTACTGGGGCACTAAAGATGGTTAAAACATGGTCCCTGTTCTCATGAGCTACAACTTAAGACATAAGGCAGATATAGCAATGAATCCTGTGCCCTAAATTGGGGTTTAGAATATATATATATATATATATATATATATATATATATATATATATATGTGTGTGTGTGTGTGTGTGTGTGTGTGTGTGTGTGTGTGAGATCTGTATATAAAATATACATTGTCCTTGTTGCTTGGCAGATAATCATGACTTTAGAATGCATAAAGTAGATAACATTTCTACACAAAGTAGTTATATACAAGTTTAGGAGAGAGGGAACATGCATTTAAAACCAGCCCAGATATGGGTAGGTGATAGATAAGGCAGGGAACCTTATTTTAGCCATGGAGCAGCAAAGGACCTGTAATGATCTGCTCAGCGAAAATGATGTGCTCCTTAAATAGTCGCTATCTGACATGCTTTTTTCATTTGATAACTAGATTAACTGTGACACAATAGGATTCAGAGCAAGAATGAGGGACATAAAGAAGAGGAGCTCTCAAAATAGAATGAAAATAAGGCTAAAGTACGAGATTGCCTTGCCCCACCAAGGAGATATAGCCCTTTCGAAGGAAAGTACTCATCAAAGTGTTTTCAGTGTAGAATCCTGGGATGTCTTCATTTGTCACTGTTCTCGTAGCGGTGGCAGGAGTCTCAGATACTAATTGCCACCACGGGTTCCTAGATATGCACACTGTATACTATGACATAATCCCAGAGGAAGACAGACAGGTCTCTTCAGTGCTGCTATGAGAGATAGATACGCAATCTGAAAGCAAACCTGACAACTTTCCCTTTAATTGTTTTAAATTAGGAATTCCTCCAACTTCCAAATTGTTTTCTAATTAAGTTTCATACGAATAGTAGCCCATATTGTAGATGGTTGAAAGGTGACTTTTCAAAAATAATAATGGAACATCTAATTTTGTGGAGGAGAAATTCACACTATTCAGATGACATCTTGTAACATTTTGTATACTGGTAGTTACTCATTTATTTTAGGTTTCAATATAAACACAGATCCCCTTCAAAAAGCATTCCAAACACTAAGGCTCATCTTCAATTTAGTTTTAATGAGACATTTTTATCAATTTTAAAAACTGATGTGTGCTCATCAGAAAACATTTGGAATACAGAAAATAGAGTAACCATAATGTCAGTTATAATCATTGATAAATATTAACATTTTTGGTATACTTATTTCATGCTTTATGTTTTAATGTATGTGTTATTCTGAGCTCATGCTAAATACACAAGTACAGTGGACGCTTGAGTAGCACAGGTTTGAATTGTGTGGGTTCACTTAAAAGCAGTTTTTTCAATAACTTCCACCTAGTGTTCCTGTCTCTCCTGCCTCTCCTTCCACCTGCTCCACCTCTTCCCACAAGGCCAACTTCTCCTCTTTCTCCTCTTCAGCATGAAGATGACAAGGATGAAAACCTTTATTGTGATCCACTTCCACTTAGTGAATAGTAAATATGTTTTCTCTTTCTTACAGTTTTCTTAACATTTTCTTTTCTTCAGCTTACTTTATTGTAAGAATACAGTATATAATACATGTAATATATAACGTGTTAATCCACTATTGGTAAGGCTTCCAGTCAGCATTAGGCTATTAGCAGGTAAGTTTTGGGGGAATCAAAAGTTATACATAAAGGTTTGACTGCATGGAGAGTCAGCACCCCTAACACTTGCATTGTTCAAGGGTCAACTATATATATCTTATCATGTGATATAAAGTAATCATGTTCCTGTTATATTACAATAGTATGCAAAGATAAATTTAATACTGGAATAGCATTTATTTGTATAAGCATGCCATAAGTTATCTGTTCATTTCCTCCCTTTTAATTATAGATGTCATTTTCAAGTGTTCAGTATTTTGAATAAAGCTATGTAATATGTGTGTTAATGTGTATACTTTAATTTTTTATGGTTTTTAAATTTTTTGTTTACTTCTCAGAATTTATTTCCAGAAGTAAGAGTAATAGTTAAGGACTATGAAAACATTTAAGAGTTTCAAATATTTTGTGACATTATTTTCTGATAAAATTACTTCAATTTTGGTTTTACTGTCAGGGTAAGACTTCCAATTTTACTGTAAACATTCTCATATTAACTGTCTGATTTTCATATTTGCTTGGCCAGTCCTATATAAAATACTTCTCTATGTTAAAAAATATATGGTTTTCTTAGCTGATTGTTCTGAAAAATTTGAGATTTGCTTCTTGAGGAATATTGAAGTAACTCAATAAAAAAATACACCTAAAAATTCCATTTTTTTTTCTGTTTGTGTTTAAGAAAAATATTTTATGTCTTGAACTTGAACTATGAATATAACATAAACTATTAGCAATAATATTTTCCCTGTTAGAAAGTGAATAAATGGAATCCATTTCTCTCTCAAGCTTCTCTCCTCCATGTTCTGTTTCCATGAGGGGCTTTTATTTTCATTTATTTTCAATCTTCTGACCTTAGTTTCCTTGATTGAAAAATAAGGTTACTGACTACCTCTTTGCATCTTTGTGAGGATTATAAGTGATATATGTAAACTGAATCCTATGAGTGGCATTTGGTAGGTGATCATCAAAATGTATTTCTTCGGCGGGGCACGGTGGCTCACGCCTGTAATCCCAGCACTTTGGGAGGCCGAGGCGGGTGGATCACGAGGTCAAGAGATCCAGACCATCCTGGTCAACATGGTGAATGAAACCCCGTCTCTACTAAAAATACAAAAAATTAGCTGGGCATGGTGGTGTGTGCCTGTAATCCCAGCTACTCAGGAGGCTGAGGCAGGAGAATTGCCTGAACCCAGGAGACGGAGGTTGTGGTGAGCCGAGATCGTGCCATTGCACTCCAGCCTGGGTAACAAGAGCGAAACTCCGTCTCAAAAAAAAAAAAAAAGTATCTCTTCACATTATATTTGTCTTAAGTACTATAAAGTATATATTGCATAATCCATAACTTTTCAGTATCAGAGTTGAGGCAAAGGGACCACCTGCTGTTTTAGCATTTGAGAGAAAATGACAAAGCATAAGAAAGACACTCTCCACTATGAAAGCTTAAAGGAATCAATTGATTCATTTTCTCCAACAATGTCCCCCTGTTTTTCCAAGAAGATCAATACAATGAGATGCAGAAGAGAATTTCTCTTGTGATCACTGATCATCACAAGAGTCTTAGCTGTGCTTTTTAAACACATGTGGCTGACAGAGAGATTTGGGACTGACAAAAAAGTAACAAAATGGAATGATTGCGGAACATACTGAGGGGCCTATTAAGGAAACCTCACGAGTCAAGCCTGTGTTAGGTGTCTGTGTGACTGTTCAGCTGTCAAGATCTGTTTAGCTAATGACTCTTAACTTGTTACTTTTTTTTTGTTTTTTGTTTTTTGTTTTTTGTTTTTGAGTTGGGGTCTCTTTCTGTTACCAGACTGGAGTGCAGAGACACGATCTGCGCTCACTTCAACCTCCTCCTCCTGGGTTCAAGCAATTCTCCTTCCTCAGCTTCCAGAGTAACTGGGAGTATAGGCACGTGCCATCATGCCCAGCTAATTTTTGTATTTTTAGAAGAGACAAGGTTTCACCATGTTGGCCAGGATGATCTTGATCTCTCGATCTTGTGATCTGCCCACCTCAGCTTCCCAAAGGGTTGGGATTACAGGCTTGAGTCACTGCGCCTGGCCAACTTGTTAAAATTTTAACGGTGGCTCATTTTGCTTCATTTAAAAAGATTAATAATGTCTTTTTTATTATTCATATTCTGTGTTTGAAGAGATGATGGTACATGAGATTTTTTTTTTTTTTTTTTTTTTGCCATTTAATAACATTGGACAGTTATTTAATTCAGTTCTTCCTCTCCATTTTAGCTAATTGTTCTCTTTCTAGAAGATTAGCTCTGTAGTTTTTGGCCTGATGTTCTAGACTTCCTCCTGGATAAGTTCAGCACACAGGTACTGAGGAAGCAGACTGAAAGTGGAGAGAAGGAAATGACACTTGTAATGTTGGGGAAATATCTTAAAATTGTTCAAGTAGTTGATCATTTCTAGAAATAACTTGCTAAGAAATATAGTTACGTTGTCTTATCCAATGGCCTGATCATCTCAAGAAAGGACCCTCATATCCATTTTGCAGTTGAGGAAACTTAGTCTTTTTTTTTAGAAGGAGTCTTACTCTGTTGCCAGGCTGGAGTGCAATGGCGCAATGTCGGCTCACTGCAACCTCTGCCTCCCGGTTCAAGCAATTCTCCTGCCTCAGCCTCCCGGGTAGCTGGGACTACAGGTGCACACCACCACGCCCAGCTAATTTTTTTTTTGTATTTTTAGTAGAGATGGGGTTTCACCATGTTGGCCAGCCAGGATGGTCTCGATCTCTTGACCTCGTGATCCGTCTGCCTCAGCCACCCAAAGTACGGAAACTTAGTCTTAACAAGTTTAAGTAACTTATTCAGTGTTCACAGCTGATATGTTTCCAATAAACCCTGACTTCTCTTTGAAAATAATGTTTCTGAAGCAGCTTGTGTAAGTTCATGTGAATGACATAAATGGATTTAATTACAAATTTATTAACTTGATTTAAAATATATTCTACAGTTCTTGATTTTTTAATGTATTTCATTGGTACTTGTCTCATAATGAGTATTGCAAGTGATATAAAATTTAATAAAACTTGTCCTTCCTATTCATACGCTCAGAGCCTATCAGGAGTGATACATTTGATATCTTAATAATGTGTGGGGTGTAATGTAGATAGTGATAATGGTCACAGGATAAGAACAGCAGGTAACTACGGAATGGAGTGGGAGTGAAGGAATTTGAAGGAACTGAGTAAGAAAGTGGGTAGGCCTCTGGCCACTCTCTAAAAAGTGTAAAAATATCTGTATTATTAATTATGAAATTAATATCAGAGAATTCACCCTATGGCCATTCTAGAAGAACGATGCTCTTAATTTGGCCTGTGATACATATAACTTTAATACTTTGATCTCCATCTCTTAAGAGAGTTGAATGATGTTGATAGTGATTGTTCTACAATTTATCTTAGACTTAATATGAAAAAAGTTTGCTGAGAAATTCTGGAATAAAAAAATAGGATGATTATTAATGTACTTGGTATTTTTAATTGCTTGGAAGAAACTTTAAAATAATTTGCCTATTACATTTCTTTCCATATAGAAACTACATTTGAAAAAATGTTAATTGTAGAATAACTCTAAGAAGTGCAGTTGCATGCTCTTCTAATTGTTAGGATATTTTCTGCCCTGATTGCACTAAGTTGGTATTGCTGAGAAGGTAAAATTTGAGGGTTGTTCAGATCTATGTTTAATCCATATTTCTTATACTTTCTTACTGTGTCTGTAAACTTTCTGAATGTATTTATATTTTCTCCCTTTAGTATTTGTAATTTTTAACATCTTTGAGCCCATCGTTATACATTATGATAATGCCAAAGAAGCTTTCTGTATTCTCTCTTCATTGTGTCAGCTGTGGACCATAAGACATACTAGTTACAGACTAAACAAAACATACATCAGCCATGATTTGTAAAGAATGAAAGTCATCATCATAATTAAAGATTGACTCAGGCATGAAGACACTGACTTTAATGAATAATAGGGGACTCAGCTAATATTTAACTTTAATTTTCTGTCAAGCAGACGATTGGAAGTAGCTTTTAAAACTGTGGAAGAAAAGTGAAATTTGAATGTCTTTATCCCAGAGAAAGAAAGTTAAGACACTTGAGAAAAGACAAAAATGACATATAGGCACATAAGGATATGCGATGAAAAGGTAGATCCCTGTAACAAAAGTATTGGTAATCTGGAAACCCACTAGTGTGATATGGCAAATGTTTAAGGAGAAGGAAAATAATCACTCGATTTTCTCTAGTCTTTTGAGACATAATGCTATTCGCATTCTTTGATGGGCTGCTTTGCAAGAAAATCATGTAATTCTCAAAATGCCAATGTGAGTTATTCCAGTTTTATTGTGTCATTAGGACAAAAGAGAAAGAAGAAATATGTTGTTTATGGAGCACCAACCTAGTCCCATTATTTTTCATGATTATTACACTAGGTAGATACAGTTGAGAGAATTGAGGCTCCAAGGTATTTATGAATTGCTCAATCACAGAGCTAATACATGAGGAATAAGGAATAGCATCTAGATAACTTTGAGTCATAAGTCTATGATTTTTCCATTACATTGCTTTGTCTCCCACCCCCCAAAAAAGATCTGATTGCCATCAATTCACCATCTTCTCTAGTCTGTTCTGAAGACCTAAGTGCTTACATCACAGAAATGAGGCATTTTTAATTACTTAAGTTGAAAAACACACACATGTCTCTTGTCCAATTATCAAATGTGCCTATCAAACAGGGTTCTTGGAGTCTTGGAAAGAAAATAACATAGAGAAGTAGGTGGGGCAGTGTCCATGCAAAAGCTCTCCTGGGAAGTGACTAAGAAGAAGTTTGCCCCACCTTAATGTTAAACCTGCATTGAGGGGACAGAAGCACATGTTAAAGGCACTGACTTGGTTGCATATTTGGCTCAGGTAATAAACCACTTTAAGACATGTTCTGAGAGTTTGATTTTTACCCAACTTGATTATTTTGCTTTGGGAGTAAATGTGGAAAGTCACTTCTCTTGATACTTAGAACCATTTCCTTTAAAGTTTTCATTTGTACATAGGTTTTTTGAGCACTTCTACAGAAAGTAGAAGTCCTGAGAACCATATTGCCTCACAAAAAAATAAAAATTAAAATTGATTTTCTGAGCCTTCAGTGTCAAAGACCTGAGGCTTACCTAGGGTGAAGGTAACATTCTTTTGCAAAACTTTGTTCATTATCCTTTCCCAGTAAAATATCTGTAATATATCCCTCCTCTTCAGAGAGATGTTCTGATCTCATGTGTCTGTAGCAATATCATCAAAACAATGGAACAAATACTTTATTAGCACGTTTCTTAGCAGATTATATTTACATATGTTTCATCCCCTAATCTAATATTTTTTGTTTAGCTTAGTTTAATTTTGATCTAGATTCTACCTCTCCACCAAGGTCTATCTAACTGCTCTGTGAAGTTACCTCGGAGTGGCAGAAGGTTAATGGTGGTAGAGAAATGTTTCTTTTTAATGTATAATCTCAAAATTAAAGCTAAGTCTTCTCCTTAAAAAGAGAAATGCAATTTGGAAGCTACTGGTTTGTTACATTGATCTGCTTTACATATCAAGGAGGTGAAATTGTATTATATTAAGTATATTTTGCTTTAAATGATTTCCAGGCACAGAACCACACACCTCTTTGTTACCTCTTTATTTTTATTTATTTTAGAGATGGGATCTCCCTGTGTTGCCCAGGTTGGAGTGCAGTAGCTATTCACAGGTGTGATCACAGCCCACTGCAGCCCCAAACTCTAAGGCTTTAGTGCTTCTCTTTCCTCAGCCTCTCGAGTGGCTGTGACTTATACAGGTGCACACCACTGTACCCAGCTTCTCTCTTCTAAATGAAATTTTTCTTATGAAGTACAAGGTCTTATATGACCACTTTAATATGCATGCAAACTTAATCAAAGGATACTTGATACAATATCAGAACATGTTACAGTGTGTTAAAAGATATGCTTTTGTAGTTATGCTTTTGATATAGAAATCTGCTTTGTATAATATTGTGACTGTTATTTTCTATTAAAGTATATCGTTTCATCTTAAAATTATTATTTTACACAAAATCAGTGCCCCTCCAAGATGCAAGTGTGTTAAGAAATGGTGTTTAACACAATCCATGGATGATTTGAACAGCTTCAATTAGTGCCATTTTCTGAAAAATTGTAAATGGCTGATGTTATGGCTGCTACTAAGTGATTGGCTGCTTCCGGAATCTGTTTAAATGTTAGTAACTTAGTGACAAAATTTACAGTTATCTATAGTATGTAAATATAAATGCATACCATCAATATCACCACAATGAGGTTTGAGTTTATTTTTCTGGGAATAGAAACATTGTCAGTTTTAAATTAGCTTTAATAGGAATTTATGGCTTCTTAAATAAATTGTGGTTGACAAGCAACACTGTCTGATTCAGGTATTCTAGATCAGTGTTTATAACTGGTAGCAATGCCTGTATGTGTTTTCTTTATACCAATTTCTCATTAAGTGACTCATATTTAAAGAGTTAGCATTACATCAAACTGAGGAATTAAAAAATCTATTGAGCACTACTACAGGCAAGGCTCTATACTAGGCACTTGACATCTTTTCAATAAAATTCTTCAGTGTCACTGTGAACCAGAACCTATTATCTTTCTTTTGTATTAGAAAAAATGAGGGACAGCAAAGGTGACAGTATTGCTGCAGGTTGCATGGATGCGGTGAGCAAAAGAGCATTTCAGAGGTAACTATTATTAATTACTTCTCTGTTATATGCCAGGTACTTCAAAAGGGGCTTGTCATTTAATCTTTTCAGCCTGCCTGAAGAGATATGCTTTTAATTAAGTAGAATTTACCTTCATTCTTTTCATACGTAGAAAAGTCATCAGGTAATTACTATCGTATAACAATATGTTGTGTTATGATAATCTGGAAACCTAGCAAGGGTGTAGGAGGGAAAGAATGTCACACAGTTTTCACAGACATATTTTTTGAATTATTAACATGCATGATTTTTATAGCTGGCCACCTCTTCATTGGAAAACTTCACATGCTTAGAGTAGTACCTTGTAAACAGACATTGTGGAAAGTCCCTCCAGGCACGCAAGAGTACTTTTAGTGAACTGAGAGCGATTATTTTTGCATGTATCCTAAATTTCTTTAATTTAAGTGACAGAAAAATTGTCAAGGCAGATGTAAAGTCAACCATGCACTGGTTGGTGATGATGGCCTCTGTCAGAAATATGTTCCTAAATCAGAGACCGAATCCACGGAAATTCCTCAGACTTCAGGCACTCAGCTAAAATAAACAACATTCTTTGTTTTTATGCTGTCAATTTGGTGTCCTCCATGGGTGGCTTGGGTATGGCCTCAACCAGTGTTCCAGTCATGGTGATCAGGTACCATGTTGTATTTGAATTATACTACCAGTTGCGAAAGGTTAGAGCTTCATCAATTTAGTAGTCAAATTTCTGTGCTCTATTTATTCAACTTTTAAAGCATGGTGAAAACTTTATATATTCCTGTTTCTTTGTTTTCTTTCCTTAATACCAACCACACCCCTTACCATCCACTCTTATACACATAGGACTATACACATAGGTTTGCAAACATTCTCAATTTTAATTAAATATTTTGATGTCTGAAAGTCTTTTTGACTCAGTCACAGGTGTTGTGGCAGCCAGAGAGTATTCTTAGTCTCTCACAAACGGAAGAAGGAGCCAAGCACTTTGGAAAGAGGGAGAAGTTTGATGGATGAATATGTTGAACTTCAAACTAATATTTTATCAGTATCGTGGCAGATATAGTCATATGTATCTTTTATAAATAGACATATAATCTTCAAAAATTATCATCGAGTCTAGTATCAATATTCTTTCTTTACAAAGGAGAATGCTTTTTTAAATAGAAGATAAGTTAGTTAAGAATCACTATTCCTTAGGTAAGAGGAGACTTGGAATTTGAACACATTCTAGCTTACTTATTCCAGGAGCACATCTTTCAAGTAGATGCAGTAAACTGAGAAGATGGTAGATATTTCTTTAAAACATACATAAAAATAATGAAAAGAAAAAGATCATCCTTTGATTCTCGAGAGTTCAAACACTCCTATTTAAAGTAGATAACAATGCATCTACAATGTTCAGATTCCAAAAATAAAAGATTCTTTTTTTTTTCCATTTTTTCTTTAAAAATTTTTTTCCACATATTTTTGTAAGAGAAAAGAAACTGCTAGTTTTACACAGGCACAAGCCCCCATCATTGCCTTTGTAATCGGGTCACTCATACTGTATGTAATTTGGAATGTGTAGTGTCATGTTGTTGTCAGATTTATATGTAAAGATTTCGAATTAACTAAGAGTTTCAATCGTGTTTGATATTCATTTTATGTTCCTCAAGATTAGCTCTCCGTTATTTGTCATTACTACTGGTATATCACAGAGCTGACCTACATGAATTGTATCAAACAGAACTCCTTACCCTCTGTAGTTCCCATTGGGTCCATCCAATGGGGAGGTACTGACTGGAGATTAGAGAATGAGAGGAGGTAGAGACTGTGGCATTATATAATTGATCCCCTCCATGCTGGACCTAGGTTTTAGAGTGTGTGATTATTCAAGGTCACATCCCTTCTTTAAAATCTCTCTCCCATAATTAAAACTCTCCCAAGATTTCAATAATGCCATCTGCTTACCCCTAAAATGCAGGAATGGTGATGACTTCTTTTTATTTTTAAACCAAGGTGGATTCTCCATACTTGGTTCATTTTCTTAACCTGAGTGACAGTTTCTTAAGTAGTTGTTTTGTTAAACTCTCTTTAATTTTCCCTTTTAAATGTATTATCTTGTTTTGTTTCAGGACCCTGATTCAACTAATATAAAAGACATTTTAGGCCGGGCACGGTGGCTTATGCCTGTAATCCCAGCACTTTGGGAGGCCGAGGAGGGTGGATCACGAGGTCAAGAGATCGAGACCATCCCGGTCAACATGGTGAAACCCCGTCTCTACTAAAAATACAAAAAACTAGCTGGGCTTGGTGGCGCGTGCCTGTAATCCCAGCTACTCAGGAGGCTGAGGCAGGAGAACTGCCTGAACCCAGGAGGCGGAGGTTGCAGTGAGCCGAGATCGCGCCATTGCACTCCAGCCTGGGTAACAAGAACGAAACTCCGTCTCAAAAAAAAAAAAAAAAAAATTTTAGACGCAATTGAAGAGAAAACTCTAAGACTGCATTACCTGCCTAATAAAATTCTAAGAACGAAAAATACAGAGGGTGATCAACACTAAGGAATGCCTCTGGAAATTTATCTTATGTAGTAGTGTTTTCCTCTAATCATATGTGAAATGGATGTACATTGGACGGTCACTTTCAATTAATAATACTTGCATTACTTGTTTTTGTTTTGTTTTGTTTTGTTTTGTTTTTGGTGGAGTCAGGGTATCACTACGTTACCCAAACTGAAATCAAGCATCTGGGTCCAAGCAATATCCACACGGCTTCTTAAGTAGCTAGGACTATAGGGATGTGCCACCATACCAAGAAATATTTTTGAAAGCCTAATAAAATCCATATAGAATTTTCTATCAGATAAATATTTGTATCCCCAGTAAATTCCAATTCACCTGCATTCTAATCTGGCACAGCATGGTATTACATTAAAAAAAAGTAGAGTCCAGAAAATAAAAATAATAACAGAAAATTTCCAAGTATACCTCACATCTGTTAGTGCTATTTATATCATGAAGAAACACTCCATTATATAATCTTTCTTTCTTTTTTATTTTCTTTCCTTCTTTTTTTTTTTTTTTTTGTTTTTTTTTTTTGAGAAGGGGTCTTGCTTTGTCACCAGTGCAGTGGTGCAATCTCAGCTCACTGCAACCTCCGCCTTCCAGGCTCAAGGGATTCTCAGGCATGAGCCATAGGGCCCGGCATCCATTATATATTCTTTTATTTATTTATTTATTTTTAATTAGTAGCTGTTTATTGATCAATCGTTTGATATAAAGTTATTTCAGATCTTCAGATTTTTGCCCAGACAGAATCACAATCATTACAAAGTTTTTTCTTAAAAATAAAAAAATGGTAGGGGCAAGTTGGGAAGGGACCAAACTAGCAGTCGTTTATATATTCTTTAATTTACACTCAAATAATTTCCCAGCTCAGCATTGCCCAAGCCACTCACTTGCTTAGACAGGCATTCACTGTCTCTTTCCTTGAATTGCCAGCCTACACAGAACTTACGTTTTTCTATCTCTTTGCATTTCTTCCTGCTTCTCTATTCTTGCTTATTCCTTTCTCCTATCTGTCTACATTGTAAATTCCATATTATAAACATGACTCAAAATCATACTCGAGGGTAAAGCTCATTTAAATGGACAGAGGTAGAAGAAAGATGACTGGAAAATAAACATTTTGATTTTCCTCTTCTGGTAGAAATTGTGCTGCTGTGTTAGAAGAAGGTATATGGAATAAGTCTTTCTATAAAACTTCAGTTTCAAGAACTCTATAGGGACAGTGAAGCTCCATTCATGGAAACACTAGACACTCAGAAAGTCACAAGTCTGAAGTTTAAAAACAATAGGAACAGTAGAAAATGTATAGCAAAAATTTAAAAAAGGGAGTAGGGAAGAAAATCCATATTCACAAAGTCTAGAAATAGCCAGTGATAATACAACTATGAATTAACTATAAACAATAACATATAATATTACATGTGTCTGCTGATGAGTTTTTTTTTGTGAATATTTGTGTGCATGTGTGTGTGTGTGTGCATGTGATTTTTTACTTTGGCATATTTATCACTTTATATGCTCAAAAAACAAGACTGTTTTTTATTATACTTTAAGTTCTGGGGTATATGTGCAGATAGTGCAGGTTTATTACATAGGTGTACACATGCCATCATAGTGGTTTGATTTTAAAAACTGATTTAAAATATGCCATACAAGGCTTATATTTTCCAATTTCCCTTATAGATATTTATGTTATTTCAATTTTCATACACTACATATGTTATCAAAATCAAATATAATAGCCCATATATATGACCACTTGCCTGATAGATTTCTCAGCCAAAAAATGTACTCGGTAAAATACTAGAATATTTGTTGTCTTCTTGTTTATATCGCTAAAGAGATTTTTAGAGAAGATGCAATCAAACCACTTTTACCAACAAGATGAGAATGAGGCTCTTTCTTTCTCCACAAAATCCCCAGCAATTTGTCAAGTGCTAGTTAAGTAAGAAATGACATATTGTTATTTTCATTTACACTGATGTGCAAGTTTTTACGTATTTCAAAAATTTCTTAATCATTTGTATTAGCCATTTACACACATTTTGTTAACGTATTTCACCATTTATTTACATATATATTTTTATTAAATCTTCTAGTGCTTAAACTTAGGGCGTTATTTCTTTCTCATTATTGATCTCTGCTCACTGCAACCTTCGCCACCTGGGTTCAAGCAATTCTCCTGCCTCAGCCTCCCTAGTAGCTGGAGTAGCTGGGACTACAGGCACATGCCACCACATCCAGTTAATTTCTGTATTTTTAGTAGAGACAGGGTCTCACCATGTTGGCCAGGATAGTCTCAGTCTCCTGACCTCATGATCCACCTACCTCGGCCTCTCAAAGTGCTGGGATTACAGGCAGACATGAGCCACCACAACCAGCTGCCATGTTGGGTTAATTTTTGACGTTATTAATTTATTAAATTTTCTCATACCTCATTTCATATTTTTACAACTCTATAATTAAAATTCTAAGGGTGTTTTGTTGGCTTTATTTTCAAACTGTTTACATTCATGCCATAAAATAAATTATATATGTAATAATTTATTCATTTATTATTATTCTCTTGGGCCTTGATCGCTCAGCCTCAGTTAAATCAGGCAAAAATGTCTTCCTTGCTAACACAAGTCTGCCTGCTGTTGAGTTTTCTTCATCAGCTCTGGTCAATTCTCAGTCTTCTTTACAAGTATCTCTTCTTTATCTGACCTCCAAATATTAGCATATCACAGAAATCAGCCTGTCACTCTTCTTTCTACATATTCTCTCCCTAAATATAAATTTATATAGTTAATATATATTGTATATTCACAATATATTTAATATATTATATATAATTTATTATATATATTAAATATAAATGTATAATTTTATATACGATTACATATACTTATAACTTAATATATAAATTATATATAATATACTTATAATATTTACATATTATATTTATACTATTCATATATATTATATAATACATAATACATATGCATATTATATATTATATGATTAATAAAATTATATATTATAATTTAATATATGAATCTATAATTTATATATTACATTAATTTATGTGTATTTATATATGTATATTTATATATTGTAATTTTTAGATAATCTATCAAAATGTTCTTCTTAATTTTGTTTAATTTCTCTGTTTTGCATTAATTTCTAGTTTTATTCTTACCAATTGCCTTTCTTTGATACCTATTTATCTAATATAGTGTTTTCTTTTGGATTCTCAGTATTACCAAAAGTCTAATCTATTATAATTTATGTCATATAAACATATTATAATAGTGGCCAGTTATTAAATTCAATTAGATAAGAGAGTGTTATGTTTTATGCTGCAGGATTAGTTGGACAACACAAATTACCTAGACTACCAGTAAGTCAAACACAATGAAAACAAAATCCATTGGTGTTAGTTGTATAATCAACTATTTTAAGATGTAGTATTGGCATGGTTATTACAGCATAATAAAGACTATTTTATTTTTCTTTGGGAAAGAGGCTAGAATAAAATTATTCTATGTCTATTGTGAGCCTGATGAGCCTGTTTTTATATGTTCCTTCTCAATTCTGAAGTTACTCTAATGACTCTAAAGGGGGTATGAGTGTCTAAAAAAGGGAGTTCCAGTAATAACAGCCAGTCTTTCTTTACACTGAAGACTTATTCTTAACCTACAAAAGCTAATATTTTATTTTCTTCATCCATCATTTATTTGTCATGGCTTTCAATCCCATTTTCAGTTACACCACTATTTTCTTCCTTCACTATAATATTTTTCAGTATTCTGTTCTAAAATCTGCCGAAACTGAAGATGCCTTTCATTTGCTTTTTACACTATATTTTGTCACTTATTGTTCCCAAGTCTCTATCTCATGCAATTAAGAACCACTTAATGCATAACAAGTATGCTGTCATAGAAATATATTGAGGCTATCATTATAGAGTATATATCTTAGTGGAAAAAATATTAGGCCAACCAAATTTCTCAAAATCCATTTGTTCTTTATATGGTGATAGACAAAGCAAGCAATTTTTAGATACTGTCTGCACGCTTTCCTGAGCTTCCAAATAAAGGTAGAAGGGTTATATTTATCCAAATTATTTTGTTAGCACAACCATGTTCAAAGTCTCAGCTCCGTGGATACACCACAGTACCTGATACTCAGGTTCCCATGAAGATGAAACCTAAATAGAACTTAACTTAGACAAATTATTTTAAAAATTGTTAAGAATCAAAGACAAAAAGAGACTTTTGAAAGCACCAAGAAAAACAATGTGTTCTTATTTCAGGGCGTGTCTGAATGTCTGTAAGGATTCAGCAGATTTCTAGGCAGAATATTTACAGGCCAGGGGAGTGTGGAATGACAAAGTTAAATGCTCAGAAGAAAAAGAAAAAAACAAAACAAACAAACAAACAAGCAAAAACACAGACAAAGCAAACTTTATCTGCAAAGTTGTTCTTTAGAAATAAAAGAATGATATTTTCCCAAACAAAATCTGAAGGAGTTAATCACGACTAGACTTGCTTAACAATAAATTGTAAACAGAGTTCTTCAACCTGAAATGAAAAGGTGCTAATTAGTAACATGAAGTTGTACGAAAACATAAAATTCACTGAGAGTGACCTTTCCAGATGCTTCCCCTCAACTGTCTAAAAGAGAAATAAAATATTTTTTCAGAAGAAAATAAAAGGCCAGGCACAATGGCTCACGTCTGTAATCCCAGCTCTTTGGGAGGCTGAGGCAGGCGGAACACAAGGTCAGAAGTTCAAGACCAGCCTGAGCAACATAGTAAGACCCCCCATCTCTGCTAAAAATACAAAAATTAGCCAGGTGTAGTGGCACACACCTGTAATCCCAGCTACTCAGGAGGCTGAGACAGTAGAATCGCTTGAACCTGGGAGGGAGAGGTTGCAGTGAGCTGAGATCGTGCCACTGCACTCCAGCCAGGGAAATAGAGTGAGACTCTGTCTCAAGAAAAGAAAACAGAATTTCATTTTGTAGTGATAAAAATATTCTAAAATTGATTCTGGTGACATTTTCTCATATCTATCTGTGAATACACTATAAAACACTGAATTATACACTTCAGATGGATGAACTTACAGTATGTGGATTGTACATCCATAAAGCTGTTTTTAAAAAGAGAGAAAGAGAGAGACATTCTTCTGTATTCTGTCTAGTAACATACATTCTACAGAGCAAGCAGGTAGGTTTTAAAGAAAAATTAGGATTAAGTAGAAGTTATTCGATTGTTACTAAGTTTGCCTTAGGGCCCCCGGCCTCTTCCAAACAGATATTCTGACCTCCCAATTCATATGTACCACTTAGTAGTCTTATCAGTTTCCATGAGGAGAAATGATTGTTACATGGTGGTGCCTTAGGTCTTAGCACAGATTTAGAAAATTTTCTGGAAATACTGATATTAATAAATCCTTATGTTTAAGTAATATTAATAATGCAAACAAAAAAATGATAAAGAAATAGCTTAAATCTGTGAACAATTATATCTGTGTCTATTATATTTTGGAACAATATGTGTGCCCAGAGAGGGAGGCATGGGAAGAATAATCTTACCAACGAAGGGTATTTGATTCTCACTTTGCTATGGGACCATGCAGATGGACTTGCCTGGATTCTGTATATGCTATGAACATTCTCTTGGTCTAGAATAAAGTCGGACTTAGTCTTCCTTATAATTGTTTTGGTTTTCATTTAAGCTCATAAGTAAAACTAGATTCCATAGCCACCATGTGCACTGATTTCCAGGAGAGAATAAAAGATTCAAAGTGAAGGACAAAGCTAAAAAATAAGAAGGGAATTCTCAAAAGACTAAGCATTCTACTGTGAACATAGCTTTTTAAAATCTTTGCTGCTTCTTCCAAACTGTTCAAAACTTTCTCTCCTCTCTCCTTTCACTGGGTCCCTACTGTCCTTGACACACATCAGCAGTCAGCGGATTACTTGAGCTCCCCCTGCAGGATAAATTGCATATCCACCCTTCAAGAGTATATGAACCTGGTTTCATTAGAGGAAAATTGGTAAAAACCAGTTAATTGCAGGTACCTCATAATGCCTGTTATAATGCACCATGGGAGGTCGGTTTTTTTTCTCCCGAAAAGTCTTCCTTTGAATGCTTTTGAACCTTACCCTTCAACCTCACCTGATTTTATCCTGCTTCCTTAGGACTTTCTAACAAGCAGGTAAGTGACCCAGTAAGCACAATCTGGGTCCTTGGTTAGCATTTGCATGATTGAGAAAAAAAGATTTATGTTTTTGGTGGCACTATTAAACTGAGAGGATAGAACTATCTAGCTGATAACATCTTCTCTGGCGCAGAGGGAGAGCTAGTCTTGGGGAATGAACCTAGGAAAAGACAATGATGAGAGATTGATGGAGACTAAGATCTTTGAGATGTTTGCTGCTGGGATAGAAAGATTAAGGAAAGAAAAGGCAAGAAGGTGACTCTACAGTTGAGACAGATTTATTGAAAATAAACCTGAGAAGAGCTTCTGGCTGGCAGGGTCAGGATCAAACTTCTCTTAGAGTCTGACAGTTTTAAAAGGGGCTGGGTTGGGGAAATGTACTCTGAGAAAGGTTCCTATACGGGAGGGGTTAAGGAAGTGCTGACTGGTTGGGACTGCTGGGGACTTTGGTAAGCTTTGTTGAGGTTTGGATCGCTATGCTCTGTTGCAGATATCAGTGTGGCTGATATCTGCAGTTTGGTCAGGTGGCAGTGGGCAGTTTTGAGAACTGGAAACTTAATATTTTAAAGTGGTGGTGTCTCATTAAGAAGATGTTGCTCTTTTCCTATCATTTGCTTCACTTCAGCTCCTGGTTATCCAATTTATTCAGCATATTCTTTGATAATGTGAAATTTCCCAGCTTCTTCCTAGATACAGTAGTCTATAAATTTTATTATAATTTCAGTTTGGTCCCATTGGATACTAGTTACTTGCAATAATTCTTTTTTGGAATTCATGCTGCTAATGCCTTGTTAATGAACATTAATACAATTTATAGAATTTTATAGTGATCTCAATAGTTTATTCTTTGTGAAATGGACCTTTCTCTACCTTGGAATGTTCATCTGTAAGTTCATTACCTTTTATCCATTCTACATGGTTACCTAGAGACTTGTAAAAGCATTATCTAGACATGTAAACAGACCCTTTTCCCAAAGCAACATGATGGCAATGGAATTTGGTGAAGATAAGTTAAGGAAGCTTAATAATAAACAGGCCAGCATGTAAAACATTTTCAACACTTATTAGGCAATACCTGTACTTTTACTGGCTAGTTGTCTCCCTCATTCCTGCCATATATGTTTCCGTGCTTCTTTGAACCTGCCTTCAAATTCTGGAATATGCCTGTTTATCATGCATTCGTACTGGAATAAAATTTTGGCAACTCTTTGTTTTATTTAGTTGAAATCACTGATCAGTACATGTAACAGGTAAGTAACAATGTTCCCACTGACTTATCTTACATTACCACAATCACTTTATTTCATACTTCTCTTGAATAATAAAACATTGCAACTTGTTCTTACAATTATATTTAATTAAAAAAAGAAAATCCACACTGTAGATGTGTCATCTTAAGATCTGTAGGTCTCAGCTTTCTCACTGAACTGGATTAAGGAAATCATGAGACACAGTCCCTTTTCTTTTTTCTTACAAATTATACTCTTTAAAGGAAGTGACATGTAGTTAATGTACTTGCCTAAAGGGCAGACAATTAAAGTTGTCTGTACTCCTTTTCTTATGGAGGCTTGGAAGAGTCTAATTTATGGTCAAGTCTCTGTTTTAAGATCATTTTCTCCAGAAATCCTCAGTGATGCCATAGGCTAGTTAAATCTGCAATTTATATAGTGGAATAACAGATTCTTTATATTCTTACCTACAGTTACCTATTCAATATATCTCATGTTAGACTATAAGCTCCATGAAGGCAGGGACCATATGGCAGGGACCAGTCCATCAATGGATTCCTACAATAAAGTGTATGTATTCTTTTTTATTTATAAATGAATACTGTTACTAAATATTTTGATAAGGTAAAACACAGAAACCTATAAGCAAAAGAGAAAAGGTGCTTTTATTAATACAAATAAATAGAAACAAATGAATATTTGTATCATGCTGATTATATTCTGAAAAATGACATTTTTCACATTTACATGACATCACATCAATTGCAAAAAGAATCTGGGTTTACAAGTGGAGCATATACAGTATTAATTCTTTTCTGATTAATTTTTTACAAATGTTCTGTAATGGAAGCATTAGGGAATGAGTTGTATTTCATTTTTTGCCACAAGTGTTAAAAAGAAATCTACAATGCAAATATTCTTTCAGAATGCTGAATAAAATCCAAATGTTTTCTTTGAGGGTAGGATAAGTAGAAATGCAGACAGAGTATAAATACAAAGCAGTGAAAAGAATCCTTTTTGGCATTTGGTTGTGGAGGCTCAAATGTATGGACATTAAGATATGAGAAGGGATTTAGGAGTGAATTCACAGCAGGCAGATTGCTTCTTACGTCTTTCAATTCATTCATGTGTGAAACAATATCATATCATAAAATGAACCATTAGGAAGTCAAAGAATGGAGCATATGGGGAATAAATTTCTGAACCAGATTTTTTTTAAAAAGTGTATGTGGTTTGTTCATGAGTGTATGTGCATTTGTACAATGTGTGGAATGCAGAAACCTATCTGTTCCGGGTGCTGTATTTGGCTCCACAGAAAGTTCTGAGGAAGTTATTTCTGCTGTTCTAAGGATGACATCATTCAGAAAACCTGTTTTAGGATCACCAATGAAAAGCTCGTCCCTTAACCTCATATTTAGCCTGAACAATAGGATCTTATGAATACATATTTTCCTGTGTTTGCTTTTCAGACTCTTCGGCATTTAAAAGTTGTTGAAGACAAAGGCAGCTTACAAAGCCAATTTGGTGAACTGTCAATTTTGTTAAACAAAATCAATTTAGTAATTCAGTGTCACAGTGACTAAGGAATACCCCAAGACCATAATCTAATACTGACCCATCTACTCACCTCATGGACTTTTATACCCTACAGCCAATTGTTTAAGACAATTATCCTAGACCTTCCAGCTTCACCCATTTCTTTGGACACAGTCCCTGTATTTCTCCATCTCTGGACTTATTTCTTGTTTCCTATTCTTATAGCAAACATTGTCTCATATCTAGCTTCCATTTTTTTCAGCACATTTTTATTTTTATATTGCTTGAACCACAACACCATCATTTACTAGTCTTGTGAACCTATAAATATATTTTTAGTCTTCTAAAACTCAATTTTTTCATCTGTAAAACTGGTATTATGCAAGTTACCTCTCCCCTCCAAATCCAATATAAACACCTACAAAATCTTATGTGGTAAATAAAGGGTAACTTGCCTTCCCTCTCTGAGAGCTTCATGGAGTGCTGCAACAACGCTATCTTCACAAAACCCTGTTTCTTCTTATTAGTCATCAGTGCCTACCCCAGATTCTCCAGGTCTGATATGGGATAGGGTGGGGCTTGGGAAAGTGACAAAAAGCAAGGACAGGCTTAAGATATGAACTCAAAATTAGATTAGAGAAATACACAGGCCAGGTGCAGTGGCTCACGCCTGTAATCCTAGCACTTTGGGAGGCTGAGGTGAGAGGATTGCCTGAGCTTAGGAGTTCAAAACCAGCCTGGGCAATATGGTAATACCCTGTTCAAAAATACAAAAATACCAAAAATTGGCCGGGTGTGGTGATGCGCACCTGTAATCTCAGCTACTTGGGACACTGAGGCACAAGCATCGCTTGAATCAAGAGCCAGAGGTTGCAGTGAGCTGAGTTCGCATCATTACATACACTCCAGCCTGGGCAACAGAAAGACGCTCTTGTCTCAAAAAAGGAAAAAGAAAAAGGAAATAAATAATAACCAATAACTGAACTCAGAGAATGTAAAAAGTAAGAAAATAATAAAGATAAAACTGAGTCAAATAGAAAGCAAATAAAGAGAATCACCTAAACCAAATTTTTTTTTCCGAAAAACAGAGAAATAGAAAAGCTTCTGCAAAAATAATTTACAAAAGAGAAAAAGAGCAGAGTTTAACATTAGGAATAAAAAGAGGACACTAAATGTTGGGAGGAATTTCATTAATTATAGCAAATTTCTAAAAACAACTTTTTGCCAAAAATTTTAAAGACGTATGGTTATTGTAGAAACATTTTATTCATTTTCATGATTACTCACTCTAAAATAAAAAGAAAGCCTCAGTATAGCCATAATTATTAAAGAAAAACAAGAGACAGAAAGAAAGAATTCTCAATAAAAGAAAAAAAAAAACAGAAAAGGAATGCTCAACCTTAATTGTTTGATAGGCAAAAAAAAAAAAAAAAAAAAAAAACTAACAAAATGAACTAAAATCTTCACTATTTTATGTCATCCAGATTTCTATTATTGGCTACACCTGAAAACCCAGATATAGAAAAGCAGGGATTAGTCATAGTGAATTATTTTGAGAATTGATTTGCATACACACAAAAAAGCTGCTCGGCCTAATTCATTACATTAAGTAGTTGACACTCTCTCTTGTCATGAGTATCAAGCTCATTCATCCAAAAACAACAAAAACCCTACTTCCTATATACCACAATAAGTTGAGTGAATTGTTTTATCTCAACGATCAGACAATTAAATTGAAATAAATAATTTAAGAGAAGAGAAAGGAAGAGAATATAGTAATCTCCAAAAGAGGAGAATAAGTGTGAGTGTAAAGTAAATACACACTAAAGTAAAAACACAGAGAAAGAGTGTGAGAGGCATTAAATGGAGATGGATTTTAAAGAAATGTTTCCAGGAGTTTTGCTTGATTACCTTAAAAGGGAAGTGGGAATCTATAAGTCAGAGGAATAAAGAAGTTTTGAGAAAAGCATTTTGTACAGACAATTGGCACTTTCTGAAGATAAAAAGCATAAAGAAGTGTGGTGTTTGAGAAGTGAGTGAAACACACATACCCCAGATGTTGCTTCAGCTATCTCCTTAATAATCATAACCCTAGAGAAGCTGAGTGAAGAGACATAGGTGAAGAGAGACAGATAAATTAATTCAAATGACCCCAAGTTCAGGTGAGTATGAAAGCAGTCTACCTCAGTCTCCTAGAGATGGAAGATGTTAATAGGGTCACACAGAATGTTAAATCTGGAAGGATTCTTAGGGATCTCATCTCCCCTGCTTCATTTTACAGAGGAGACACCTGACACCCACCTATGCTCAAGGTTATATGTAAAATTAGTGACAGAGCAATGGCAGGAATATTGATTTTCTTTGTAAATCCAGGGCCTTGCTCCTCTATCATCTTTGCTGAGAATAATTCTAAATTCCTTCTATACTCATGTGAAGTATTATCTGTGTTCACTCTTCCTGATACAGCCAGATACCTTCACGGAAGCTGTTGATTAATTACCAAGAATCATCAAATTCGGCAGTGACATTCCCCAGGCAAAGGCTGTCTTCCTGACTGAAATGCCAGTCTGGGTGAAGGTCTGGGACACTCCATGTTTTCTGACATTTTTGGCTGCATGGCCCCTCTGCCTGGGGCTGCTTCAGTGGGAAGAGGGTTGACTTTAACAAACAAGATGCTGCTTCCCACCAGCAGGCCTGCTGCTGCTGTTGTTTCTAATCCTCTGAAGGCGGGATCCTCCGTATGTTCTCCTGCCCCTGCCCCAGCACAGTGCTGAATGAGTGAACAAGTGAGTGAGAGGGGCTGGGACCAGCGGAATTTTGAACGAGGGCTGGCATTAAGCCTAGTCAGCCAATAAGAAAAGACAAATTCTGTACTATAAAGGAATGAAAATTCTGGGCCCAAATGCTAAGAACTGAGTTTCCGGTTCTACTCTGCACCAGGCAATGCCAAAGTAGACCCTCACAAAACAAAACAAAGCAAAACAAATTTGAAATCAAATCTGAATATAATTTTATGATTTTCAAACTCATACAGTTTAAAATAATAACATTATCATGCAATTATGGCAAGTGTAAAATAACATGCATTTAAGCCTTTTATGTATGATCACATTATACTTTGCCCCCTCATGATGTTGTGCAATTCTGAAAATATGTCTGCTGCATCTTTAAAATATTTATATCATTTTTACAGAATTATAAGATAATATTATGGATCTGGACACATAAGAACACAAAGAGAACAAAGATCCATGTATAATGTAAGTCACAAAAAAATGTTCCTCCTGTCTCCTGCTGCAGATATGAAGACACTCACTGCTACCCTTCTGGATTTTCCACAAAGTTTGCATCAAGCTAAGCTTCTGGAGGGATTATCTAAATCAGTCATGGAGCATGATGGGATTGCTTGGGGGTTATCTAGGCAGATGAAGAACTCCTTGAATAGATTATCTTAGCTTGAGGACTCCCCAGTGATCTGGCTGAAACTTTCTTGGGACTGTGCTGCATCTAAGTCTTCTAACACAATTACCCTACCTTCTGTCTCTCCCCTCATGGAAGCCAGACCAGCATTTTATTCCAAGACTCTCCCCTCCTTTCCTTTCTGCAGTATCTCTTTCTTGTATGTCTAATTCTGTCTTGTCTGCTTTTTGGAAACTCAAACATGTTGTTTTAAAAAAGCAGACAAGTCATTATAAAAAATATAAGTAACCTAAATGTACAATTAGGTTATCCCATTAATCATTATAAATAATATAAGTAACCTAAATATACAATTGTGTAAAGAATTTTTAATGATTATTATAGTAAAACCTACAAATATCAAAATATACAATTGTGTAACAAGATTTTTAATGATTATTATAGTAAAATCTATAGCTATCACATTTTTAAGCTGTAAAAATCATATGTTGGGCTTAAATGTCAAGACATATTTAAGAGGGCTATGTCTTTGTTAGAATGATAGATACTCTTATCTAATTAAACTAAAAATCAAACCATGGGTAAAGATGGTAAAATTTTACAATACATAGGATTAGAAATGACAGGAAAACCTGGCTCTGTCTTCCATAATCCTTACAATAAAAAGTTTTGCTGCTAAAACTATTTTAGTTCCCATATTACAGGGTTACTTTTCCTTTGTATTTCTCTTGCAACTTAGGTATTGATGCCTACTTTCTTTCCTAACCACTAAATTTCATAAGAGGAACTCTATAGCATGTCTTTAGGATAAGTCTAAGAAATTATCACGAATTAAAAGATCCTTTCTACTTTTCCCAGATCTTCACATTATGTCCCAAATGTTTTGTGAGGCAAATATGGAAACTTTAAGTTAAAAGTTAGAAGAAGAAAAAAATGTTTAGAGACAGAAGTGAATTGAACAAAGAAGGAAATTAAATCCCTGGAATATACATAATGAAGTTATCCTGTCTATTTAATAATATGATTTTATTGAAAGCCATTTGATAGGTATCAACCTAGATACTTGATTGTATAAATTGCTTAAACATATATTTATTTATTGCATATTATTTGTCAGTTACCAAGGTATGCATTGAGTAAAGAGAGGCAATGGACAGTTGTTTGCAGGCTTAAAAGGGTTTCAATTTATACAGCAGAGTAACAAAGTAACAACAAAGGAATAGTAAACTATTAGTGTTACGATGAGAGAAATATGTTTTAGGAGCACTCAAAAACTATTTCATTTAACTCACTTGCAGCCATCTTACGAGGTTAAAACTGTAAAGGATATATTAAATTATTGCTAATCTTTATTTCTGAAATAATACTAAGCATTGTATGACACACACACACGCACAAAAACAGTCTTATTTCTGTTCCCACATTCCAGCATAAGGCCCCAACAATTTATCATTTACTATGAGAATGATTTTTTAACATGCTCCACAATTCTACATTTCTATTAAACACTTTTTAAGCAAATTAATTTACTGATAAATATTCACTGTGGAAGGTTTCCACCTGGCCTTATCTTCTAGAATTTGTCCAATCTGGGGGTCTAGGCATTGAGGGTAGGAAACACTGGGAATCAATTACTTCTTTATAGTTACACTACTTGCTTTTCAGCTTTTCATTGTTTCACTGTGTGTCTTAAGTATGAACTTCAGACACCCTAGCATGGAGTACAAGATACTCACTGATGTGGCTTCCATTTCTATTTTCATGTACCCCATTATTTCTCCACTCTATTAGTGTCCAGAAGTTTCAGATAAACCCAAGTCATTGTGATACCAACAGCTGATCCTCTACTCCTCTTCTTTCTTTCTCTTCTTCTGCTTCTCACAGGCTGGTTTACAATATGCTATCCTTCACTGGGGGTACCTTTCCTGTCCTCTCATGAGTTCAGCACGAGTATTTTCACTGGTTCTTTAAAAGCCAGCTTCAGTTTTTCTTCTGCATCAAGTACTCCTACACCCTTCCCATGCCCACTGTCTCTAAAGTGAACTTCCTATGAGAATACTATGCACTTCTCTATCTTCTCCCTTACTATAGAATGTTAATACTAGTTTCAATCTCCTTCATAAGCCTGGGAGCCACATGAGAGCAGGAGCCTTCTCATTCTTTACTGTACTTCAGGCACACGACTAGAGATACATAAATATGTCTTGGATAGATGTTGAATCAGATGAGTGCTGCCACAACTTCAATATAAAAGTTATTGATCATTGGAGAGAACAAGTAGTAAATTATCACATTTTCTGTTTTTTAAAGAAAATAATTTGTTTAACAAAGACATTTCCTTCTCTAGAGCTTCTAATGCTCATAAAAAATTAAAATATTGAATGACTACTCCTGCTAATAATATCTGTATCAGACTTTTCATTGTAAACTGCTAATATAGCAATAAAAATTTAAAAAATTCTAGCAGCATTTTTCAGTCAGTTGAATAAAACATGTTTTTTGCTTATTTTTCCCAAAATAATTGATGATATTGATAATACATGTGTGTATGCATATATATATATATATATATGTGTGTGTGTGTGTGTATATATTCAATTATTATTAACTTGTTAGGTACTCTGTGCGTGTGTGTGTGTGTGTGTGTGTGTGTGTGTTTGTATTATATACCAAAAAATTGAGGAAATGTTGTGATGAATATCTTTTTTTTTTTTTTTTTTTTTTTTTTTTTTTGAGATGGAGTCTTACTCTGTCACCAGGCTGGAGTGGAGTGGCACAATCTCAGCTCACTGCAACCTCTGACTCTCAGGTTCAAGCAATTCTACCTCAGCCTCTGGAATAGCTGGGATTACAGGCATGTGCCACCACATCCAGCTAATTTTTTTTTGCATTTTTAGTATGGACAGGGTTTCACCATATTGGCCAGGCTGGCTTTGAAGTCCTGACCTTGTGATCTGCCTGCCTTGGCTTCCCAAAGTTCTGGGATTACAGGCATGAGCCACAATGCCCAGCAGTGATGAATATCTTTGAATAGATTTTAGTTTGTCAAAGATTGTTGGAAGTCCCAAAATAATATTCATTGTGAATTACTAAGATGGGTATAAGTTTTTTTTTTTTTTGTCGTTTTTGTTTTTGTTTTTGTTTTTGTTTTTGAGACTGAGTCTCTCACTCTGTCACAGAGGCTGGAATACAGTAGTGTGATCTTGGCTAATTGCAAACTCTGTCTCCCTAGTTCAAGCAACACTCCCATCTAAGCCTTCCACATAGCTGGAACTGCAGGCACATGCCACCACACCCTGCTATTATTTTATATTTTTTTGCAGTTGCAGGGTTTCACCATGTTACCCAGGTTAGTCTTGAACTCCTGAGTTTAAGCAATCTGCTCACCTTGGCCTCCAAAAGTGTTGGATTACAGGCATGAGCCACCATGCCCTGCTAAAAAGGGGATTTAATATATATTGATGAGGGATCTTTTTTCTTAAAACATTCAGCCAATAATTTAATTAAAAACATGTATTAATTTAACATGTGCCAAGGCATTTCCAGAATTAGTATTCCATGGGAAACACTTCAGAAAACATTTAAAGTAACATTTCATAAATGCCAACATTCTTCATAAGCCCTACAAATGCATTATATTTATGGTAATAAAACTTACTTTGCCATATACAGATATGAATTTATACATCAACTTCATAGACACATCCTTATTCTTATTACATTTGTCCCCTTCCTTAGGATCCAGCAAACATTCTTACCCTTAACAAGAGTTAAGGAAATACTTGCTTTTTATGTTTACACAACTTTAACTCCTAATCATGACTAATTTGTAATAAAATCAGAATTTTACAAAATACTAAAATAATCCAGGAGACAGAACCTTCATAAGAAGTGTCCAACTCCTTCCATCTCTTCATGTAGTCTCTAATAGACCTGACATAGTTTCTCTTATACCTGAAGTTAAAGTGTCTGAAGTTTCTCATAAGCAAGTAAGGGTGGAAGACTGCCAAGCCATAGTGAGCTGAGGGTCATCTCCTGGCATTGCAGATGCTGCACAGTAATCTCACAAAAGTTATGTGATTTAAATAAATACATCACAAAATATTCACGGTAATGGGTCATAAAATACTTGTCTCACAAATTAGAATTGTGAATGATAATTCACGAAAAGCAAGAATGTGCTCAGTACTATTAACCAAGTCACAATTTTACAACTGTTGATTGCATTTTGGCTTTTAATGCATATTCACTCTGACTTCTTTTCTGCATGTATCTATGATTTGTATTATTTATATAACTGAAGTGAGACACACTCTAATAAGCACAGATTAACACTGACCTTTTTACTCAGAGCTCTGAAACTTTGACCCATTTAAAACTTTAATATCTCAAAATAAATTTAACAAAATCAAACATGCTCCTATTAAAAGGATTTAATTACTTCAGCAATATGGTATTTACTTGGCCCAGTAAGCATTAAGAGATAATAGATATTTTTTTCTTATATAGCATGAACATAATGAATGAATGACATTTAGAAAGTAATTAACATAATTTCCACAGTTAATATCTTTTTCTGTATCGTGAGGATCATATCTCTTGATCTGCCCTCATGATGTGTGACATTCTTATTTTATAACAGATATATCATTGCTTTTCAAGAGTCTTCCATTTGCTAACTTATACAGGTCAAATTATTTATATCACAATACAGAGGCATGAGACAGGGTTGTAGAAATGGCTATTCATGGTAGTCTGCGATGGAGGTCATAACTCAATTCCATTATATTTTTATTTAAGAACTAGGCATGCTTTTTATGTACATGAATCAGATTAATTTAGCCATCATGCTTGGTATTTATTTTAAAACAAATAATATCACCATTTAAAAAAACTAGTTACTTTCTAATTTCATATCTAATTTCACGTGTTGCTGTCTTGTTCTTTTTGAATAATTTACAAGATTCTATTATCTTCTAATAACAGAACCTGTAATTTTCCATGTTTGATAAAATCATTTGATATTAACTATTGGGCCAAAGATCTTTTAATTGCCTTCTGTCCTTTTAATAATTTATATTTTAATTGAATTTTTGTCATAGCTGAAAGAGAAACCGCACATTGCATTATATGCTCCTATAATCCATGAATATTTTGGGCAAAGGTCTACTCATGGAAGCTCTACTTCGACTGCTAGATTTTTTTCTATATTACATATATGCTGGAGCTGTATTTCTTTATTCATTTGTTATATTCATTGAAAAACTATTTGTGACTACTAAAAAGAAATTTGTGTTAGGTGCTTGGTACCCTGCAATGAACAAAGCAAATTAATTCCTTATTCTCATGGGGCTTATATTCAGAAGGCGTAATTAAAACTTGCAATATTATTTTCTGAGAAGAAATAGAGACACCAACAGAAAACAAGAGAAGTCTAAAATTAAACTGTCCAAGATGATAACATGCAAGAGAGAACAGCTCATGAACATGCCTGGAGCCACAAAGAGTGCGGTCTTCTTCATAGCATGTGAAGATGACAAGCATGGTGAAGGAGCCCAGTGTGTTCTGAGTCAGTAAGGGAAGAAGATGGTGGCAGGAAATTAAGCTGAAGAATGAACAGGGGCCAGAACTAAAAGAGTTTTATAGGTGTCTGTCATCATTTGTTTAGATAAAACTCCAAAGAACTTCCTTAGGAGCTTAAGTTTTCCCTTTTTATGTTCTGTTCCTTGCTAATTAAATAAAATTTTTGTATTTGCATTTTAGGTTTTGGGGTACATATGAAGAACATGCAAGATTGTTGCATAGGTACACACATGGCAGTGTGATTTGCTGCCTTCCTCCCCTTCACCTACATCTGGCATTTCTCCCCATGCTATCTCTCCCCTCCTCCCCACCCCCATCCCTTCCCCATTTCCCCCCAACAGACCCCAGTGTGTAGTGTTCCACTCCCTGTGTCCATGTGTTCTCATTGTTCAACACCCGCCTATGAGTGAGAACACGCGGTGTTTGATTTTCTGCTCTTGTGTCAGTTTGCTGAGAATGATGGTTTCCAGCTTCATCCATGTCCCTACAAAGGACAGGAATTCATCATTTTTGATGGCTACATAATATTCCATGGTGTATATGTACCACATTTTCCCTGTCCAGTCTATCATCAATGGACATTTTGGTTGGTTCCAGGTCTTTGCTATTGTAAACAGTGCTGCAATGAACATTCGTGTGCATGTGTCCTTATAGTAGAATGATTTATAATCCTTCGGATATATACCCAGTAATTGGATTGCTGGGTCAAATGGGATTTCTATTTCTAGGTCCTTCAGGAATCACCACACTGTCTTCCACAATGATTGAACTAATTTACACTCCCACCAACAGTGTAAAAGTGTTCCTATTTCTCCACATCCTCTCCAGCACCTGTTGTCTCCCTATTTTTTAATGATTGCCATTCGAACTGGCGTGAGATGGTCTTAGAACATGTGTTATCTGAATGCATTGCACCAGGCAGTCCACCAACGTGAATGCTGTCATTTGGTGATATTACCTTGCAGTGCGATGATAACCTTGGTTGACATTTGAAGATCTGGTCTTTGTTTTAACCCAGGCTACATCAGGTTGTGGCATCAGTAGTTCCGTTGACACTTAAAAAGGAAAGTGTTTTCATAACATTTGCCTGGAAACAAAGTGCTGGTTAGTATAGTGTTAGCATTTAAGAGTTCTGTACCTTGGTGTCTACGTACACATGCATATATACATGTATAAAATTATTATGTGGGAAACAGGCAAGTTCACCTAAAGGAGTTTATATAAGGATAAGTTAAGATTATTTCTGTGATCATATCTATGCCAGTCTTAAACTTATAGCAGCAACTCAATAAAATATTAGTTTATTTTCCTCATCTTTTATTTGCATGGCACTGGAATGGGCACTCTGCTTGTATCTTACATAAGGCAATATTTTTGTTTGTTTGTTTCTCCTTTATCTATGAAAGAATGAATTTTATTCAATTATTATGAAGCCCCTTGAGTAACATCATTTTATAAATAGTAGATTTTTAAAATAGACTTGTAAAACAGCCAATTTTTCCCCTCATACAATCTCTTGACCATCATCTAAAGCAATGGTTCTCAACCTTGGCTGCTGATGAAAATCTCCCAGAGAGCTTCTAAAAATCCCTATAAGCAGGTCTCTCCTGAGATCAATCAAATCATAGTCTTAGGGGCAGGGACTGTGACATGTCTATTTTAAAAGTTCCCCAGGTGATTTAAATAGGAAGTCATGGTTGAGAAGCACAGTTCTGGGTACCATGTATAGTGAGGCCAAGATTATCTTACAATAATGCATGCACTCATCTTTTCAAAAAAGGTATTTTCCTTTTGAAATCCTACTCTGCTTTCAAGCCCAAAAAGAATTGTCAGCTCTGTTATGAACGCTTTCTGTTTGAAATAGCCTTTGTTCTTTAATAAACTAATCTTTGGGTATATGTCTCTTATAGTACTTACAGTGAGCTATGAGGAAAAAAAAACTGAAATGTTGGACTCTTTTTTAGAAGATAAGTTCCTTGAAGGCCAGGATAATTTCTAGAATCTTCTTACCAGTTAGAGTAGTGACTTTCCATACAATATAATTTTATTATTTTGAATCAAAATTAAAATCAAGAAATTTCTGCATAATTATAATTTAATAATATAATTGTATAATTATTATAATTTAAAATTATTGTAATTTAATAGTGGTCCTTTAATAATGTTAATAAATAGAAGTAGACTTTCAAAAGTCTACCTCTATCATACAGGTACTTCTACATCAAAGTCTGCCTATATTTATATATACATCTTTATCTTTATATGCATATTTATAATGACACATATGTATATCTGGATATACATATAGATCAATATATATCAATATAGATATATATAAAGATATAAATATAGGTATATATAATCAGTTCAACAAATGTATAGTTTTATATTATCTTGGAATTTTAAATTGATTTTAATACAAAAAAACTTTTGAATAACTTCATATTTTCTTAAAATAGTAGAGATAGAACTTTGTTTTTTAAATGTAATTGACGCTCAAAAATATTTGACGGTAATTTTTTTCATGGCATTAATACATCTTTTAAAATATTTCTTTGAATATCGAACTCTGAAAATTATAACATACTCATTGTTTCTCAATAATTATCAGAGAAGGGGAAAGCGGCAGTGACTTAATTATATTGAATTATTTTTTAAAGGACTGATAGAAGAATAAGATCACTTTTGAAAAGGGATTAATATGGTTGAATTGGGGACTATGAATCCTAGTTTCAAATCTGACAAACATTTACTGGTTGTATTCTCTTTCTGCATCTCATCTTCCTCCTCTGTATTTGTACTTTTTATAAGACAAAACTGAAGTAAACACTTTTTCTATCACTTTCATGAATGAGAAAAATAAAAGTTCACGAACTTTCGATTCTACGTAACTGTAGTTGGATAATGGCAGATTCGAGTCAATGAACAAGCCTCCCTCTCTAGATGTTTTATCCTTGATGATTCAGGAAGGAGACTGAAAAGTTATTATATGTCGATGATGACTTTCCCTTTAAATTTTTATCAGGTGGGAAAGATTCAAAGTGGGTAACTGGGAAGTACCTATTGCGGGGAAAAAATATGCCCTACACACCGCTGCACTCAGCCTAGGCAACAGTGATACTCTGTCTCTAAAAAAAAAAAAAAAAAAAAAAAAAAAAAAAAGGTAAAAAAATTAAAATAAAAAAAAAAGGTAAAAAAATTAAAATAAAAAAAAAATAGCTTCAGAAAACTGCATCTAGTGTGTCACAAACGTGAAAACGTCTATATTCTGGAGATATCAACATTGCTAAGATTAAAAAGAGAAGAAATAGGGAAAACATGAACCTATATTTGTAGATCTCAGTGATAATTTTTTTTCTAGGTAATATTTTATACTCCTATTGAAGACTTGAAATTTCACTAGGGCAACTAAAGGACTAAATATTTAATATATTTTTAATTAGTTTATTAATTTTTGTTTTTTTCAACTTTTATTTTAGGTTCAGGTGGTACATGTGAAATTTGTTACATGGGCAAACTCTATTGCTGAGGTTTGATGTATGCATGAATGATCCATCCAGGTAGTATAGTTTAGCCAAGGAGACAGGATTCAGAAGAAGCCAAATCTGTCAACACCTTGATCTTGGACATCCAGCCTCCAGAACTGTGAGAAATAAATTTATGTTATTTAAGCCATCCAGTATTTTTTTTTTTTTTTCTTATGGCAGCCAGGCATAGTATCACAAATAGACTCTCACTTCTTTAGTCAGGCAGATGTGTACTGAAAACCCAGCTACTCCATTTGCTTATAATATATTCTTGGAAAATTTAACTCCCTTTTTTTTTCTATAAAATATATATAGTACTAATATATTAAATACCTCATGATTTATCTACAAGGAGTAATAAATACATATTGCATGTAAATGGTAAGTAATAGGTAGTGAAAATTTATATCCTTGCCACTTATAATATCTTACAGTTTGGGATTATTGACCTATATCCCTCTCAAAGTTTGATATACAGATCTAGAGGCAGTGTTCCATGTATACTTTTATGTGAATTTGACCATAGGCACAAATGATAACTTTATAAATAGTTGACCTGATACACTGATATTATTTTAGGAAAAAATAGCTAACTATTCTTTCTCTTCAGTGAAAGGGAGAAAGGGAATTGCTTTGGTAACAAGTTTGATGTTTCTAAACTTTCACTGAGGACAGGCATTGCAGGATTTATTAAAGTCATCTTGTCTCCATGTTCCTGAGATACTTGCTGTTTCTGACTGCAACAATTCATCATCTACAGGACTCCTACTCTTACTGTGGGGGAAAAGAAAGCAGTTTTATACCAATAAACCACAGGCAGCTTATTCCCTTGCCCCCCCAGAAATTGTTCTTTACTTTTAAGAGGAAAGAATGGCTGAAAAATGGGCAGGTTTCCACAGATGGTCATTTGGAAACTACGAACTGCTCCACCTAGATGTAAAACTACGCATCAAAAAGAAAGTGGTGGAATTCCTTTGAAGTGAAGGACAAGCCCATATTCTGAGCTGCGTTTGTGATTGTACTGCTGTTTAAATGTGTTAAATAAAAGGCATATACATATATATTTAATATGATTTTAGAGAGTTCAGGCAAATTGAATGGTAATGGACAAATATTTTAAAAAATAGTTACTGTTAAACAACACTAAAATTTAACGTGATCTTCATCATAAATCATTTATAAGTTATATATTCAATTTGTAAGACACTTTACCATCCAGAAGCTTGCCTTCCTTATTTTGAACTAAATTTAAGTTTCATAAAGTATAAATGATGAATGACATCAGTGACCTGCAAATATTTTAGTACAAAGTAATTGTTTTACAAAACATTTTCTCTCATAGATCATGCATGCAGTAAAGCATTGCCTACAAAATAATATTTATATATACTAATAACTTATTCATTCTTCATGTTTTCTTTAAAGGCATATATAATACTAATTTTAGCTTTTTGTTCATAAGGAAAAATCAGACTAACCACATATAACTAATACATTTATTTATTTTCCATCTTTTATTTATTCAACATAACTATGATCACAATGTAATTGGTATACAACAGTGAAGTGGGCAAACATGAAAATTTTCCCCATAAATTAAAGAGTCTACTGAAAAGACAAAGACAGTTGATAAGTAGTAACAACAACAACAGCAAAAACATGGTATGCCTGAGAAACTGACACAGCCAGGAAGAACCTAAAGAAGTAATGCTGATTAGATGTAATGTGATATCTTAGCCACCATCTGGGACAGAAAAAACTAAGGAAATTTGAATTAAGTATGAATGCTCTTTGTGACAAATCTATCAAACAAATATAAGATTTTAAAAGGAGAGATTGGGTGTGAGGCCACATTCTATTATGTTCAAAACTTTTCCGAACATCTAAAAGTGTTCTAAAATATAAAGATTATTTGTAAAATGTAGTTAGAAGGATTAGTGAGAAAGCAATATGGCAGCAATAGCATTGATCTTAATATTTTCAAATCTCCTAATATAGAAAGCAGCTAGGAGAACGAGCCCCTACACACAAACCCCTCAAAAAAAATTAAAATAAATAAATAAAAGCCAACATCTTAAAACAACAACAAAAAAAATAATAAAAATTAGGGGCGAAAGTATGTTTGCAAAAGATAGAAACAGTAAGGCCAACCACCAAGAGTAAAAAGAGGTATGTGGGTTAAGACTGCCATGCAGGCACAAGCTGAGGTGTGACAAAGGGAGCTTCTGATCATCCTAAAAGCTGTGGAATAGAAAAATGGTTAACAAGCACTCATTATCTAAAGAAGGGCTCCCTCCTGAGAGTGGCGGCCACAACTGGGTTTCTGAGTACTACAGTAAATTTTGAGAGTGGGCTTCAGATGTTCCAGTACATAGGTAAGTTCAAAGGGCTCTAGGGCTCTCTTTTATATTGTTACATAAGGTGTAAGGATCGTGTGGGAAGGTCTGATTGTCTGGAATGGCTTGAATTCTCAGGGATATATTGAATAACCAGCAAAAGTCAGAGGCTCCTAATGAGAAGAAACTACTGGAAATAGAACAAAGGTATGGACTTCAGGGGAAAAGGAGAAAGATGGTTCAAATAAAATGGGAAGTGAGGACCAGAAGAGGCAGATAACAAAATGTGCTGGAGATATCTAGATGGAAAGGCACTCTTTTTAATTCTTTTGTGTATCCAGGTATGGGGAACCCTATAACCATAAGACTAATAAACCTATTCTGTCCCACTCTTATCATCCTAGAAAGAAGCCACCTCCCAAGAAGTAAGTCTATGTGACTTTAAACAGCGTTATTTAGGTATAATTTGTATGCAACAAACTGCATATGTATGTAGTTATACACATATATGTATATAAAACCATAAGCACAGATAAGATAATGAATGTATCCAATAACATACAAACTCTTCATGCCCATTTATAATTCCTCCTTCCCACCCACTCTCCCTGGTACCCAAGCATTGACTGATCTACATCTGTCATTATGTTATTTAGCATTTTCTGGAATTGCATGCGTAAATGAAATCACATAGAATGTACTCCTTGCCTTGTGAGAAAGATCTCACCACTATTATTCCAAGATGCATACAATAGTTTGTACCTTTTCATTGTAATTTATGAATATTTAAGTTCTAAGTGCTGGATCTTGCAAATAAAGCTGCTATGAGCATTTATGTGCAAATATCTTTATAAATCTATGCTTTTTATCTCTTTGTTAAGTACCTAGAAGTGCAAACTGCTCCCCAAAGAGGTCATATTTATTATTTTCACCATCAGTATCTGAGAGTTCTGATTCTTCTAAATCCTCAGAAACTCTTGGAATATTCAGAAATTTTAATTTTAGCCCCTTTAGAGGTATGTTCTATCTCTTGAAATTTACATGTTCCGAAGGATTGATGATGCTGAGTTTCTTTCCACATGTTCATTTGCCATTAAGAAACAAAAACATTTCCCTTCTTCAGTAAGGGGTATGTTCACATTTTTGCACATTTTTAATTGGGTTGCTTGTTTGTTGAGTTTTGAGTCTTTATACATTCTGGATACAATTTCTTTATGGTATTTGCAATTATTTTTTCTTTTTAATTTTGTGCCTTACCTGCTTAGTTTTATAACAGAATCCATCAAAAAGCAGACATTTTGAAGTCCAATGAATGATTTTGTTTCTTTCATGAATTATGCTTTTATGTCATATCTTTAAATAGCTTTGCCTAACTAGAAGTCATGAAGATTTATTCTGTTTTACTCTAGAAATCTGTATAGTTTTAGGCTTTATATTTAAGTCTATGATTGATTTTGAGTTAATTTTTTGTACATTATGAGGTATGGATGAAAAAAGCTCTTTTTTATTTTTGGAGATATATATATATATGTGTGTGTATATATATATATATATATATATATATATATATATATATATATATATACATATACATACAACCATTACCTAAGTGTTTTTGCGCCATTTGTTGAAAGGACATTTTTCTCCACTAACATTTTTTTGCAGCTTTGTTGAAGATTATTCCACCAAATATGTCTGGTCTGTATCTAGGCCCTAGTTTATATCATTGATCTCTCTATTGTCACCAATACTACATATTTCTTAATTATTGTAACTTTGTAACATGTCTTGAACTGCGACAGTGTGAGTCTCACTAATTTGTTGTTCTCATTCAATTTTGTGTTCAATAATCTAGGCTCTTTCCAATTAGACGTAGAGTTTAAAATCAGCTTGTCATTTTCTAAAAGAAAATAATACATCTTGGAATTTTGATTGAGATTGTATTGAATCTATAATTTAGGGAGAACTGATAAATTATCAGTTTGAGTCTTTTGATCCAGGAAAATGAGAATACCTCTCCATTAATTTACTTCTTCATCTGTTTCTCTCAAAAATATTGTATAGGTTTCAGTGTACTGGAATCATATATAGTTTTTCATATTTATCCCTGAATATTTACTTAGTATGTCTGACATAAAGGGAATCTTTATTTTCAATTTCTAGTATTTCTATAGCAGTATCTGGAAATACAATTGCATTTTGTTTATTTACATTATATACTACAATGTTACTAAATTCACTTCTCCTAAAATTTTTGTTTTTTTGTAGATTCCTTATGATTTTCTTATAATGTAAATTATGTTGACTACAAATAAATTTCTGGTTTTTTACTTTCAAGTATGACAACTTTGATTTTCTCTTCACATCTATTACACTGACTAGAGAATCTGATTATGATGTTGAAATCAAGCAGTGAGAGTGTTTAATATTGCTTTGGAACAAAGCATCCAGTTTTCACTATTAAAGTATGTTATTGGCAGATATTTTTCAGGATGTGCTTTATCTGGTTGAGAAGATTCCTTATTATTTCTAGTTTATTTAGATGTTTTGTCAGGAATTGATGTAAGATTTTGTCAAATGTGTTTTCTGCATCAGTTGACATGATACAAATTCCCATTTTATCTCCTTTATTGGCTTACTGGGTTTATTAGTTACATCTCCTTTTTGTTTTATTTTAGAGTTTGATTTAGGTATGATTGTATTTAGTGTTTGATACACATATATGTGTGTGTGTGCAAGTATGTAACATGCATGTAAAACTTATACATATATGTTGCTAGAGTCTATCTTTTAGTAAAATTATACCACTGCTTGTACAGCATAAGGTCCTAAAAGGAGTGTATACATTTATTCCTCTCACCACGTTTTGTCAGCATATATTATAAACATCAAAAGATATTGTTACTAACTTTGCTTTAAAGACCCAAATATCCATTTCAAAGATTTAAATGATAAGAAACTACCTTAGCATTTACTCATGTGGTAATCATTTCTAATGATGTGTTATTTGTGTATGTTCAGATTTCCATGGACTTTGGCTTTCTATTTGAATTTCTTCTTGCACTGCCAAATTGCTGGTGATAATTCTTTTAATTTTTAAAGATCTACGATGTTTTACTTTATCTTTGTTTTTCTGGAAAACATTGTCTCTAGCCATAGAATTTAAGTTCTCATGTGTGTGTGTGTGTGTGTGCGTGTGTGTGTGTGTTGGGGGGGTGTGTGTGGTGTTTCCTCCTTAAGCACATTGCTCCTTTTTAATTTTTTTTTATTCCCATTGTTTTCTGGAATTTTTTATTTTTTATTTTTTGGAATGGTTTGACTGTATGGCCCAGGCTTCAGTGCATTGGCATCAAGTGAGCTCACTGCAACCTACACCTACAAGGCTCAGGTGATTCTCCCACCTCAGCCTTCTGAGTAGCTGGGACTACAGACAGCCAGCACCAAGCCCAGCTAATTTTTGTATTTATTTGTAGAGACTGATTTTCACCATGTGGCCCAGGCTGGTCTCAAACTCCTGGACTCGAGCAATGCATCTACCTTGACCTCCCAAAGTGTTGGGATTACAGTCCACTGTGCCCAGCCTATTCTGTTATTCGTATCTTTGTTCCTCTCTATGTATTGTATCTTTTCCTCTCTGGTCCTTATAAGGTGTTTTTACACTGGTTTTAAAATAATTTTTACAGCTGTTTACAATTTCTGTTATTGTAGCATTCTTCATGTTTCGTGGTTCATAAGCTTTAGTCTGTGGCTTTATGGTTTATATAAAATGCAAAATTTTTTTCTGCCATTATTTCTGTGATATTATTTATGTTCTTCTTCCCTTTATTTTCTTTAGGAATTCTAATTGCACATACAGTAAGCCACTTGAGGTTGTTCTGCAACTCACTGATGCTCTGCTTTTTTTGTCATGATTATTCCTTTATCATTTTACATCATTTCCATTGCTATATCTTCAATTTACTAACCTTGTAAATGATAGGCATTGGGGTTTTTACTCAGAGTTCTCTAATCACATTATGCAATTTTTTTGTTTGTTTATTTTCTTTAGGCAAGCCTTTGGAGACCTTTGTGGGAATGCTGGGAAAGGTGGTAAAAGGACACTGTATCAGTTTCCTAGAGCTGCTGTTACAAAGGTCAACAAACTGGGTAGTTTAAATGACAATAAAATTATTATTATTTCTCAATTCTATACACTAGAAGTCTAAAATCAAGGTATTGGAAGACTTAGATCCCCCCCCCCCCCACCCGCCGACTCCCAGGACTCAAACAGAGCCTCACTCTGTCACCCAAGCTGGACTGAAGTGGCCTGATCCTGGCTCAATGAAACATCCTCCTGCCTCCCATGTTCAAGCGATTCTCATGCCTCAGTCTCCCAAGCAGCTGGGATTACAGTCATGTGCACCACACCTGACCAATTTTTGTATTTTATAGTAGAGATGGGATTTCACCATCTTGGCCAGGCTGGCCTCAAACTCCTGTCCTCAGATGATCCACCCGCCTTGACCTCCCAGAGTGCTGGGTTTACAGGCGTGAGCCACTGTGCCTGGCCTCAGGACTCTGTTCTATTGCTTTCTCCTAACTTGTGGTGATGGCCAGCAATCTTGACAGTTATTGGATTATAAATGCATCACTCTAATACACTAATTTCTGCCTCCTCCTTCACATGGCGTTCTCCGCATGTCTGTGTCTTCGCAAATTCTTGAAAGGGCACCAGTCATATTGGAATAGCGGCCCAATCTACTGCAGCATAACCTCAACTGAAAAAATCTGCCTCAGTGTATTTACAAATAAGATCACATTCCGAGCTAGCAGGAATTTTTACTTCTACATGTCTCTTTCATAAGAAACGATTCAATCCCTAACAGATGCACTGCTATCTGAATATAAGAAGTATTCCCCAAAAGGCTCACAGGGTCAAAGTGGAGGACAATGCCTTAAAAGGTGATTAATCTTTACAAATTGCAAGGTGAAAATAAATAAGTCCTTGTCTTCAAGGAAAGGTTATTTTTGAATAGCAGTTCTTTAATGCAGCACTTATGTTTTATTAATAATTAATAAATGATTAATGCAGATTGCTTTCTTCCAAATAAATTATCCAAATGTGTTATAACAGATGTGAATAAATCATGGGCTTTAGTTCATGAGTTGTCTGCAGAAATGTCAAGAGTATAATATATTATATTTAAATATTAGTTATGTATCTGAAATATGGGCTAGGACTCAATTGTAATATATTAACCACTATTTCTATCAATGAGTCATTAATTATTGAAACTCAATGTATTCTGAAATAACTTTCTGGATGTTTTATTGTTTAAAGCATGTATTGATGCTGATTTAATTTCTCTTTTCCTTTTAGTAGTGTGTAATTAGATTGGGGAAAAAATCATCTATGACAATTAGAGGCAGTCCAAAACATTAGCAATACAGTAAAAAAAAGTTATACTACATTCTTATTTCATATTAAGAAATGGAATTGTTTATTCAAAGAATTTTAAATAGTTATTTTCACAGAAATAGTATTTACATGAGAATAAACAAGCAGCATGATCATCATCTAATTGTCATCACCATCATCATTGACACTATTAAGTGCTGATTTTGTGTTTGGCAGTGAGAATAATGCTCTAAAAATATTCTGGGCCTGGTACAGTGGCTCATGCCTGTAATGCCAGCACTTAGGGAAACCAAGGTGGGTGGATCACCTGACATTGGGAGTTCGAGACCAGCCAGACCAACATGGAGAACCTCCATTTCTATTAAAAATACACATTTAGCTGGGTGTGTTGGCACATGTTGGTAATCCCAGCTACTCGGGAGGCCGAGGCAGAAGAATAGTTTGAATCTGGGAGGCAGAGGTTGTGGTGAGCTGAGATTGCACCATTGCACTCCAGCCTGGTCAACAAGAGTGAAACTACATCTCAAAAATAAAAATTATTACAACCTCAAAACAATCTTAAGAATTAACTATTATTTTATTATGCATGAGAAAACAGTTTTGAAGATGTTTGAAAAATTCCAGCACACAGTTCACAGGTAAGAGCTAGTATTCAAACTCAAAACAGTCTAACTCTAGAGACAGTGCTATTAATTTTTTATATCCCAAGAGGATCTGGGCTTCAGGACAATGAAACTTGAAAAGGTTATGCTGTTTGAACATGATAATTCATTGAAACACTTGGGATTTGATATCCCTTCCTTATAATTTGAAAGTATTAAAGATAATAACTAGTGTGTATAGTGCAGTCAATAATGTACTTCTTAGTGCTTTACATATATTAACTCATTTAATCCTCAAAATAACAGAAGGTGGTAAATTTCACACTTCTGTTTTACAGATGACAAAACTGAGACATGGTGATATTAAGTAACTTTTCCAAGGCTATATTTTAATAATTGTATAAAAATGTGAAACTAAATCCTCTCTGCAAAGACTCCACTTCTAACAACTACACTCTATTATTCTATGTGTTTATATGTCTATGTATATATGCCTTCATGTACATATGTATTTAAATAGAAGATTCCCACTGTCTCTGAAGTATGAGCATCTGTGACTCTCTGTTTTATATCTGTAATTTTATTTTTATGTCTGGGTCTTATGTCCATTGCCCAACAGCATTTAAAGGTGAGTTGTACTCCAAAATCTCATTAAAAGAAATATCTTAGTCAATTGGGAAGCACTAAACAAGCATTGGAAATTGTCCAGTTTCAGAAATCCAAATTAGCCCTGGAGGACTAAATGTCCCAAGAACAAGACGGTGAGCAAAGCAAGAATGAAGTATCGCTAGTCTAGGTTCTCCATGATTATTTCCAAAATAATCTTTCATCCTTAACTCCCATCATGCTCTGCAAGACTGCCAGATCCCAGTTTGGTTCAAATTCCTGAATGCCAAATGCATACTTCTTCTCTTACTCTTGTGTCTTGAATGCCTTGTCCTAGAAGTAACAAATCCCAGTATTAATATCAAAAGCAGTAAACTAAGGACCTGAAAATTCAAGAATTGAGTGGTGACATAAAACAGGTGTCATGTGTTATCTTCAGTTGTATATTTTGGTCTGAAAATGGTATTTTAGTTGTGTATTTCAAACTGCCTGTCCTAATGTTATTTCATCATAGGTTTAAGTAACAACTATTATGTGGCTGAGAATAGAGCTGTGCACAAAATCCAGCTCATCTTCTTCCTAGATCTACAGCTAACCCACATTTACCAGCTACTCTGGTGATCACGTGAATAGCTCATGTAATATTCTGCTCCAGTAGTGAGTAAAATTGATGCTCACTGCAACTGGGAATGGTTCACAGAAAGCTTCACGAATCCCTGATGTCCTTTAGTCCTTTCCTGAGGAGAATAAAAGATAATACGATGGTCTCCTGAAAAGTGGCCAAGCCACCAGGAAGAAGAGGCCTCGCTAGGTTCCTCAGTTTACCACTTGGAGTTGAGTTGCCTGCTGAGCTTTATTCCGGGTGAGCAAAAATAGGCTTTTCTTATGTTTGAATAGGTATATCCTGCTAAGGCATTTGTTGCAGTAGCCAGTTATCTTAAATACTTTATAAATTAAAATAAATAAGTAGCCAAAAGTTGTCATTATTAAAACATATACTCAGGGAGGCAGGCATTCTCTCCACTTTCCAGATAGCTACATTTCTGGGTGTAGCTAACCTCTCCAACTTCATCCTGTTTGAATCTTTCCTCAAGCCCACTAAATTCCAAGAGAATGCTAAAAATATATGTCTAATCTTTTCCTCTGTATCTTCTGTTTTCTAGGCCCAGAGTGTTGTTTTCTGGCATCTTTTAATGCCTACCTCCTTTTTTAGCTTTCAGGTGTTATTACAAATATGGAGATTGCACTACCTAGTACCGCAAGACTCTCTGGCAAAAGTTGGTAGTATGGCATTATGGTTACAGGCTCCAGCTCCAGCGTTAGGTTGTCCAAACTGAAAGTTACTAGCTAAATGTAGCATTTTCTTAGTGACAGTAACCACATTTCATGTACTCATTAGTTACATGGGGCTCGTGACTGCCATATTGGACAGGAGAGGTTAAAAACAGTTCCATAGTCACAGATAGTTGTATAAAATAGTGCTGCAGTAAAGGTAGACTTGAAACTACGAACAATTGACTTTGGCTCTTGGTATCTCTTTTCTACAAGATCTCAAATAGTTGGAAAATTAAATGGGACATATGTAAAATACATAAAATAGTGCTTAGTGGAAAATACTCAAAAGCATGAATTATTATTTTCATCTCTAAGCACATGTTGCAGGGTTCTGTAAGGTTCTTCTAACAGCTTCAATCTTAAGCAACTTGTACTAACCTATTTTGTTTATCATACCATGTCCCCCATTCCTTTAATTCTGTTTTGCCATAAAATAAAAAATACTTTTATTTTATCCTTCTCTTTGAATCCAGTACTTGGCTTCACTTCTAGCCACCATTTTTACTTTCATTTGAAAAAATACTTAGATCCCCCTAACAGCCTGGCTAAACCATCCCAATGATTTTTTTAAGTTAAATTCTTAATTTGCAGTTCTAAAGACAAAGATTTTTGCAGATTCTGGTTCACTGAACGAATTCACTCTTGAACAGAGAAGAAAGGCTCTTACTTACAAGTGAATAAAAAGCATATGTGAGTGCTGCCTTTCTACCACCCCTGGAATTCAATGAGAAATAAGCCATGGGGATTAGCCCAGAGAAGAGTAAGATTGACAGGATTTGCCACTGCATTCAGGATATGAAGAGGAGAAAGAAAGATGTGCTCACCATTTCAGAAGCACTCTGCCTATTTTGTCATTTTGGACAAATATCCCAACTCTACATAAAATTCCAACAGACATAATTACAATCATGTCACCCAGAATATAATTCTCATTATTCAGGCTACACTAGAGAAATACTGTGAAGAACCAGCATCTTTTAGTCTACCTGGACATAGTCATGGTTGTTACAGAATATGGGGGTGAACTGTCTGTCCCATACACAAGCAGCCAACCAATTCTTTAATTGTATCACTAAAAGCTGATTCTTTCCTCTATTTTAGTATGCTATTTGTATCTATATTCCGTATATCCCTTAGCAATATTGTATTATAGACCTAAGGAAGAGAGTCTTCCTCACATCATGGATAGTGCTGGGCACCTCTACAAACATCACATCCCTGCCTAACTGGTCAGTCCCCTAGACACCACGGAGGTTATTACTACTAATAATAAACAAAATCCATGACAACTTCTACCATTTATTGAGTGTCCTACATGTTAAGTACATCACTTGGCATTTAAAAAAGACAAAATAGATGGGGCACCATGGCTTATGCCTGTAATCCCAGCATTTTGGGAGGACAATGCAGGCGGATCAAGATGTCAAGAGTTTGAGACTGGCCTGGCCAATACGGTGAAACTCCATCTCTACTAAAAAAAAAAAAAAAAAAAAAAAAAAAAAAAAAGCAAAAATTAGCCTGGTGTGGTGGCACACGCTCACCTGTAGTCCCAGCTACTCAGGAAGCTGAGGCAGGAAAATCGCTTGAACCTGGGAGGTGGAGGTTGCAGCGAGCCGAGTTCGTGCCACTGCACTCCAGTTTTGGCAACAAAGTGAGACTCCGCCTCCAAAAAAAAAAAAAAAAAAAAGACCAAATAACAAAAGTATCTTCAAGTTGAGAGAATAAAAGGCAATGTATCTTGAAATAATTAAAAATAATACTAGAAAGTTTAAATTTTTCATAGAAAGATTTTGTCCCCTATAAGAATAGCAACTGATGTTTAAGTCCAACACTATCAACTCCAAGTCTGTGCTTTAGAGAAGTGGCTAAGAACAAATATCTCTCAGTCAATACAGAGGGGAGATGATCAAGTACGTTAAAGAAAACCCTCAGAATAGGGTATAGATTTTCAACTCTGAAGTGCTAAATGATTGCCTGAGTGCTCCTTAAAGACTTCATAATTCAAACTATTTTAGAGTGAACCCCTGGGATATATATTTTAACTAGGTAGCCAGGTAATAAGGCTATCTTTTCTTTCAGAGACCATGCCTTAGAGAGAGAGGTATAGTTTTCTTCCTTTGAGCCAAATGTGCTTAATGAAAGTTAAATTCTAGAAGATGAGCTGGCCTACTAAGAGTAGCCAATGATAATTTTCTGCGAAAATATCTTAAAAATAAAAAGAGGACAGGAAAGCAGAGATTTTAACTTATTAAACAGAGAGACAGATTGGCATATTAAAAAATTCATTCATTTACTCAGCGAGTGCTGATGCTATCCAGAAACTGTGCTATATGTTTGGATTATAATAAAAATTGCATGGAAATTACAGTCTAAGAGATAATCCAAATGAGTTAATCTTCACAAACTGAAAGGCAATCTGCAATGAACGTTACAGAAGAGGATCCTAGGATCTGAGGGATACAAGAAGATGACAAATGGAAATACCAAGGCATCACTTTGAATTTACTACAAAACCCCCCACAGGCTGTGGTATGAAGGGCCTAACTGTTGCTCTCCTGCTTCAGAACCAGCTATCCATGAACTCTTATGCTGTGGTGGAAAACACTTTATGGCTGAAATGTTCACCCCACGCATTCAGAGGGTTTCAGTTTGGCCTAACATTCAAGGAAGCTCAAGCTGATGTTATTACTGGAGATTGAAGATTCTTTGAGTAGCACAGTGTACAGCAGGCTTTAAGGACTGTCCAATATGGTTTTGTATTTCAACCCTCTCCAGTGGTTGTGCAACTTTGTTCGATTTACTTAAATTGCTCATTCATAATTTCTTTCTTTGCATAACACAAAAGACAATACTTATCGTCTATAGTTTTGTGATGATTAAGTATATATTTTTTATTTCATTTAATCACTGCTTCAAAGTACTTGGAGTAGCACTTTTAAATAAAATAGAAAATAGGGCCAAGAACAAACCCTTTCTTCTCTATCTATTTTAGCCTTTTAAATTGCCTCATTTAATCTCCTAGCTTTAAATGACAATATTATACTGGTAACTCTTTAAACTCCAGATTAAATACTCAAGACTTAAAATTTCTACCATATCTCATTGCTCATTCTTGAATTATTAGCATCTCAGTAAACAGGACAATGTTTAGCCAAAATAAAACTTTATCAAGTCTTTTCTTTTAATGTCACACAATATATAGTCTCTCTGTAAAGCCTGTTAGTTTTATCTTTAAAATTTACTCCAGGGTTAAGGTGAAGGCAAACCAGGGTCATGCGGACCAGGGACAGGGTGTCAACACTCTACATGAAAGAAACTCCCCAGTGGCAGCACCACAGCCACTTAGCAAAGAGTCCCAGGCTCTACCCAAGTTGGCAGCCGTACCATGGACTCTCCAGTTCATCTACTCTCATTGGAATCCACTGGTTCCACCAACCCCAATACCATGTGCTCTTCTACTCAAAGGAGCTCAACAAGTGGCATGAATTTGAAAACATTGTAGAGGAGAGGAGGCATGTCAGTGACTTGAAATTTGCAATGAAATGCTACACTCCTCTTGTTTATAAGGGAATTATTCCATGTAAGCCAAGTAATATTAAATGTAGTGTTCTCAATTGTGAAGAGATTTATTAGATGTTGTCTACTTCAAATTTCATCTTAAAATTTGATCCCAAACGTTGGAGCTGGTGTCTAGTGGGAGGTGTTTGAGTTATGGCAGCAGACCCCTCAATAGGGCTTGGTGCTGTCTTCCTAGTAATGAGTAAGTTTTATCCTACAAGAACTGAGTGTTAAAAAGAGCCTGGCACCTTCCTTCCCTCTCTCTCCTGCTTCCTCTCTCACCTGTGACAGGTCAGCTCCCCATCCCCTTCTGCCATGAGGCCTTCTTCCTGAGGCCTCACCAGAAGCAGATGCTGGACCCACGCTGTACATCCTGAAAGACCCTAAGTCAAATAAATCTCTTTTCTTTATAAATTACCCAGCCTCAGTCATTACTTTATAGCAACACTAAGGGACTAAGACAGTCATTAAACAACTTTCTAAGGAATTCCAAAGGAAGTTAGTGAGATCTTCGATTAAATGAGTCACAAACTACATCTGGGAACCATTCAGTTTTTTCATCTTTTCCCTGAACAAAATATTTAAACAAATTTTCTCAAAGGTGTGTGCAAATGACGAAGGTATTCAGAAGTGTAACAAGCCAACCAGGAACATCTTGTTCTTCTGCTTAGTCATCAAAGTGACATTGACTTTCTAGTGTTGACTTTCCTTCCATACAACTATGATTTGTCTGTGTTATAGTAGCAGGAATGGACTTCCTGAAAATGAGACGAGTTGGTGAGCTGCTGTGAATGTCGGGTGCCTTTTTCATGTGGTGCATTTCTGGTGACAATAAACTCTGCTGGGCTGTACTCTCTGAACATGTAAAAACTATTTTATGAAATGGTTATGTGTCTGCTAAATTTTTCCTAGAAAAGACAAGAAGCTGCCCTGCCAAGATTCATTAACATTGTTCATCAACAACATATTCATGAATATTGTTATGAAGACATTTTTAAATAAGTTTTTGAGATCTGCCTTATACCCCAATTAGCAATAGTTATGCTAAATTATTAGAAGAAATTTCATATATATATATATACATACATATATATGTGTGTGTATATATGTGTGTATATATATATATATATGTTTCTAGAGGTTCCTAAACCAAAACAGTCTACAGTTGGATTGCTGAAATCCAGAAAGATTCTCTCTGAAATTTTTGAAACATTCATGCACACTTTGGAGATGCTGTGTCACTTTGATCTCTGGCAGCTGGGTGGATGAAGCCTATTAGGCCTACAAAATGCAGCTTCTGCAAATTAAAAGCCTGGTTCTGAGACTCTGGGCCTAATAGTTTCTGTTCTGCTTCAGAACCAGCCATGCATGGACACTTATGCTCTGGTGGAAAAGATTTTATGGCTGAAAGGGACATCCCAGGTGTTCAGAGGGTTTCCATCTGGCCCAATAATAAACCTGCCAAAGATGTGTCCAGTTCAACATACTTCTGCATTCCAACATCACCACCTTTGTCAAAGATCAAGTGATTCTGAGAGTGGACTCCGGAGACTCAGAAGTGGCTCATGGAGTCATTTTCCAGTATGTGACTATCCTCATTGCTCAACTTACAGGAACTTGTTGCTCAACACTTTTGTCCATTCTTCTTTAGTAGCTATAACCATACAGATGACATCTGAGTTCAGGAAAGAGGATGTCTACAGTTGCTTTTTTTTCCTATTTGATTTTTTTTTTTTTTTTTCCAGAGGAGTTCATCTTCCTTCCAGGAAACACACTAAAGGACTTTGAAGAAGTAAATATGAAGAGAACATTCTCGTTACAGATAAAGGAAAATAGCATTTAGAATTTTTAATAGGACTCTTTACATTTTTGTGGAATGTTATCAGATAATTTGCAAATACCTCCTCTTAAGCAAAGAAGAGGACACTTTACTTAAAAATGGTACTTGGCTGTAGTTAGAAAATATATGTCAGCCTCTCGATCAAGCTGCCTCTCAGTGCTGTGATGTATTATCTTCTGACATGCGGAAAAAAATACCTTAGCAGCTTTGTTAGTAGAGAAGAAAAAGATTAATAATGACGATATATTTAATGTGAATGAACTTGCCACAACCAAATTAGAAGAAATGCTTGGTTGTAACACTCCAATGGGAAAACAAATAATTGCAAACTTTAATAATCACCAAAGAGTTATGAAAAATTTGGTCACATGATTACTGTCATCAAATCACTCTTATTCCAACAAACATGGAAGTCAAGGGGCAGACACATTTTTTCTTACCTTATAAGACTTTGAGAACAGACCTCCATAGAGAGGAAGAAATGATCAATGGAAGAAATGGGGAAGTAATTTTCCCAAACAACATGGCTATCAGGTATTTGTATCCAACTCCCTGTGTTAATGCATAAATATATTCCAAATCTGGCCACTTTTCCCTGGCTCTGTGACAAATTTAAGCCACCAACATCTCCTACCTCATCCACTGACACAGCTTCCCAATAGGTGTTCCTATTTCAGCTCTGACACCAGACACACTGGCTCTTCCACTGAACAATCAGAGTTGTCACTATAAGAGTAAATTCAAATCATGTCATCACCCTGTTTAAAACCTTCCAATACTTTCATATTCCATGTAAAAATAAATGTTTTTGATTAATGCTAGCTTGCATTTCTAACACGATCTGCCTCTTCCCACTTCTCTGATTTATCTTTGATCATGGCTCCCTTATTTCCCTGCCTCCAGTGTGGCTTGCAATTCTTCCAACAGGCCAAATGGTGCTTGTTTCCACTAGCACCCCCTCATACATGTTGCTATCTCTGCTTTGATAGTTCATATCGTTCCCCTGACTACTCTTTATAAAACAAAATACCTTCCATCAGTTACATTCTATTTCTTTACCTACTTATATTATCAGTTCTCCTTTGTCTACTTATATTTTTACATGTACCACTGCAGTTACCTTGCTTTCTATTTTTTGATTAATTGTCTTATATTTTTTAACTATAAGTGCAAAAAATAATGTCTGCTTGGTTTCTACTGTATCTTCAAAAAATATATGGTCTTGCACATATATAGAGTACTGTATTATTTCCACTTTAAATAATATTGACTATAAGACATGAATGTGCCAGGCACACAAATCATTCAATAGATGGCATAGTAACCAAAAATGCAACAGATATAATTGTCAGTTTCTTCTTTCACTCCCCCTCTGGCTATTTTCAACTACTTGTTTTCCAAAATCACTGTGCTTTTTCATGCCTCCTTGTCTTCGAATAAACTATTCCTTCAGATCAACTATGGAAAGACAGCATAGGCTATGTTCAAGATTCAAATAAAATATAGTATTTTCTCTTTGGATTATCTTTTCCTAGGCTTCCTTTTCCTTTTCCACACCCTAAGTGAGATTTCACTGAGTCTTTACAGAGAATCTAAAAGCCCTTCATGTATTATATTTCAGTGATCTCTTGTATTTTTCATCACTCTCTGTAAACTATGAGGACAAGAGTAATCTTAGGCAAGAGTAATCTCTAATTTGTTCCATTCAAATTAAACTTCTGACTATGCCACCTCTGAACTTTTTGATTCCAGGCAATTTCTTTTTTCTTTTTTCTTTTTTCTTTTATTTTGAGACTGAGTCTCACTCTGCTGCCCAGGTTGTAATGCAGTGGTACAATCTTGGCTCACTGCAATCTCTGCCTTCTGGATTCAAGCGATTCTCCTGCCTCAGCCTCCTGAGTAACTGGGATTACAGGCGCCCATCACCACTCCTAGCTAATTTTTGTATTTTTAATAGAGATGGGGTTTCACCAATTTGGCCAGGATGGTCTTGATCTCTTGACATTGTGATCCACCCATCTCGGCCACCCAAAGTGCTGAGATTACAGGTGTGAGCCATGGTGCCTGGCCATCCAGGCAATTTCTTAACTAAACCTATGTGTGCCTCAGTTTCCAAATTTATAACACAAAGGATTAGTTGCAAACACCTTTTAAGATTTTCCAAAGAATTAACTGAGAAATACATAAAGTACCCATCATTTGCTACGCTAGGCAATTAAGAATTCTCTCAATACCATTACCATTAATTATTATTATTATTAATTCCCAAAGTTAGCATGAGGCCTTGAATATCATAGATACTGAACAAAGGCTTGTTAAGGTCAAATATAAACTGCATAGGAAAGAGTTAAACAGTCAAGAAAGACTTTATTGGTATATTAAAATTTTTCTAAAAGTAGATTCTAGGTGTTATTATCACAAAAACAGAGGACAGGAACAAAAAAGGTAATTCAGGGAAGTGATGGATCATTTCCCTTACTATAATAATAATTTCACTATGCATACATATATCAAAACACTGTAGTGTACATCTTTCATAGTAAAACTTTTTTTCTTCAGTAAAAGCCTTGCAAAGGGAAAAGACACTGAACTCAATTTCATTAAAGCAAAAGGCAGGAGAATTTTTAAGCACAGCAATGAGCTAGTGGAAAAAGTGGAGGACATTAGGCAGAGAGATTGGTCAATGTGTTGAGGCCATCTCTGTTTACCAATTGGCTCTTGTTGAAGTTAGACTCCTGCTCTCCTTCAGAAACTGGAAGATGGGGGTACTACCTGCCTTGATGATACATTTCAATGGATGGCTCTCGAGTTCTTAAGAAAGATATATCTGAGTTTCAAAACTGGCAAAAGGCTAAAAGATTTTACATCTCAAAGGGACAGAGAAATGATTTACTATAGTAAGTTTTCTAAAGTAAGTGTTCTAAGAAAAGGAAGATAGGGGGCCTATAATCAGGAAGAAAACTGCCCAAGTTTGAGTCAAGTGGGGGAGATCATTAAGGCCATCATGATCACTGAATCCATAAAGGTTCTGATCTCATGTCTTAAATGAATCAATCTAATCATAGTACAGCTAATCACTGCATTATCATAAAATCATGTAGCTAATGCTATTTGGAGTAAGTATTAGTGATGTTCACCAAAAATGTCGAAATTTGCCTTTGGAAATGTAGCAGGATATCACTTCCCATTCCCCTTAGAAGTGATGGGAACCTTGTGAACTGTTTTGTGCAATACATCGTGGAAGAGAGAAACATCATTACTCACTCACTGCTGGGCTGGAGGTTTTAATTGTTAGTATATTAACCCCAACTAAGGCAACGGTAATGTTTGAAGTGGGGTTGCTTTGCCTGATTTCCAGACTGAGAAGCTGCAAAGCTGAGTGCAAGCCAATCCACAATGGACTGTAGAATGAGAAAAAAATAATCCTTTGTTGTTAGAAGATACTAATATTGGGATGCTGTATGTTGTTTTCGCATGCCCTAGAAATCTCCTTTATAAGCATCCCAACTGATTTCAATTAGGAAAACAAAACCAAAAAATAAAATTATTTTAAGTGTCACAATTATCCACCAAATCCAAGTGATAACATAGGAATAGGCCCCAACTCATGAAAAATGTTTTGTGTAGGAAGGGCACGGTGGGCAGGAGATGTGTGCTTGAAACATTGGTCCCTCTTCTATTATTAAAAGACACTCATTTTTCCTTGTTCATTTCGGAAAGAAATATGAGCCATCAATTTTCTTTTATTTCAAGATCCTATAGATTTTCTACAAATCCACAGCAGTGAAAACATTTATATTTCATTATTATAAATTCCACTGGGACCCCTTCCTCTCCCTTTTACACACCTTCTCAATTTCATTACATAATTAAAATGGGAAAGTTGCCTTGGGGAAATAATAAAATACACTAGGATATACCACCTCTTACGTAAATGCGCAGACAGTATATTTTTACTGAATATTTTAGATTACTTTAAGCTTTCTTACAGAGGTATACCTAATGAATTGACATAGACAATTACCTAAACTGGTGCATTAATACACTTTGAATGGTAATTATATTTTAATTAAAATGCCAAAGTGATCTAAAGGTGAAGAATAAGATATTTATGGTGTGGAGTCTGAACAATGAAATAAATGGGGAAAGAACTTAAGTCTTTATGATTTTTTTCTTAATGCTGAAGAAGTGATATTGAGAGCAATTATCTTTTTTTCCAAAATAAAGTAATGCATAAATAGAAGCAAATTAAATCTACCACTCAGCAAATTTCATTTGCCATGGGGAGATTAATATGAAAAGGGCCTCTGAATTTTTATCAGAGCAGAAAACTTAATAGGATATTTCAAAAATTCAGCTCTGGCTGGCTTGAGAATAGATAATGGAATTTTGCAGCTTAAATCTTGAGGTCACTATTTCAAAAATGCCCCAAGTTGGCAGTAACTAAAAGGCATTGCTATCTGATGGCACTGTAGTGCCTGTGTGAAATGAATTATTGGTTTCACTCTGATGGTTACGAGATAGGGATCTAATATCATCCGAACGACTGAAGCTAATTGGCCCAATTGCTGGTATTTCAAGGAGGCATCCAACAATTGAAAATTGGAATTACATCGTCTCTCTGTACTTGGTTGCTTTTCTATGATGGGCATGACAGGTGTGACGTTTATCTGGGCCTATCTCGGGCTTTGATGTAAATAAATCAAAAATTCATTCTGGCAGCTCAAGCTTTTGCCCCACCGGGTCCTGGAGATCTGGCTTATTAATCTGTAGACAGTGTGCCTTGTCCCATTTGCCAGGAAGAAAGCCTTTGCAAATGAAATGGTGATGTTAGAGGGCCCGAGCTCTGTGGATAAAGAACTTGCTCTAGGCTAAAGGGATTCTGGGAAGGTCAATATGGCTGCCTACTTTCCTATTGCCCAGTTTGTTTTAATGCTAAACTGACTGTTCGCATTTAAGATTGTTACAGTAGCAAGAGAATCTGAAGTCAAATAGATACATGAATTAAGGACAAAAACTAACCATTATACTGTGTGCAAGGTAAGACAGTGGATATATGAGAGCATTAGCTCAAACACAGACAGCCTGGGTTCAAATACTGACCCCCTCAAGAAATAATTCTGTGTCAGGTGTGTAGTTTATGCCCCCAACTGAGGAATTGCAAAGCAGCAATTTCTTAGTCCCCTTATATGACTGTTGTGAGATTAAAAAAGATAATGAGCACAGGAAAGAGTCTGGCATAGTGTAAACACATAATAAATATTGATTATGTTGTTAACATTTCTATTTTTAAAAAATAGTAATACAGTAATAGTAGTTATTTTATTATCAACACCTATCTTGCAAAAACTGCCTCCTAGGCTTGTGTAAAGATCAAAGGACATAAAAAGATGCAAAAACTATGAAATGCCATGCAAAATAAAGGTTTTAATACTTTTAATCATATCCAATTTATTTTTAATTTTTTATATTATTATGTTTTATTTCTCAAATATATGTAATTCCTGAGATTACAGACAGTGGGATCAGGGACTGATTCACACTCTAACCACAGAGTAAATCTGAAACAAATAATCAAAGGGATAAATAGGGACTTGCAGGAAATCTTTGGGAAATATGAGACCTATCACTGCCTGAAGCAGGTTCCCTCACACTGTGGGTTAGCAGGACTGCCAGGTCACCGAGCATTCTTTATACATCCTGTTTATTGGAGCCAGTAGGTATTAAATTATTTCATCAAGCAGTCCTATAACTTTGCAGCTCCCTGGGGGGTCCTCTAATCTCAGATTATGTTCACCCATCAAGCTATGATTGCTGGAAGGGTTATTACTATTTCTCATTATATTATCTCCTGAGTCCTCTTTATTCCCTTTGTTAAAATTGTTCCACTAAGTATATTTTTTAACTCAAATTGAATTTGCTTTCAGATTCCCACTCTGATATCATTGGGTTTCAGGTTCCTAAGGATTTCTTTAAAATTTTAAGGGAAAACAAAATATGTAGGTTTAGTAAAATTTATTTCTTTTCTTGGGAAAATAACTTTACTTTTTTCACATCCGTTCTGAGCACATTTAATCAAAGAACTGGGCCAGGTCCTATAGGGGTGTGTGTGTGTGTGTGTGTGTGTGTGTATGTGTGTGTGTGTGTGTGTGTGTGTGTGTAGTGTGTGGTAGGAAATAAGGATCTGACTCAATGTATTAGGTTGACCTAAATTCAAAATGTCTTTTGAAAAGATGACATTAAAATTAAAAGGCTATTTTTCCCTATCGAGCATAAGCATCTGTTTCACTGGCATTCTGCACCCCTGCTCTCAGTCTTGGTCCTCCTTTTTATTTTTTTTTCTTTTATTGATTGACCTTCTTAATATATAGCCATTTACCATGCACTGTGGAAATGAATTATAGATGAAAACCCAGAAACAATATATCAATGGTACATTCTGCATGGAGTGACTCATTCATTGAGTCTTCCTTAGTCACATATAGTAGTTGAGCTCCCTACCTGCCATTTCATATCTGAAAAATGCTCTACCAGCATCTCTCACTAGACATTATTTTGACCTTCTGTGTATTCCCAAATCTTGCCAACTACAATCAAGTCTTGATCACAGAGTGACACTTAACTGTCCTCATTCACCCTGCTTCAAAATTCATCTATTTTAGGGACTTTAAAACTGATCCATTCCAAAAACGGACCACATTTCACAAATCCCATATCAGGAGACTCACATATTCTTCCATTTCCATACATAAAATGATACAAGGGTATTGGAATTTCTAAAACATTCTTATGAGTAATATGATCAATGATTGAAGAGAGGAAATTAAAACCTTTCCTCCCCCAAATTTGGAATCTGTGATTTCTATATCAAGTTGGTCTTGAATGTATGTTATGTGTATATATATATCTATATGTGCACACACATATATTTTATATATATATAATATCACATTCTTACTAAGGACAAAAACATAGTAAAACATAAAACACAAGAGACAGTGCAAGAAAGGCTAAAAGGTCATTATAATCTTCTTCATGAGGGCTGAACTATTCCTATTTTCCATCACAATGTAACTAGTGACTAGCAGAGTTACTGGCACTAGGAGCTCAATAAATATTTCCTGAAGAGAAGGGAAGAAGGGAGGGACCATAGCCACAGAAACAATCCTAAACCTAGTGAAGCCTGTAGAGCAGAGAACAACAGAAACGCAAGACTTTTGAGGACACAGTAAGCAAAGCTCCAGACTCCTACTACCTTACCCCATAATATCTCGAGCATACATCATCAGATAGAAAATTACTTTTAACTTCCTTTTTCCTTCATCACCATATAACTGAATCAGAACAGAAGATTCTGTCTGTTCTCACTACACCTTCCTGATAACTATTTTTAGGAGTTGGGCTAACTACCCCAAAGTCATCATCTTATCAGAAAGATATCACATACTTTTGTGACTTATTTCCAACACCTTTCATGGAGTTAATATCTATCACATAGTTCTGATGTGCCAGGCATGACTCTAAAAACCTTAGTATGTAATTACTCATACAATCCTCTTAACAAGTTGTGATGTTCCTATTATTAGCAGTATCTTACCTGAAAAATATAAAGGAGTCTCAGAAAAGTTTAATTAAATAACTTCTGTGATCCAATCAATATCTATAGAGGGACCGAAACAAAAATGAATGATACATGGTCTCTCAGCTCATGGCATTCCTAGTTTATTGAGCTAGATGAATATATGCATAAATATAAAAGAGAGATAACTATTGTATTTACATGGTCATTGCATGATTCTCTAACACAGATACTCTGAGTTTCAGGTTGCTCTGATCTCAAAGTTTGCTCCATCATTTTATAGCTGTATGGTCTTGGAAAAGTGCTAAAATGTATGCCTTCATTTCCCTCACATCATTTAGTATTTATTTCCAAGGGTTGTTATGAAGAATAAATGGAAATCATGCTCACAAGTGGCTAGCACATATTAATTTCTTAATAATTAAATGACAATCAACTTTTCATTAATATGTTTATTATTATTTTCATGAAAATAATACATTGCCTACCAGTGAGTTACAGCAGATGTCATATTAAGATGCATTTGAGATGAATACTTGAAAATGAATAGGTTCTGCCTCAGCACTGTAGCGAGAGCTACCTAATTTTGACAGTAGAAACAGCATGTGCAATGATCATCAAAATAAAACAGAATTTTCTCTAAAATGTTGACTTCCAAGTTAGAAACATGGATGCATCTTCTTCCTATTGAGCACAACAAGACCAGTATTCCTCAGCAGAAGATGAATTATACAATTTGGATCATTGATCATACAGAGATTCGTTGTCAGCTTGACTTTTAAGATTTGCCAGGTATTAGAAGAGCTTATTTATAGAAAGCAGATGGCTTTTTGTCATTTAATTCACTGAAATTTACTTAGTATGAGGAAGGCAGAAATCAAGCTGGCTCCATGATAAAAGCTCTCTAAATACATTAGCTCCTTGAGTGGACTGCAGAGGGACAAATAGAACACTGTTTTTAAAATGAATTAGCCTTCTTTTATGTTTTAGAAGAGATAAGACCAAAGTCCTCAGCAGTGAATGATAACATTAGTAGAAGCAATTTCAGAATTTGCTTTATCACACACTGAATTCTCTCTCATCCCATTGAACACGGTGCTGCTTGTCTTATAAGGCACCCTCCCTGATTTTCTAGAATGTATCAAGTTCAAACAACAGTGCCTTCTTTCAAAGCCCAAACCGACTTCATTTCTACTCTCAGATCTCCACATTGTTTATCTACTTTTTATTTTTTGGTTTCAATCAAAACCCCAATTGGCTACCCTCTGCTTTTCTGGCATTGCATGGCACCTTTTGTGGCCTTTTGCATTAACATTTATTCTATATCCTTTCAAAAGCTGTCGAAATTATTTATCCAACTTTTCGGGGTTTTTCCTAAATTTCAACATGATATATATACACAGATGAGTGTTTTCATTCTATTTTTTTGGGTTTTTTCTCTTCTTTCTGCCTTCCTGTCTTTCCTTCTTCCTCCTAACCAACTCATACCAATTAAACACTATTCAAGAGGGACAGGAAGTACAACTCATGAAGCCAATAGTTTTGTGTTCTGATTGTATTTTATTGTTTTATGGCTTGCTTAACTTGAAAGGGGTATTTCTCTCTGTAACTGTTTAATTGGCAGATCATTCTAACTGTCTTTTGGGATTATTGTGAGGAATAAATAAAATAAAGTGAAAACAAGCAGTGCCAGGAAACATAGACTTGCTACTGCTACAGTTGGCCTCATTCAACAGACATTATTAAAACCTAACTAGTTCCCACTATTGATAGGTATCAGGAATCCAAAGACAGAAAAACCTCAGTTTCTTCCCTAAAGGAGCTCATTACTTAGGTTTGAAAAAGCTTAGAGTACCATTATTTTAGGAGGAAAGATATACTGGAGTGGGTGGACAAATAAACCATTTTTGAGCATTTCTATTTGCAAGAGAAGACAATTGTGTCTCAATCTGCATGCACTTTAGATGGCGTAGAGTTACTCTTCTAGAAACCTGCACTGAACTGTGAGGTAGCTCAAAAGGATCACTTTAGTGGTCTCTGGAAGGGACACAAGATGGAAGAGGAGATTTATACCATTAAAAATGGTATAAATGCCCAGAATTGCCTGTGATTTATACCACAAAAAATAGTAAGATGCCCAAAAAGCAATCCCTTCAAAACCTTAAGAGTGTCTCTGTAAGAAGAAGAAAGAAGCTTCTCATAGGATAAAGCAAGGCTTTATGAAAAAAAAAAAAAAAATCAGAAATGTCCAGTCATTTTGGTCTGACAATGGTCTATTATGATGACCATACTCAATGCAGGCTTCAGAGCTCCCCATTAGCATTGGCCAAGATTTTGCCAAGCCTGAGTCACTTTTCGATTTCTTGATTTTCCCATTCCTACTTCTTTCTGTGTCCTTATGTGTTTTGATTCCTAGTATGCATCTTCCACATAGATCTTCATATCATTATCTGTTTCTGGAGAAACCAACCTGTGGTGTTGGCATTTTAATATAGAAAGTCATAGGCATTTGTTAGATACAGAATGAACTTTTCCAAGTACATTTCTGCACATGTTGCAAAGACGCTTCCAAATTATAATATCTTTATAAGCATGTTTATGGTAGTCCTGATCCCTATGAAAATGGCAGAGCAGACATGCATATTTTGGCTCATTTTGTTCCAGCTGGAAAAGGTCAGGAACAGTGTAAAAGAAATGGCCCAACTATGCTCACTGATGCTATTTGACTGCTGTGTTTGGCTATTCCAAAGTCTGTCTTCTGTTGCCCTGCTTCAAAAAGCCCCATTAAAAATGATGGTGGTGACAGATATAAAAATATTGTTCATATACTAAATGCAACCTGATTTTACAGGTTAAAAATGGCTAAAATTGTAAATTTTATGTTATGTGTATTTTACAAGAATTTTAAAAAGCTAATAAAAATGGAAGAACTCAAACCTTTAGCTTAGAGAAAAACAGCCAATAATTAATCATTCAGGAGTTGGTTAATAGTAGGAATTTGTCATAGCCTTGAGGACTGGGGAGCTGAGAACAACTCGTGGAGACAATGAGATACTCAAAGAAAGAATAAACAGAGAATGAGCGACTCATTGCTTCTTGGCATTTTGGCTAAGATCAAGTGTGAAAATGAGTGATTCAACTTAAGGAAAGAATGAAGCTTAACAAGAGTAGTGGTTTTCCTAGTCCTCCACTCTAGACATTCTCTAAATTGTCTGAAGGTAAAAATCACCTGGGGAGATTGTTAAAAAGCCTATTATCCAGGATAGAAACCCAAAACAATTCAATCAGAATTTCCCAGGCCTCAGGTTCTTTAGTTTCCCACATGGTCTATTGTGTAGTCAAGTTTGAGAACCCCTGTTCTACTGCTATACCTTTTACTAGCAAATGTATTTCTTCCTCATGGAGGCTGTTATATACAGAAATTCTTAATCAACAGATGATGTGGAAGTGACTGATACGGTTTGGTTGTGTCTCTACCCAAATCTCATCTTGAATTCCCATGTGTGGTGGAAGGGACCTGGTGGGAGGTAATTGAATCATAGGGGTGGGTTTTTCCCATGCTGTTCTCATAAAGTGAATAAGTCTCATGAGATCTGATGGTTCTGTACAGGGGAGTTCCCCTTCACACACTCTCTTTTGCCTTCCACTATGTAAGACATGACTTGGTTCCTCATTCACCTTCCACCAGGACTGTGAGACCTCCCCAGTGATGTAGAACTGTGAATCTATTAAATCTCTTTCCTTTATAAATTACCTAGTCTCAGGTACGTCTTTATTAGCAGCCTGAGAAGAGGCTAATACAGTGAAATAAAAATCTCTCATTCTCCGAATTCTGACATTGTCTTCAAGTTCCCCTGAAGAGGAAGACCCAGGCATCTCAGATCAACTTCCCTTTTCCTAAGACTATAAACTTCCCCTTTTCATATGTAATTCTTAAGACTGTAAACTGAAACTCTTTTCATGTGTAATTCCTAAGACTGTAAACTGAAACTCTTTTCATGTGTAATTCCTAAGACTGTAAACAGAGACCCTTTTCATATGTTAAGCTATAAATCTAAGATTCTTCCACGTGTAACATCTAAAGTATAAGCCTATATAAAGAAGGAACCTTCTTTTGTTATGTGAGCTTGGATATTAGGCAAATATGTCACCTGGCTCCTGGCTGAATAAACTCCTTCCTCCAATATTCCGTGTCCCAGAGATCTGTTTCCTGCGGCCGCTCCTGCAAGACCCCCAGTCCCAGAAGGAAGTGGAAATGAAAGATGCTTTCATCGATAAGCATCACTTTGGTAGAAGAGTAAAAATGTTATTATTGTTCAGCTTTTCCATCACAACTCATTGCTAAAAACGCTGAAGTATACTTATGCATTCTCCCACCATTGCCAAAATATTTAGTGTAGATTAGGCTTACCTCCTGTTTTATAGCAATGCTGCCGTAGCCCTGAAGCTGGCATCCCTGCTTTTAGTTTGTTTTATTTTTCCCTTGCTTTTTCCATCGTTAAAAAATCTCAACAACAGTCAGAGTCATCTTTCAAAAAAGTAATTCTGGTTACATCATACCTCTCAGAATTCTTCAAGGTAAGACTTTAGCCTTTGCAATAAATGAATAATCTGCACCTTGCTGTCTCTGCAGATTCCTCTTTATCTTTAAGATGTCTTTTCTCCTCTGCCTTCATTGTGATAGCGACAAGAGGCAGAGAAATTCTAGGAAGAAAAGGGTGGGATTCCAGCGAAAACCCCACCCTGAAGCCAAAACGTCTCAAACTGCGGCCCAAAGTGAGAACTGCTATCCCTGTTTCCTTGCTTAAATGTCCTTTTCTTAATCACCCATGGCCCGACTCTGCCCCATCCTACGGCTACAAAAACCCCAGATTCAGCCTGTAGACAGGACTACGACTGAACGCGGGAGAGAAGTGACTTGACTTCAGAGGGACAACTTGACGACGTAACTTCAGAGAAGAATCTGGCCGGAAACAGCAGGACTTCACGGGAAGATGTTCTACACCCCCTCTCATTGGCAGCTCCCCTTCCAGCTGAGAGCCACTTTCATCAGCAATAAAACGCCCTGCATTTACCATCCTTCCATTCATTCGTGTGACCTCATTTTTCCTGGATGCTGGACAAAAGCTTGGGAGCCATGGGCACTTGCACAAAATGCCGTCACACTGGCCCTGTGCCCTCACTGGCAGAGGGCAGCCACTCCACGTGAGGAAGCAAATGGCCCTCTCAGCTGTTAACACTTAGCTGTCCATGAATGGCAGAGCTAAAAGGGCACTGTAACAAGCCCTCTGGAACTTCGGGGGTTGCAGGTACCCCCAGCTGGACATGGACCCAGGGCCTGCCTGGAGTTTACTCTTTCTGATGCCAAAGCGGCTGGCCAGTTCCAGAGCTCATGCACTGCTGTTCCCATCTCATTTGCTCACGTGCTCCATTGCACGAGGAGTTGAGAGCAGTGGACTGAGTAAACGAGGCACTTCTGTCTCAGGTCCCACAAAGGGATCAGGGAAATAGCCTGCTTCAATTGCGCTTCTCATTTCTTCCTGATTTTCAGTCTCTCCTGATTTTTTTCTACCTCTGTGTCTTTACATCTCTGTCTCCCTACCCACACTGTTACCTCTGACTAGAATACACTTAGCTCTCCCCTTGCCTGGTGATCCCCATTCACCCCTCAACTCTCAGATTAAATATTCTTAAGGAAAGTATTCTTGACAGCCTGCATCACTCAATGTAAAAAAAAAAAAAAAAAGGAAAGAAAAAAATGTTAAATTTAAAACGCAAGCAGACATGGTTAATATTCATCTAGAGCAAAGTAAGTATGCTGAATTCCCCCACCCCCATCCCCCAGCCCTCAAGATGTAGGAGAGTGTAATAATGTTTCTTTTGTTCACCACTTTATCACTAGGGCTTAATATTATGTCTGGTGCTTTGATAAATGTGTTTCCCTCCTTAATGATGAGGTGACCTACTAATCTAACTTCCTGCAGCAGAAAGCCCCAAAGGAATGAAGATTTCATAGTACTCTAAGTTGTTGTGTCTTTCCATTCTGGAACAATGTGGCTTCATTCTCAATTTAGACGGAAGATTTTTTTAGAGTTCCTGAAGTCTGGGATTAGTCACAAGAGGATTAGACCTTTAACTAGAATGATGATGGCTTGGAGAGTGGATGATTATAGCCTAGCATGTCACAAGGGGACTCAAGAGACTGAACACAGTGTTGGCATTAGATTTGTTGAAGCAAATTGAGCACCCTGTGTCAATCTTGATAAAGGTCAGATTATAAGAAATAAAAGTAAGTACCATTTAACCTAGTAGATTGCATATGTATGCCTCCATTTTCTCTAGAGCCTGAGAATATAAATAGTTGAAAGAGGATGCAGGCAAATTAACCAATCCAGAATACAGCAATATATATTATCTGCTACAAGGCACCAGCATCTTACCATCTTATCCTGCCCTTTGATTGATTGATTGATTGCTCGCTCTTCCAAGTATAAGGAACCGAATCTTCATTTTCCTAGCCTCATAGATCTCCTTTTTTTTTTTTTTCCAGTTCTTTTAACTACTGTCTACAAGGCCAATAGCCTGAATTGTACGAAGAAACCCACCAATTACTTTAATAAAATGATATAACGTTTCTAAGTTTTTGAAGAAGAAACAATGCTATTGGAAAGAGAAAGTGAATATCATTATCTCAAGTTCTATCACTAAAGTGTGTCTTATCTTTCTTCATTTCCCTCAAGCATGAGTGTCTGTACCTCACTAAGTTGAAGATTATGACATGAATGCAATTTCAGATAACTCAGATACCTCACCAGAAATACAAAAGCCAAATTCAAATACTTTTATTGTAGGAGGGGGTGAACTCTCTCTATGATGCAATTGCAGTCAACAGATCACAGCCTACAGGCCAAATTTGAAAGCATCTAGATGTTGTCAATAAAGTGTTATTGTAGCGTAACCATGACCAGTTGTTTATGTAATTGTCCCAGGACACTTTTGCTACAAAGGCACAGTTGCATGGTTGAAATAGATCCTACTCAAACAGACTGACCTTTTACAGAAAATGTTTGCCGACACCTGCAGGTTTATAAGATTCTGATACGTTTTTACCAGTTAGTCTCAGCAATGGGAAATTAGGGAAGAATGCTTGTTTTCTGAAGCCAGTATGGTAGAAGCAGTAGTAGACAGTAGCAAATAGGTAAGAAATAGGTGGTATTAAGTAAGAGATCCCAAAGTAACATTGAATTTTGAGGTAGAAGACTTAAGGATTTTGATAACTTCTTCAGAGTTGGCAGTAGACGAACATATTTCAATTTGAAGAAGGAAATTTCAGTTGTATTGACTGGATACATTGAACCTAGTCAATGGATTATGGGCATCAATGGAAGGAGATGAAGTTTTTAGAAGCTCATCAAAAGCAGGGATCACATTTTTTGCCCATCTGATATCCTAGTACTTAAACTAAGCATATTATCTGACAAAGCCATTTATTTTTCATCAAACATCACTGAGTTCCCTGTATTGAAAGAAAAAGATGTTGAACTAGATCACTGAGTAGTCTAACAAGGGTAACTTAAAGCTCTATGCTTAGAAATAGCTGTTTACTATTAATTTCTGCTTCTAATAAAAATATTTTTGAAACATTATATACATATATAAAATGAAGGAGACTTAGCATCACCTGATAGTTATGCAATCCTGGACAGGTAAATTTACTTCAACTGACCCAGTTTCCATATATGTAAGATAGAGATAATAATGGTCATCACTTCATGAAGTTATATTTTAAAATCATAAATCAGGCTGGGTATGGTGGCTCATGCCTTATGGGAGGCCTAGGTGGTCGGATCATAAGGTCAGGAAATCGAGACCATCCTGCACAACATGGGGAAATCCTGTCTCAACTAAAAACACAAAATTAAAATTAGCTGGGCAAGGTGATATGTGCCTGTAATCCCAGCTACTCGGGAGGCTGAGGGAGGAGACTTGCTTGAACCAGAGAGTCAGAGGTTGCAGTGAGCCGAGATCATGCCATTGCCCTCCAACGTGGCAACAGTAGTGGCATAAATACTGAACAATAACAACACAACAATAAATTTGTTCTTGCTATTTAAAGATGCATTTAAATACTTAAAAATACTTGTGGTAAGCACAATCTCACTAGTGTTCACATTCCAGTTCTTTGGACTCATCTCAAGTATGCAATCGGTGGCTGCAAAAATGAGCAGGGCATTGGTTTCACCCAGTGCTGCTGTTTTGTTCATTTTTTGTCTTTACTCTGATTGTCTTATGAAAAGAGTGAAGATGACTTTATCTAGCAATTGCTTTTCATAAATTTCTTTCTGGTTGGTGACCTAATCACTTCTCTACACTCAGTTTTATTCAGAGGAATTTGAATTTTTTCTCTTTCCCTATCATTTCTCATATTGTACAATACCAGAGATGAGACTGCACAACTTAAATCTGGGCCTATATGTTGTGACCAAACTTCATAAGCTTTAAAGCACTGTCCAGATATCAATTTTTATTTATTGCTTTCAATCAATGGAAAAGTCCCTTGCCTTCTTGTCTTAATACCACTCATTGAGAGATATTTGTGGTCTTAAAACAGTCAACTTTTCCCAACTTGGTCTGTTATTTTCTGTTTTTTATGCCTTTCCAATATCGTTTACTATTGAAAAACTGACCTTTATTTGCAGGAAACATTACAGTAGCTAAAGAACAAAAAATAGTAATATTTTACTTTCCATAACACCTTATAAATATTAAATCTGTTTTCACAGGCAACACAAAGCTGGACTACAAGCTTGACTGGTAACCATGTTTTATTTATGTTTGCAAACCAAGAACTTGTCTCACATCTCGTAATTAATAAGTGCTCAATAATTCTTAAAATGTAAATATTATCACATAATCCTAATGAGGGATTCAGGTAGAGTATCATCTCTTGTATACACATGAAAAATACACTTAGTAAAGCAGTAAAAATCGCATAGAACTAGAATATAGTTATTTTAATTCAACATTCAAAACTCTAGAGTATTAGTGTTCATAAAAATAAAAAACAGAAACAGAAGAGAATAGTTTCTGATTGACATCCTCATGGTGTCATTTTAATAGCAAGATGTTAAACTGATTATTGTAATGCACCCTGACATAATCAGTTATTTTATATTCAATTGAGAAACTTCTGCTGCATTGACTAATATGGTAGCCATTTGCCATATGTGACTATTTAAACTTAAATTTCAATTAATTAAAATTAAATAAAACTAAAAATTCAATTCTTCACTCACACTGGCCATATTTCAAGAACTCAAGTATCACATGGAGCTAGTGGCTGCCATATTGAACAGCAGAAATATACAGCCTGCAGAAAGTTCTAGAAGCTGCTAAGATAACTCTATTCATTCCCTGGAATTCTTGACAAGGTTTTCCAAAATATCAGCTGGGCCATGTGGGCAGATATAATATGGTTGAGATGCTTTGAAGTATCAGACAGTATTTGAGAGCTGAAAGAAGATAGTCTGTGAAATTTTTAAAAAATTTTAAAAATGATATATATATATCATTATATAAAATTAAGAAAATCATATATATATCATTTATATATATCATTTTTTAATTATATAAATTATAAATTATAAATTATAATTTTATAAGTTCCCATTGCTGAGACTAACTGGTAAAAATGTATCAGAATCTTATACACCTGCAGGTATTGGCAACTATATACAAATATATATCATCTATATATGGTTTACCATTGGAACAAAGTGAAATGTTTTGTCTTTGTTTCCTAAAATGTGGCAGATGTGATGCCAGAAAGGAGTCCCAATCCAGACCCCAGGAGAGGTTTCGAGAGTTCTTGGATCTCGTTCAAGAAATAATTCAGGGCAAGTCCATATAGCAAGTGAAAGCAAGTTTATTAAGAAAGTAGAAGAATAGAAGAATAGCTGCTCCATAGACAGAGCAGCCCCAAGGCCTGCTAGTTGCCCATATTTGTGGTTATTTCTTGATTATATGCTAAACAAGGGAGGGATTCTTCATGCCTCCCCTTTTTTAGACCATATAGGGTAACTTCCTGATGTTGCCATGGCATCTGCATGCTGTCATGGCACTGGTGGGAGTGCAGTAGTGAGGGCAACCAGAGATCTCTCTCATGGCCATCTTGGTTTTGGTGAGTTTTAGACGGCTTCATTACCAGTATTATCAGCAAGGTATTTATGACCTGTATCTTTTGCTGGCTGTCAACCTTATCCTGTGACCTAGAATGCCTTAACCATCTGGGAATGCAGCCCAGCGGGTCTTAGCCTTATTTTACATAGCCCCTATTCAAGATGGAGTAGCTGTGGTTCACATGCCTCTAACATATGTACCCCCATTATATTACTATGCATCCACATTTGAGTTTAGGTTTTCTTCAGGAACCACATACCAGTCTTATCTACCAATAACGTAATATTTCTTTCTCTGTTGTTTCCCCATGAATGCATCCGAAACTTTACATGAAAATGGAAAACAAATTTCTAATTTTGAGTTGGAAAGAGATGACTGCTTCATCCAAACTTTATTTTTCTTCCTTTTCCTTCTTTGAATCTGTATCAGTTCTCATTAGCAACATTTACTAAGAACCTACTATATGCCATGTATGACATTATTGCTAGGGATTAAAGGAAACCAAAAATATTTCTCCCTAAAATATACCTGTGACATATTTTGAGAGGCCTGTTCAGGGAGCCAGCATGCAGGAAGAGCTCTGCAAAGCTGCCTTTGTGAAGATTTGCATCTGTAGAGGAAATCTGCATTGGTAAAATAAGCAGCCAGTCTCTCTCTCTCCCCACCCCCACCATGCTCCTTGTCCAGCTCTAGGAAGGACTGGCTCCTGCAAGAGAGAGAGACTGAGAATCCGCACTTCTGAGTGTTTGGCGAAAACTAAGAGCTGCTACCTGTGAGGTTTCATCTGCAACAAGACAGCTTGTGTCAGTCACGCCTTTTCTCTTCTCTTCTTCCCGTAGCTGATCTAGTGTACTCCAAGCCCTCCTTCTTCCCATAACCCCAGGATGATATCGTCAATGATCTAACTTTGAGTTTTTATTTTATATATTTTGTATGACACCTGTGTGCACATGTGCACATTAATAAATTTTGTATGTCTCTTTTTCTTATTAATCTGCCTTTTGTCAGTTGATTTTTCAGTGAACTACATTGGTGGGTAAAGGGGAAGTTTTCCTTGGCCCCTATGGTTTTGTTGCTGTGAGCAGGATAACAAATCCCTGTTTGTTCCAGAGCCTACAGATGGATTTTTGGAACAATGGAGGAAACGCTTGCAACGAATATTAAGAATTATTCTCTCAAGTTAGTCCTCCTAGACTTCTGCCGATGCAGCCCAGGTTGAATGAGACCAGTAAGAATCTTTGCCTTTTTCCCCTTCCAATTTGGATTAACACGAAACAAACTGAATATGAACTTGTTCTCTTATGTAATAAATAAATTAGCTATATTTTAAAGAAATATTTTTGGAGAGCTCTCATCTTAAATAGCTATCTTATTGGTACCTATAAAAATGCAAATCTGTGACACATATATGTATGTCATATATATATATACATATATATGTATGTGACATATACATATATATGTATGCATGTGTGTATATATATATATATATATATAGAGAGAGAGAGAGAGAGAGAGAGAGAGAGAGAGACAGAGAGAGAGAGAGAGAGACAGAGAGAGAGAGAGAGAACCTTATAAACTTCCTTGGCAAGATTTTTTTTTTTTTCTAAAAGGAAGGCAGAAATCAGTTTTTTTTTAAAAAAAAAAACAAACTTAAAATTCTTTGTATGTGAGGAGAGCAAAGATCACTGGTGGCCTTCAAGCAGCCCATCCAGAGGCAAAATTCCTTATCTGAGGAATAATTAGACTTCCCTGTTATCTAAAGCAAGCATCTGGTTCCAGGTTTCTTTCCCTGAAATGTTTAAGTAACTGGAATTTCTATACATCTCCAGAATTCAGGCATATTGAAACTCTTTGTGCAACCCTTGCTGACAGTAAGGCACCAACGCATGCACAAGTATAATCATTTATCATGACCTATATGGCTAACATAGTCCAAATTACCCTTAAGCTCCTGCTTGAAGGTCTATAAATACTCCTAAGGAAAAATTCACCGTGGTAGCTCAGTCCTCTCCTGCCGAGGCACCCCACTGCATTCTTCTGCAGCATTCTTTCTTTCCAATAAAACCTTCCTTTTTCAAACCTAACTGTTGTTGATAAATTCTTGCCAACCTGTGAGTCAAGCACTTTCCAGTGTCAGGGCTCTGACACCTCACTGGGCAGTGTGCTCAAAGGGCTTGTGTTGGATCCCCTGTGGGATTTTCAAAAAGGCACTCCAGCCTGTAGTTCAGTGGCTAGGATTCCATGCTTTAACCAGCATGGCCAGGGTTTGGTTCCTAGTCAGGGAACCAGTCCCTCAGAAATGCAAGTCTTTTAACTAAGAAGAAAAAAAAAAATGAGTCTGAATTATTCATTCTGAATTTATAATTTGTGAGTCTTGATCTTTTGGGGTACCCATTAATAACTTTTCTACTCCCATGGACAGCTTTTGACTTCCAGTCTTACCTGCTGTTTCTTTTAATCTTCCGTCTCAGGGGCACATGGGTTGTCAAGACTTTGTGTTCAGATAGTCAGCTGAGAAGCTGAAATCCTAAAGAACATTGCGGGACAGAAATGTGGTGTGTACCTCATTTGCAGTTAACAAACCTGTTCTTTCTTTGAGATGTCTTTGAGGATGTTCTGGGTCCTGGGAGGATTGGAGCTTTTGCTCCCTTTTTCGAGAGCTTGGGTAAAGCCATGAGGTACTTCCTAGGTTTAGCTTCCTGTGTGCTTGCTTTGGTTTTGAGTCATTTGTTTAGGTATACCTTTGATTTATACCTTTGGTATATATTTAGCGTGAGATAGCAACTCCTATTTTCCTTATATTTTGCTTTCTCTACTGGCCCAGAGAGACATACCTTCTTCTACACTGGGAACAAAACAAATCAGTGAAAGAGGCTGGATTCTCCCTGGCCAGGAAAGTAGAGAAATTGCTCCCTCAGCCACCTCTGCCATACTCTCAGCTCCAGTGAAAGCTCAGCCTCTCATGAGACATAAAGTTTGCTACTGGTATATTTGAAAGGATTTTTTAAGAGCACTCTGGTCAAAAATAAGCTTAATTAAAAGCTGCTATTCTCTGATCTCTTTAAAAACCTATTTCTCACATGGGAACTTCTTACTGAATTAGATTTATTTTTTTTCCCCCAAAACTCCTGCTAACTAGAACATCACTGGCTTTTGGGAAACCTTAAAATCTCCACAATTGTTTCCTATCAGATTTATTCTCGCATTTCGTTCTACTCTTCCTTCCTGTATGCCACTTTAAATACAGAGGCAGTAGAACAGGGTCTTAAGGCAGGGAGCCTAAGGCTAATTTGCACTGACTTCCAAGAACTGAATCAAAAGGAAAATATCAACTCTCCTGTCCAAGTAACAAGAAGATTCCTTTCCAGTCACTTCCCCCACCTTCTGTGCCACAGATGAAAAATGGAAAGTACCTCCCATTGGTCACCTCCCACAACCATCAGACTGGTTGCAGGCCTAGTCTTCATTTTCACTGGGGTGTAACTTTGAAACTTCAGCCTTTGATTGGTCTCCTTCTGCAACCAATCAGACTGGTCATGGGCCACTAGTTCATATACATAGGGTATAACCAAATAACCAATGGGAAACAGCTACAGTATATTCAAACCCCAGATAATTCTAAACCAGTGGCTTGAGCCCCTTGCATGAGCCCAGTTTCACTCTGTGGAGTGTATTTTCATTTCAATAAATCTGTGCTTCCACTGCTTCATTCTTTCATTGCTTTGTTTATGCATTTTGTCCAATTATTTGTTCAAAATGCCCAGAACCTGGATGACTCCTGTAGTTAAGACACCCCCCCACCTCCACCAACCAGTAACAATACTGCATGAAGAGATCTTGAGAAGACTTCTAGCAACCCTGAGATTCCTTGAGAAATACAGGAAAAGGCAACACGCACCCTTTTTTGGGAGTCTTTTGACTTCCTCACAGAACCTTAAGACTCATGGACAGCTTTCTCTCATGTCTAAAGCTCTGCTGTCTCTTGAACTGAGTCCTTTGATCTCTTGGCTTTGGATGATACCAGAGGTTAGTTTGTATTGTGCCGCAAAATAGCACTTGACATTTGGGTTTGCAATGGCTGGCAAGTCACCGTCAAGGGCTGCAGTTTGGGAGGTGACTGACAACAGTTGCAGTGAATGGTAATTACTGCAAGGGGCTGCTTGTTTCTTTATGCATTTAGATTAAAGAAATACAGTTTGGACAATCAGAGGCTGTGGGAATACTTGCCATCAAGGGATAATATGCTCATAAGTGATGAGTTGATTACAGAATGGGCCGATTAGCATTGAATCACCCACCAGCTTCAGGGCAATGCACCCGCAGCAAGGTACACTGTGGAAGCCCTGTGCCGCCCAGCCTCTTAGTGTTTTTCTCCTGGGCTTTTGCATCCACTTTAAGGGACTAGGGATTTCATGGAAAACTGAAATACCTTATTATATCTGGGAATTAAAGTGCTCTGTCTTCCAGATGCACTTTCTTTTCACGTATGTAAGTATTAGATCCTGGAAACAGAAAATGCTTTGTTGCTCCTATTCATTAATAGGCTCCGTCCTGATCTCAGTGGTTCAGTTGGAAAATAAAGACTAGATTGGAACTGGCCTATTTGACTAAAATTGATGTCCTTATAAAATCTCTGTGATGAATTCCTGTGATTTTGTGTTACCTTGGCATTCATTTTTAATCTTCCTCTAACATACCCAGAGTCCTTCTTGGAAATGCTCAAATTCACTCTCTGTGATTTGAGATGAAAATTTGCTACCCTATTTTCTCTGTGTATCAGTAAAGGCTTCATCCACACTAGACAGCGAAGTTTTAATTTGTTCTAATCATAGAAGTAGAGTTTAATCAAACTGTTATTTTAAACTAGTGAGTTTTACCTGTCTCATAGCTACAAATTTAAAATCAAAGGTACAAACTTTTTGTCTATGTTTTATATATATTTTCATGTATACATACCTGAGCTTACATGTTGTTTACATAGTACCAAGTTGACTTATAAACAAACAAGCACTCATAAATAACTAGCCCAAATGCTTAACAAATTCAAGTGACATGAGAAATCTTTGGTAAACAAAACTAGTATTAAAATTACTGGTAAAGTAAAATGGAAATATATTCAGAATTTCAGGCATTTTTGTCCGGGTTTACTAGTTGGACTAATTTATTCTGTCTCTAACAGATGTTTTAAGCTCATAAAACTGGTGCTTCAGTGAGATTTTTGACACTTAATTTGTCTGTGAGCCTATATTTTTGATTTTGGGCCTTCAGATTCTGGTGTCTTAGACAGGTGGCCATGGCGAGACCTGGAAACTCATGTGTGTCAATAGCACACATACCACAAGCTGCAGAACAAAGCCAAGCTCAATACAGCCCCATCCTGCCTGGCTCAGCTCTGCCTCCTGGCCATCTAGGAGGGGTCGGATCTTCCAAGCATTGTCTACACAGCTCTGCTCCCTGTTCTGGGCTCAGTATCTAGTACATAAAAAATTAAAATTGCTTCCTTTTTAGGTTTTCAATATGAAATTAGGGTTATTAAAAGTTAAAAATGTAAGAATATATATATATATATATATATATATATATATATATATATATTACACTACTGGATATAAGGAAAACAGTTCTGCATGTGGAGTACATGAAGGAGATTGGATGTGTTTTTGGTAATGGAGGCTAATAAAGAAATGAGGGGATTTTTTCTGAATAAGAAGTAATTTTGTCAAGTTTTGACATTAGTTCAAGGTTATTTCAAATTGAAGGAATTAAAAAAGAAGAATCATATACATAAAAGTGAATATATATAAATACCTGAGGAAAGAGACAAAACAAGAAAAAATGTATAAGGGTTTATAAAAGTTTTATGGGAATCTTATCTCATTTGTTCAAAGATGATTGAGACTGGGTGGATCAGTTCATAAGATTTTAATAAACTCAGCGTTGATATTAATAATACACTTATATGAAGGTAAAAGTTGCTTTATTTATTTATTTATTTATTTATTAGAGATGGGAATCTCACTTTGTTGTCCAGACAGGTCTCAACATCCTGGCCTCAAACAATCCTCCTACCTTGACCTTTCAAAGTGCTGGGATTACAGGCATGAGCCACCAGACTTTGCAGATTTTCTCATGTAAACAAGAATTTTATGTAGTATGAATAAGAGATATTTAGTTCACCTTTTAAGTAAACTGCCAGAAAAAAAAAGAAAAAAGAAATAGAAAGGGAGTGTGCCTCATGCTTTCTTCATTAAATATATTTGTGTGGATGTGTTATTAATATATGTTCAAAAAATGTATGAGATTCCTAAAAATTTGATATGTCTTGGCATGTGTTATCAATCATAATTATGGCTCATGTGTACAATTGTCATGTGTACAATTGTTGCAGTCCACAAGAAATAACATTTTTGTCAATTTGGTGTTTAACAATGGCCATTTTAAATATTGTTGTCCACAATAAACTGCTATATTCTGATGCTTTTCATTTTTCTAAAAGCTCTCAGCAAATACTAAAATGTTGTATATTTAAGAAGGTTCACAAAAGGACTGCAAGTACCCTTAAACACAGGCTTCTGACAACTTTGAGATCATATTCAAAGCTAAGTATGATTCAACTGGTTAACACTAAATAAGGATACAACCAGGTTAAAATTTTAAAACTCCATTGGGAAAAAAAGCTAGACTTATAAAATTACTAACCTAACATCAGACAGAAAAAGAATTAATTACATAGGACTGAACTGATGAAGAACTAAATTTATTTTTAATGATTTATATTGTTGGAAACATTGCTTTTTTTAAATCTTTTTTTTTGGTAGTCAACAATAGAGAAATTCATTCAATATTACATACAAAATCTTTGTGTATGTACAAATATTACATACACAATTTTTGACTTGTCTCCTAATTCTCTATTTTTTTAATCCAAAATTTCATATATAAAAGTTTCAAAAAATCCAATTTAAAAGGAGTCTTTGTGGCCAATCCTATTCTCCTTGCACTTTACGGAAATCATCAAGTCAAGTATAAACAAAGCTAAAAGTTAGTTTGCAAATAATTTGCTCATACTATGATTTATTCTTGGTAGAAATGGGGCACTGGAGAAAGAAACATTATGTTTCAACAACAGCCAAAAACAAACAAGCAAAAATCCAACCTATAATACACCTGTTGTTAATTCCAGCACTTTTTTTTTTAGATTTTGTGAACTAAACCGACTGAACTAAATCCTAAATTTTTAGTTCTAATATCTAACTGTGACTCTCCAGAATTACATTGCTAATTTTCCTCCCAACCTTCTGATTTGAAATAATGAGAAATTAAAACTGCCTTTTTCCTGAAGCTCTGAAAACTGTAGCTAGAAAACTTAATATAAACTTCAAGAGAACTAACGACAGCAGCTTATATAAACACCCTTTATGCTTGTGGATGTATCAACTAATTGGAAAGTTCACTGGAGCACCTGATACAAACTAAATCCAAAAAAATCTATTGGACTGCCACTGCCTACCCATGCTAACTGAAGGAACTTCAGATACTCTCGCAAAACTGGTTTATAGACTACTCCAGCCATTAACCTTTGTTTTTCTTCTGTTTACATAGAAATGCCTCTTATTAAATTTCTGTTTGTTTGCCTCATACACACAGGCCTAGCTTTGAGGGCTCATCTGCAGTGATGCCTTCTGCACTGGGACACCACTGTTTAACTGAACTGATCTATTCTCGGACTGAGGTTGTTTGAAGAAGATATAAAGAAATGTACTTGCTCGGCTTGCTCTAATATTCCCCCCACCCATTTTGCCTACTCTTATTTAGAAACTTCTAACCCCAAACTCTCTATACTTACCAATCCTACATTAATATGTGAAACTTTCTGAAAATACAGTTATAAATCAGGGACTAGATAAAGCCAAAAATATTTCACCCCAAAATACACTTCTTTGACATATTTTGAGATGGCTATTCAAAGGGAGTGCAGACAGAAATATCCAGGCAAAGCTGCCTTTGTGCAGGAGATTCGCATCTGTAGAGAAAATCTGCATTGGGAAATAAATAGCCAGGCTTTCTTTCCACTCCCTTCCCCTTGTCAGAATCTAGGAAAGATTGGCTTCTAAGAGAGAAAGACTGAGAGTTTGACACATTTGGGGATCTGACAGAAACATTCTTTCTTTTTTTATTATTATACTAAAGTTCTGGGATACATGTGCAGAACACGCAGGTTTGTTACACAGGTATGTATATGCCATGGTGATTTGCTACACTGATCAACCCATCATCTAGGTTTTAAGCCCTGCATGCATTAGGTATTTCTTCTAATGCTATCTCTCCCCTTGTCCCCCACTCTCAACAGGCCCCAGTGTGTGATTGTTCCCCTCCCTCTGTCCGTGTGTTCTCATTGTTCAGCTCCCACTTTTGAGTGAGAACATGTGGTGTTTGGTTATTTGTCCCTGTGCTAGTTTGCTGAGGATGATGGTTTCCAGCTGCATCCATGATCCTGCAAAGGACATGAACTCATGCAGAAACATTCTAAAAGCTGCTACCCATCAGGTTTTGTGGTAGGAGGTCAGACTAGACCCCAAAAGTGGGTCTTGGACATCTGACTAAATTTAGGACTAGCTAAAACATGTCCAGGTGAAAGCACTTTCCTATAAGACACACCCACCCCTGTGCCAAGTCATTTTACCATTGCTGTGGCAACACCTAGAAGTTACTGCCCCTTTCCATGGCCACAACCAGACAACCCAGAAGTTACAATCCTTATCCTAGAAACGTCTGCATAAACTTCCCCTTCATTTGCATACAATTAAAAATGGGTATAAATATGAGCACAGGGCCGCCTCTGACCTGCTACTGTGGGCACACCACCTATGTGGCAGTTCTGCTCCACAAAGGGCCGTACCTCTGCTTCTGCTGTATAGAAAGCCCTATTGGTAATAGACTACTTTTGCTTTTGTTTATCTCGGAGAGCTTATGACTCCCTCATTTATGAGAATAAGTTTGCTAGGTAAAGTATTCTTGATGATCGCCAGGTATTTTTTCTTTAGTAGTTTGATTATATTATCCCAGTCTCTCTTAGCCTTTAGGATTTCTACTGACAAATCAGCAGATAAGCTGTATTGTGACTTCCTTGAATATGATGTTTCTTATCTATTGCTACTTTCTGAATTCTATATTTGTATTTGATTTTAGGTAACTTGATTATGATATGTCATTGTGACTTCCTCTCTGGGTTGAATTTATTTGGAGACTAAATGAGTTTCTTGTACCTGAATATTCTCTTTCCCCAGAATTGGGAAATTTTAAGTCATGATTTCTTTACATTTGTTTTCTGAACTTTTTTTCTCTATATTTCTCTGGAAATTTTATTATGCAAAGATTAGATCTCTTGATGGTATCTTATAATCATTCTTTTTTATTTTTGTTCTTACTACGTAATTTCAAATATACTTTACTTGAGCTAATTGATACTTTATACTGCTTGATCAAGTATGCTGTTGAAGATTTCTATTACATTTTTTTTCAGTTTAGTTATTGTGTTTTTATATAAAACATTTCTATTTGGATGTTTTTATTGTTTATATTTCTTTGCCAAACTTCTCATTTTCCTTATGAATTATTTTCCAAATTTATTTTGATTTTCCATTTATAATATTTTTATACTTTCCTGAATTCCTTTAAGAGGATTATTATGAATTCTTTGCCAGTCATTTCATAGTTCTCCATTTCCTAAGGGTCCATTATTAGTTTCTTTCAGTGGTCTCATATTTCCCTGATTTTTCATAATCTTTTTGTCCTTTATATCTGTGCATCTGAATAAATGGTCACCTTTTCTGGCCTTTGCAATTGTTCTTTGGTGGTAGTATGGCTTCAATATTTGGTCTAGCCTGGAATTCTAGATGGATCAGCTAATAAGGCAAACCTTGCTGTTGGGTTTGCCAGTTGTGCTGGGCTGGCTGCTGCCTGTGCTCTGAGGTTAAGTGAAACTGCTGGCTGTGCTCCATGGTCTAGAGAGACCACTGGCTGGACTCCACAGTCAGGCAGACATACTGGCTGTGTTCTATAATTACCTATTATTGGGCAGGGTTGCAGTATGACTTCCTTGTCTAGGCAGTGCTGCTATTTGAAGTTTGTAGTTTGCTGGGCTCCTAAATTAGGCAAAGTCTTTGAAGTTGCTGATTAGCCACTCATGTTAGGAGCCAGAGATGCTACAGATATACATGACCATAGACTTGCCTCCCAGACTTGGAAAATCTAAGGCAGAGTTCCAAGGCCTAATGAGGTCACCACTCCATACTGAGTTTGCATAGGGCCAGATGTCTCTTTCACAGATGTTTAGACCTGTGCTTGCCTCTCTGCCTGAGAAACACTCAAACACAGCATCAGAAATGGATGAAGAAGCCATCTACGCAGCTGAACCTGGCAGACCTGTTTACTGTACTTTCTGCAGATCAATGTTGTTGGCCAGGTGGGATTCTCTGGTGGGGCTGTGTTACTTCTCTTATGGGATTCCTCTGTGGACCAGAATGCAGAGCCACTACCATCATCTGTACCCTGGTCACTTTGAGCTTCACCCCTGCTTTTTGTTTCTAACTAACCCCAGGTAGTTTATTGCTACCAATACCCTTAATGTTCCCCATGAGACAAGACAGAAATAGATCTCTTGAAGAAGATCACAGAATGGTGGGGGAGGTGAATGGTTGTCTTTGACTCTCTTTCCACACTGTTGAAGTTGTGGGACAAGGGGAATCTTCTCTGTATGGTGCAGTGCCAGCTTGAAGGTAAGAACAACACAAACCAAGTGAAACTTCCTCTTACTCTTCAAATGCAGCTTTTCTCCATGGTCTACTCTCAGGTTCTGAGCTATCTATGAGGGTATCCTTACTTGTGGATAGTTTCTAGGTAGAATTCTGTGAGGAAGACTAGAGCCTGAAAACTTTTATTCTGCCGTCTTGCTAACATCAATCTCCCTGGAGTTTCTTAAAAAAAAAAAAGGTGGAAATATTGACCTATTAAAGATGAATAAAGGTTGGTTTTATAAACATTATGTATCTGACAGTAGTTTTTTTTTTATTGTTGGTGTTGCTTATTTTTTTACCCTTTCTCTTGGTATTGACTTACACAATAATAAAACCATGTGTACTAACAAATAAACTTGCGTGGTAGGCAAATTTTAAATCCTACCCCTCAAAATGCTTAAGCCTTAATCTCAGGAACCTAAATTTTCTTTCACTGCCAAAAACTTTGCAGGTGTTATTTTGAATTAATCTGGTGGACCATCTAATCACATAGGTTTTTGAAAGTGGAGAACCTTTTCTAGCTGTAGTCAAATGGTGATGTGATTGCAGAAGAAAACTTTAGAAAGATGCAATGTTGCTGACTTTGAGGACAGAGGAAGGGGGATATGAGCCAAGGAAAGTGAGTGGCTTCTAGAACAAGAAAAGACCAAGAGAATGGATTCTTCTCTAGAGCCTGCAGAATTCAAGAGAAAATATAGTCCTTTTGATACCTTGATTTTTGCCAGTGAGACCCATGCCAAACTTGTGACATACAGAACTATAAGTTGTTCAGTTACCAAGTTTGTGGTGATTTGTTACAGCAGTAACAGAAAAGCAATACAGTTAATCAATATTTAACTTTCTATATTTTATATTCAGGCATTGATATCTCATTTCTTGAAAAATAAAAATGTTTGATAACACTTTACTCACATTCCTGATGGAAACAACCAGATGGAGTTGAATCCTTTTAAGCAGGTACATGAGCACTGAAATAATCAAATACTCTTTCCAAAAATTATGCCCAGAAATCTCAAACACTAATGTAACCTGCAGTATTGTTGTGGAAATTCTGAATTCTCTGCTTTAGCCATTGTTTCCAACTAAAAAGTGTGAACAAGGTAATTGGTTATTACCCTAGGAAAGCATGTTTGGAAGAATTAAATGAGCATCATGATGATAGGAAGTCTGAGAAAGAAAATTTAAAAGCACTTGAGGTAATACATGAGGCCACTTTGTTCTGTTTGACAAAATATGTATTTTTCATGATTGTTACCAAACAACGTATTCTTACTCCCAAACACCCCTCTGGTGTGACACGATGGTTTGCACTAGTTGAAATAGTTTTATCATCCCTTGAACATCATGCTATTTTCTGACTTACTGTTTTTGAATGTGTCCTTTACTCTGGGTAGAATGTTATTTCCTTTCTTTTATTCTTGCCAGATGACTTGGTCTTCATTGAAGACAAGATAAAGCTTCAATGATAGATATGTTCCAGGAAGCAGCAGCAGGATACCTGGGTTTCCACCTTAGTTCTTCCACTTTTCTCACTTATCAATGAGTGCAAGACTCAAGTAATAAGATCAAATAAAATGCAGATATTATTAAAACTTGTTTACTTCTAATTATTATGTTCCCTTATGCATTCTTTGATTTGTTTATTCATAAATATTTATTGAACATTTTATACAGGCTAGATATCATAGAAGGCACTAGCGACATAGTTCTGAAGAAATAAGTATAATTATCTGGAGCTTAAAGCAGAATGCTCCAGTTCTCTCTCTACATATCTTCCATCTTTATAGCCACAGTGTTTATCTCTGTGCCTAACGTATGAGATGCCTAATAAATATTTGGAGTAAGAACAGAAGAATGAGCTGAGAGATAGGGAGAAGGATAAGGGAAGAGAGAAAAACGAAGAAGTAGGAGAAACAGTAAGAAATAGGAAAAGTAGAAGAAACAGAGAGAGACAAAGTCAGGGAGGCAGAGGCAGAAGAAGAAAAGGAAATAAGTTCCCTGAATGCCAAGTTCTCCCAAACAAAGTTTGGGCTAGACCTGGCCCTGAGGAAAGAGGAATAAACAAGTGATCGTAGAATATGCATAGCTGCCATCTTGACAGAAATTCATTTTTATTTAATGTAGACTACCAAAGACTCGATGAAGCAGTATTTCACAAACTTTCCCACTGAATTATTCTAATAGCAGAGGGGAATAAATAGGAACCTCCAGAGTCTCTCAACCAACAAGAAAAGTAAAATTTCTTTTAAGTCTCTGGATTTATTTGAAAAATTCATGCATACTTTGTATTCTACTTATAATAAAGCCATGTTAGTTTAAACACAGAAAAGATTAGTTTTCTCTCAAGTCTTTTAGTAAAATGTATGCTTTGGGAACTCACATCTGTAGTTATTGTGTGGCTACTGCCACAGCACTGCCTACTCTGCAGTAATAGACAAAGGCCAGCTTGCCAGGCATTGCACCATGGCGCAGTGTGGGTCATATGGTCTCTGAGCATAACGCCCACAATGATTGTGACTGGAGACAATGAATAGGACTTCTTGCCACAAAGCTCATACTGGGGACACATGTTCACACTAGAAATCAACTGTTCATACTGTATATTCCTGAGTCCTCCAAGTATGTTAAAACAGCAATTACTATTTAAGAAGTTCATTTTAAATCAGTTAATAATATGTATCTTTCCTTTTAATATCCTTGTGAGGAGACTAAAGTATCTCTTATGTATTTTTATTAATCTGCACAACATTTTCTTTTCAAAGATAGGCCTTTCCGTCACTTAAATTTCCTTATTTTATACCAAGTTAAAATGTAATATCAAGCAATTCTCTTGCTTAAGTAATAGCAATGTTTATAATTGAATGACCATTAGAGTTTGAGCTTTAAATCTGAATATTTTGCAATTAAGTTAATACAATACAATAAAAAGGCATTTAAGTTTTTAACTCATGGATATATATATATATTCCGTTTTCTCTGATGTCCATGAGGGCTTGGTTCCAGGAGGATCAAGTCTCTGATATCAAATGGCATAGTATTTGCATATAACCTACCCACATCCTCTTGTATTATTGAAATCATCTCTAGACTACTTACAATATCTAATATAATGTAAATGCTTTGTAAGTAGTTTCTATGCTCTATAACTGAAGGTATAATGTCAAGGAAAAAAAACAGTAGATGTTTAGTACAGATTTAATAGATTTTTGTATATTTGGAATCCAATGTTGGTTTAATTAGCTGATGAGGATCCCATGAATGTAAAGGCCAACCATGTGTGTGTTTGTGTGTGTGTGTATTAGGTGATGTGTATATAGGCATGTGTGTGTATATATACACAGACATATAGGTGTGTGTATATATATATATGTATATGTATATACGTATATGTATACATATGCATACATATTTTTTAAATGTATGGATAAATTTCTAGTAGTAGAGTTTTCATTTATTAAGAATAGCCAGTTCTTGATGTAATAATTTACAAAAATACGTGTGTAAGCCTAGAAGCATGTGTAAATAAATATGACATTTCAATTAATCATAATATGTAAAGAATTAATATTGGTATTCTGCTCAATTGAATATCTTATATGCCTGAGATCCAGTTACAACTCCTCTATTATGTGTTTACTAGAAAGCTTTCTTAACTATTGGATAAAAGTCTTCCAAAAGACTTCTGGAATCATCCTTTCCCAACATTCCATTAACTCTTAGCCTGGACGTTGCTTTTTTTCAGGGTTGTTTGGAAAGTCACCACATGAAGAGAAGGTATAAGTAGCAAGCATTTTCCAATATATGGCATGAAAGAGAGCATGCCCCTAACATGCTAAAGCTGCTTAAATATGTAGAAAAACTAATAAAATACTATATATTTAGAATAATAGAATTACCGTGTTTTTTTTTACTTTAAAATAGGAATAAAGGGTTATCAGCACCTCTATCAGAAATTAATACAATAATCATCAGCTTTCACATAAACAAGTGCTCAATTCAACATGAATTAATTTACACAGCAAATATTTATTAAACTTGTGCACTATTTTAGGGTGTGATGACACAGCACTGTTCAAGATTTCTTTCTTGATCTTCACAACATCAACAACAACAAAAGTGGCCTTCCTTTTGGAGCTTATGGTCCAGTGAATTAGGTAGTAATCATTGTTTATTGTTGAACTCCTGTGAAGGAAAACATATGTACCAGCTCCTTGAAAGAAAATGCCTAAACCTACCTCTACTGCTAATCCTGCTCCTTGAAATACATCTGAGAAGTTGTTTCTGGTTTTTGGCTATAAGAAATATTCCAGATTTGGGTTGTAGGCAATATAGACATGAGAACATTCATGTTCAGGATTTTGTATCCATGTAAAGCCTGTCATGTCAGGGGTGGTGTCTGGTATCCTCCAGAAGACTCACCAATTAGATAACTAGAAGGACACAGAATTCCATGAAGCTGACTTCAAACTATTTATTTAGCACTACATTATTACTTCTTACCATTCTAGCACTCTCCTACCCTATAATTAATTCAACATTTTTAGGTAAAAATAAATATACCATTGCTTATTACAATCAACAATGTGAGGGACTTTGCTTACATTAGTTGGCTGAGGTAAGTCATTACACAGAGGTAAATCATTTTCCCAAGGTCACAGAGCCATTACGGCAGAGCTAGTCTATAGGTCAGTTAGGTCAACCTTAGAGCCCACACTCTTGACTACTGCTCTACCTTTCTGCTAACAAGAGGGTAAGGATATAGAAACCATTATTCAGGAGGAGATACATAAATTATATTGCTTATCTCCTGGTTAGACACCCTGAGAGTATCTGGTGAGGATCATGGTTAAAACATTTGAATACTGCAACAGTACAAAATATTTATCCCATGCAATAGACATTTATGTAACCCCAAATAATATAGTTAGGAGCAAAATATGAAAGTTATAAGAGGCAAAATTGACTTCATAATAAATGGGATGCACTGATTTTAAAAAATTTCCTCCATCATTATTTGGTAAGCAAATACTAGATGACCAAAATTGTAAATTGTGTGCCAATCACCACCATCATATGGTTGACCCAGTTTAACTGATTTCAATGTAAAACTGTTAAAGGAGTACAATAACATAAAATAATATTGGTTAGAAAGCTTCACCTGAAATGAAAATCAACTGCAAAAGTGACTTAAGTATTTTTGGTCACACTACGGCCTAGAGCCACCATAGGATACATCAGTACAGCATGGTTTTGAGTGTCCTCTAAGAAAAAAAATGAAAAAGAATGTTGAAAATGATGTGATAACAGATTTTGATAGATCTAATTTTTCTGCTGCTTACAAATTACAGAGTCTCTGAATCTCTGTTATTTTTTTTTACCAGAAATACAAATTAATAATGACTATTTTGCAGAAATACCATACTGAGTTGAGTTAATTCACTCATAGACCTTCTTCAGTATCTGTACATGGTATATACTACATAATTTTATGCTATGCATGTCCATGAATAATATAGCATATACTCACAGTTTTTCAAAGTTGAGCAATGAAAGAAAGATACACTCACTGGCACAAAGCCATCATTAATTTTGTTGACTTGTTTTTAATAAACTTTGTCATTTTTGTAAATTTGTTATAGAAGATTGTAGAGTAAGTGTATCAAATAGGAAAAATGCTGACCACACAAAAGCAACCACCGTTAACATGGCAGTGTATACTTCATCAGATTTTATGATGCAATGCTCTCTTTCCTCAATACCGAGACTTCAGTAATTCCTGGTCTTCTAAGTGCTGTAAGCATGGTCTTCTGTAATGATTCAGATGTCTCAGTTTTTCCCAAACTGGAAATGTTTGTCACTGGAAATGGCCCATGTTTCTCTGAAGTTGAAAATTATAGGTGTGCATTTTATTTAATTTTACAAATTTAAGAAATCTAGGCAGCATGAATAAATAACCTACTGCTATGATTTAAATGTTTTTGTTCCTTCCGAACTTTATATTGAAACTTAACCCCCAATACAACAGTATTGGGAGGTGTGGCCTTTTGGGACATGTGTAGCTAATGAGGGCTCTGCCCTCATGAATAAATTAATACCTCCATAAAAAGAGCTTGCAAGGGTAGGTTCTCCCTTTTCTGCTCTTCTGCTATGTGAGGAAACAGCATTAGCTTTGTCTTGCCCTTCTGTCGTCCACCATGTGAAGACGAGGAAGAAGGCCCTCACCAGATACTTGTACCTTGAAACTGAACTTCCCAGTCTTTTGATTTCAGAGATAATAATTATCTGCTCTTTATAAATTACCCAGTTGCAGATATTCTGTTATATTAGCACCAAATGGACTAAGATGCCATCAAAGACTGTAGTTTTGTTTCATAAGGATGAAGGATGCTGGAGAAGTAGTGGAAAGAAAGGAATTTATTTGTTAAGCCACCAAATAGACTTTGTTTTTGAAACCCTCGTGTTCAGGTGAAAGATGTAGGCAACAATCATTAACTAGCTTGAGGATTTTCTCCACTAAACTTATACAAGTCCTCTCTTTTCTTTTCATCTACATTTCTATTCTGAAATAGGGCCATCAAAATTAGAGTTATACATGTTAGTTATTTGCATTCACATCAAATGGTTCAAGGACGAATAGAAAATTCTGTCTATGCTACTTCACATTGCTTATTACTGAGGTGTTAATTCCTCCATCAGCATAAAAGATTATAATTATCTCTGGATTTCTTCACTGCTATATAACTCCCAGATACATACCCGGACACTGGTGTCATGTATATTTTATTAAAACCTCACCAAGCATCAACAAAGATAACTATTCGTACTTCTAGAATTTTATATTCATGTTTATCCACAATGGGTGAAAGCAGCATGCAAAATAAATGAAGAATGATACCACAAATGTCTTTAGAGAGATATTAGAAGAGAATCAGCAGAGAGGGTTATGAAAGTTGTATGAGCCATATATTATCTATGCATACGTTATAACAGTCAGAACATTTAGTATGTCATGCTCCATACCAGTCCCAAATAATATATTTGGCACATAATGAAGTTCTAGTTTGGGGTGGGGAAGTAAACTCCACATTTATTGTTATTTTAAAAAATGAGTTTGTCTTTAAACGTACTGTTCAGATGAAAAGTCTCAGCACGTTTTCATGATCATTTGAAACCAGCCCTTGGTATAGAAACATCAAACGTCTTTGCTCTATTTCAATGCGTAAGCATTAGCATAGTTTTCTTAGCTTGAGTAGGGCTCAATTTCTTAATGCCATTCATATTCCTTTTTGTCACAGTGTTACTAATGAATATTGAAGCTGAGGACAGAAAATAAAGTGCCCAAGACAAGGTCAGGAGGTTAAAACAGTAGCATATTTTTAAAATGCCCATAAAAATGTTTCTTTGAGCCCAGGAGTCATATGGTGAAGTGGAAGATGAAGAGGCCCCCTTCACTTAGAACGGCAGTTTTTTTTTTTTCTAATTAGCATGTGTCAAAAAGGGCTGAGGGGAAAATGCATGATGATATTTCAGGCAATGCAATGAAGATGCTATTTAGAGAGTGTAAGGTTAGCAAATCTGTAAGGGTATTTAAACACATTTATTTTATTATTATTTTTATGTCTTTGTCCCTGTGTGAATATAACGGATATGGTTTTGTAGAAACAGAAGGTCAGACTTGGAAAGGAATTAGACATAATTTAGTCTAGTCTCTTCATTTATGAAGATGAGGGCATGGCAGTCCAAAAAGGTCAAGGGAATTGCTTAAGTTCACATAACTAGAAAGAGTTGAAATGAGGAAAGAGATCTGTTGTCCAGTGTCAGCCTTCCCATTTTGTTCTACGTTGTGACTGAAATGACCCATGAGTCAAGCAAATATACTTCAAATCTGATACCTTGAAAATTTTATCAGTCCATTAATGATGACAAATGGTTTCAAATATCTCAGACATTTCTTGACTGAATTCTAATATTGTTCTACATGGATTACGTAGAAAAGTAGCAGTAATATAACAGATTAAATGCTTGGCCATGGCACTGGCATTAGATGTTCCCAACTTCTTTTTTTTTTTTTTTTTTTTTCTCTCCTCATACCACCCAGTCTGAGCCCGGCAACCTTTATTCACAAAATACCCTTCACTTTCCCCTACCACTATCCCCTTTAGTTCCCAGAGGAAGCCGAGGCTGGAAAACCAAGTTAGAATATAAACTTTTTTGAATTCTCAAATTTCTACACCAGGAAATTCCAGCACAGGGACAGCAGTCCCCAGCCCCCAGTTTATGCATTTCTTTTTCTTTGTCTTTTCTTTTCTTTTTAGTTGTACTTTCAATTCTGGGGTACATGTGCAGATCTTGCAGGATTGTTGCATAAGTACACAAATGCCATGGTGGTTTGCTGTCTTTGCACTGGGAACATGTTCCTTTGGCTCAGAGAAGTTTGCTATTACCCACCAATTGAAGTCTGCTCTGTAAATTCACGAAACTCATTTTCCATCCTGTTTTTCTCCCTTGCTGGTGAGGAGTTGAGGGAGGAGAGGGGTTCTGGTCTTTGATTATTTTATCCGTTTTGCACTGGTTTCTTCCCGTCTTCATGGATTTATCTACCTTTGATCTTTGAAGTTGGTGATTTCAGAAGAGATCTCTGAGTGGACGTCCTTTCTGTTGATGTTGAAGCTATTTCTTTTCGTTTATTAGTTTTCCTTCTAACAGTCAGGACCCTCTGCTGTAGCAATGCTGGAGGTCCACTCCAGACCTTGCCTGCCTGGGAATCACCCATGGGGCCTGCAGAACAGCAAGTATTGCTGCCTGATCTATCCTCTGGAAGCTTTGTCCCAGAAGAGTACCCACCAGCTGTCAGCCAAGAAGCTCTCCTGTATGTGGCATCTTTTTGGCTATGCAGAGATCAGGGAGTCTCTTGAAGAAGCAGTCTGTCCCTTGTCTGCCTGCAGATGCGCTACTGGGCTGCCACGGGCTCAGTCCAGCTGCTGTGTAAGTTTCCTTCGGCTTTGGTTTACACAGGTAAGATCAGCTATGGCAGATGCCCTTCACCCCGTCTCCCCGACTGGAGTTCAAACTGATGTGCTGGTTATGAAACTCTCAAGCAAGAGGGCTTCAGTTTTCCGGTCTTTATGTGGGTGGGACCCAACAGGCCGTATCACCTGTCTGCCTGCTTTCAGCTTTCCCTCTTTCTGGCAAGCAGGAAATTCCATCCTGCAGGCCTCTGGTGGCTAGACAAAACGTCTACCCAGATCTGTGCCGAGAATCTGCAGCACCAGCCAGAGCTACCCCTCAGATCTGTGTTGGTAACTCGTGGCACTTTTCAGCCTGCCGGGGGTCTTTTGGTCTATGGGTTGCAAAGGCCATGGGAGAAGCGCAGTATCTGAACTGGAGTACCATAGGGGAAAGAGTCCCTGATCCTCTGTCTAGTTGCGCTTCCAGGGTAGTTCAACACACCTCCCTGCCTCAGTTTGCCCTCCTTGGGCTACACCCACTGTCCAACCAGTCCCAGTGAAATGAGCCTGGTACCTTGGTTTGAGATGCGGAGATCGTTGGCCCTCTGTGTCACTCTCTCTGGGAACTGCGCTCCGAAGCTGTTCCTACTCAGCCATCTTGGCAGAAATCTATTAGATGTTCCTAATTTCAAATCCAAATCCGTAACTTCTATTTCTGTGACCTCAGACAAGTAAATGATTTCTCTGTGACTAGCCTGTCATATTTAGAAAATTTCAGTACTAAGAGTTTTAAACTCATACATTATTTCAATGGTTAAGTGAGTCCACAGTAAGTATTTAGCAAACTGTCTAGTCCAAAGTTAGTCTGAATGTATGTTAGGAGCTAGCGTTACAATTTATTAACCTTAATGATAATAAAGAGATCTTGCTTAGCTTTGCAACTAGATTCAGCCCATTGGACTCATAAATTCATCTGCCTTCTATAAAAGTGTAGTTTCCATCTTCAGACAATGAAGAAGCATAAGAAGAGATTAAGCAATTCTCATGTAGTGAGGAAACACAACCCAAAAGATTCACTGTCTCGTTGGCTTCAAAACACATAAGCAGATGGTAGGTTTTGACATATTGGATTCCAAATCCTGCAGTCTTGTAAAGTTCAATCAGATGAAAACCACATTGTAAAATTATGGCTCAGGGAGTCAAGTATTTGGCCATAGTTAAAATGTATTTGTTAGTGCAAACTAAATAACCCTGGAAAGACAATCATTAGACCAATAATGTTTTTTTTTTTTTTCTCTCTCTCTCTCTCTTTTTTTTTTTTTTTTTTTTTTTTTTTTGAGATAGGCTGGAGTGCGGTGGCATGGGTCCCAAAGATCCTCCCACTTCAGCCTCCCAAGTAGATGGAACTACAGGTGCAATGCACACCATCATGCCCAGCTAATTTTTAAATATTTTGTAGAGATCGAGTCTTGCTTTGTTTCCTCGTCTAGTCTCAAACTCCTGGGCTCCAGCAATCCTCCCACCCCAGTCTTAAAAAGCGCTGAGATTACAGGCATGAGTTACTGCACCTGGCCTTCTTTTTCTTTTCTTTTATTAACACTTAATATTTTACATATGTATGGGGTATGTTTGAGTATTTTTTACATGCCTAGAATGCATAATGATCAAGTCAGGGCATTTGAGATACCTATCACCTGAGTAACTTATTATTTCTATGTGTTGACAACATTTTAATTCCTCTCTTGTTGCTGCTTTGAAATATAGAACACAATGTTGCTAGCTATAGTCATTCTACTCTGATGCAGAACATTGTAACATTTTTTTTCTATCTAACTGTAAGTTTGTAACTATTTTCCATGTCCTTTCAACTTTTTCTCTCACTTTCACACCTTTCTCAATCTCTAGTATATACAATGCTATCTTTATGAGATCAAGGTTTTTAGCTCCCACATATGAGTAAGAACATGTGGTATTTGTTTTTCTGTGCCTAGCTTATTTCACTTAACATAATGACTTCCAGTTCTACCCATGCTGCTGCATATGACATCATATCATTCTTTTTCTATGACCAAATAGCGTTTCAATGTGTTAACGTATAAATAGCACATTGTCTGTATCCATTTACGTGTTGATGAACACTTAGGTTGATTCTGTATCTTTGCAATTGTGAATATTGCTGCAATAAACACACAAGTGCAGGTACCCCTTGATTTACTGAGTTATTTTTCTTTGGAAATATACACAGTAGTGAGATTGCTGGATCGTACTGAAGCTTTGTTTTTATTTTTTGGTAAATCTCTATACCGTTTTCCATAGTGGCTGTACTAATTTACATTCCCACCAACAATGAATAAGAGTTCTTTTTCTCCACATCCTTGACAGCATCTGTCATTTTCTGTCTTTTTCGTAATGGCCATTCTAAATGGAGTAAGATGGTATCTCATTGCGGCTTTGATTTTCATTTCTTTGATGGGTAGTGTTATCAAGCATTTTTTTTTTCATGTGTTTGTTGGCAATTTGTATTTGTTCTTTTGAGAATTGTCTATTCATGTCCTTTGCTACTTTTTATGAAATTGTGTATTTGTATCATTAAGTTGTGTGATTTTCTTCTGCATTCTATGAATTAGTCCCTTATCAGATGAATGGTTTGCAAATAATTTCTCCCATTTAACAGGATGCCCCTCCACTCTGCTGATTGTTTCCTTTGCTTTACAAAAGTTTTTTTAGTTTAATATAGTCGCATTAATCTATCTTTGTTTTAGATGCCACTGCTTTTGAGGTCTAAAAATCTAAAGTGCCAAAACCAGTTTCTTTTTCACATAATTATTAAATAATGTATTCCAGCTAGGTTCTGTGTGGTACAATATATTATTAATACTGTTGGCCTCTGGCCTAGGGGAACATCCCTTTACCCACCACAAATAAAGAGTTTGACCACAGTGGATGCCTATTCACTTTACAAATACCCTGTTTGTGTAACCTAGTAAACTGTATTCTAGGAAGAACTGGCCAGAACCCCTGTGAACCACTTCCTTAATATATAAATGGTAAGCTGTGAACTTAAACTCTAGATCTTAGAAGCTTCATTTTTAAGAACAATGAGTATGAATGATGCATTGCTAAACGTGAAGTCTATCTGTATGTTAGCTTCATGTTTTAATTTTTATTTAAGCAACACATACAAGTTAGCAAGGCTTGTATCAGGTGCCCATTAAGTAACTCATGACACTAATGAAATAACATTTTAGTAGGAACTATCCAACTATATGCACCATGAAAATATCTCCTTTGTTCCTTTACCTAATGTTCAAATCTACTGTCAATGCACTATTCAGAATAGCCAGGAATACTAATTACCAAACAGAACACCATAGCTCAAAGCAGATTTTCTGCTAAGAAACACACAACTAAATTGATTTACAAATGACTGGAAGTCCAAAACTTAATTTGTAAGCAGCATAAGGACTTAAATATTCCATGAGGGCTATTGACTAGTAAAATCATAAAATCATCATAGTAGTAACAATTTGTAATGAAGATAGGACAATAGTAGTTAGATTAGTTTTCTTTCTCAATGAAGGCTGCTATAGTAAGATTTTAATGGCATTCTCTTTGATTAATGTTTGCATTACATACACTTTATTGGTCACTGCCTCAGCAGACTCTTTTCAGAGAAAGATTACACACAGTGATGCTTCACCAATTACGTCTCCATAAAACATATCTAGATTACAAATTGGACAATAGGAGACTAATTAACAGTGATCAGCAGATGTGTATTCCGAGGTGGTGCACAGAGACAAATTTACACCTCAGTGCCTGGAAAAGAAATTCACTTGTGACTCCTCACAGAATACCTGGATGGGCATTTAAAATCTATCCCCAACGCCCTCTTTCTATATTACAACATCAACACATCAGTCTTCAGAGTTAGATAAAGCGAATCTGATGAGGACCACGTTAACATTTATGTTGAGCTTAAATAAAACATGAAACTAACATCTTGAAAGACTGTGAGTTGAGCAAGGCAGCATTCACAACATGGTATTCAAGAATTATTCATGAACCTTCAGTGCTTCTCAAGATTTCAGTTTCTTATGTCTGATTTTACTTAAAGTTCTTTTTTTGCAGTGATTGTTTTCGGGTATTTTGTCCACCAAGATAGGAAGTTCGCAATAACAGGAAGAAACAGATTGAGCACCTAATGATATCTAAATGCTTTAATCGCTGGATCATCTTCCTTCCTGAGTGTTAATATCTCTATTTGCTGTGGGTGGGGAGGATGTCACTGGGAGGAAAGGGAAAGGTTTACATTTAGAGAAAGTAGATTAAACAGAATGATCCTGTTTTGAGAAAAATCAAGGCTATTCATTTTCTGGGTTCAGAGTTCAGTAAAGCCTAAGTTATTTTCCAATGATTTTATCACAACATTTCTTGGCTTTGTCTTTAAGCAAAAATCCTAGAGAACTGATACCATTGACCAAGGTTTGTTAGTATTCACTCACTAAACATATAAAACGTCTTGCCTGTATCTGTAAGAGAAAGCCACTTTCTTTTCCCCCTTAGGTTTTCCTCTATACTCAAAATTTGCAGTCTCCAGGGAGAATGTGAGTGTTACAAAGTAACCCACTCTCACATCGTTCAGTCCCTGAAATGGCTCAGTCCCACCTGGTCTCTGAGAATTGTTTGTGAAGTAAGCCTTTGTCTTCTGGTAAACATCACTCCTTTCTCCAAGAATTCCTGATAGTTCTAATTTGCTAAGTCAGAAACCAAAGTCCTCTGCTCTACCTCTTTAGTGGTTTATAATTTTTAAAACACTTCCACATATGTTTTCTAATTTGATACTGATGAACATTTGGGTCCACTGAAAGCATCCGAGACAGAAAGGGGCTGTGGCATGTGTGATATTTACGGAATTTTACACAGGACAGAAGTTAACATAAAAAAGCCAAATCTGTTCAAGTGTGCAAGACTCATAGTGCATGATCAGAGACAGGGTGTTATTTGTATTTGCACCCAAGCAGAACTGGAAGTACCAATCAAGAAAGATGTAATGACATTCTTCTTCTCTTTCGTAATGTTGGTATGCATTATAAACTGTTGTGATACCCAGAATAATTTGTGCAAATTTAAAGGCTAGAAACCATTTTGAGCCAATCCATGCAAGAGTTAATAAGAGAAAAAACACACAACAAGCATATAAATGCAAAATGATTCTTTCAGTTGGGAGTGTATTATTCAATTTGAAATTAAAGTGTTTAATGGAAAGAGGAAAGGAGGGTAGACTGGAATAATTTTTGTGATTAAATGTGTATTATGTTATTTACATTTTACAATGATGCAGCTTTTCCCTTATGACACCAAATTGTCTTTATTATTTTTTCATATTTAATTTTTGTATCACAGTACCAATGCTTTTACCAAAGAAAATGACCATTGTGTTCCATTTAGAACCACAGAAATTACATTTCAGAAGATTTGACTTTTCAGGCACAGAGTGGCAAATATGTCTCTTTGTGTCTTAAATGTAAATGCCCATTACAGTTTTTTATATGAAAATATTTATTCAAAAGTTAGAATAAAAAAGTTCAATAAAAATGTTGAAGGACTTTTTTTTTTTTACAAAAATGTGATTTTGAATATTAGATCATTTATTTTTCAATATACATTTTGGTGAAATAAAATATATATGCAGAAAATATGCACAACTCATAAATGCATCAAGTGAATTAATTTTTGCAAAGTGAAGATACTTGTTTAATTACAACACAGGTCAATTTTGAACTTGACTAGCATCTTAAAAGCTTCCCGTGTGCTCCCTCACGGTCATTTTGCCCTTTAAAGGAAACCACAACTGTGACCTATTGCAACACAGATTAATTTTGCCTGTTTTAAAATGTACACTAAGGGAGTCACGCAGTATGTATGTATTTGAATACATTTCCAGTTTCCATGATTATGAACTACCTGATATGAATATATTTGACGCATACTGGATTACCTTTCTGTTGGGTATAACCTCAAAGTAGAAATGGCTGTTTGAATGGTGATACAATTTAACTCTGTGTCACCACCCAAATCACATGTTCAATTGTAATCCCCAACTTGGGAGAGCAACCTGGTGGGAGGTGATTGTGATACGAAAGTGTTGGGATGGGAAGAGCGTGTTCCTGTGTTTCTTTTTAACTGAGAAGGGTGGGAAGCAGGGGTGGGATAAGGGAAGTGCTGCATAGAGGAGGGTGTGATCCCTGGCTAGGGCTCCACCTGCGCAGACCCAGGAGAGGACAGGTATTTCCTGCCCAGATGTTGTGTTTCCCAAGACCACCGTGGCCTGCCACGTCCCCATCCTGTGCCTTTAAAAACCCCAACACCATGGCAGTAAGAGACACAGGCAGCTGGACGTCAAGAGGCGCACCTCAGCTGAGGAACACAAAGGTGGCCAAAGGCTGAGCTGAATGCACCAACAGGCACCGGCAAGCTGGCAGGCCGTAGACCAGCAGAACAATGAGGAGTTTGGTTGGGGCAGTCAGGGGAGAGCCCGGCCTGCTCAGCAGCATGACTCCGGAGGAAAACCTTCCCACTCTGTCGCCTTCTGGCTTCCCCCATCTGCCGAGGACTACCTCCTCGCAGTAAAACCTTGCACTCATTCTTCAAGCCCAGGTGTGATCGGATTCTTCCAGTACACCAAGGCAAGAACCCAGGATACAGAAAGTCGTCCGTCCCTGCGACAGGGTGAAGAGTCTAATTGGCCTCTACAGACGGCAAAACTAAAAGCACCCTGTAACACACACCCACTGCAGCTTCAGGAGCTATAAATATTCACCCCTAGATACTGCTGTGGGGTTGGAACCCCGCCACCTGCCTGTCTGTGTGTTCCCCTAGAGGTCTGAGCAGCAGAGCACTGAGGAAGCGAGCCACTACCCCTGTCACACAGCCTGCGAGGGGGACAAGGGAGCTTTTCCCATTTCAGCTGGATCATGGGAGCAGATTTCCCCCTTGCTGTTCTCGTGATAGTGAGTTCTTTCTTATGAGATCTGGTTGTTTGAAAGTTTGTTCTCACTCATAGGCGGGTGTTGAACAATGAGAACACATGGACACAGGGAGGGGAGCATCACACACTGGGGTCCGTTGGGGGGAAATGGGGGGGGATGGGGGGGTGGGGAGGTGGGGAGAGATAGCATGGGGAGAAATGACAGATACAGGTGAGGGGAAGGAAGGCAGCAAACCACACTGCCATGTGTGTACCTATGCAACAATCTTGCATGTTCTTCACATGTACCCCCAAACCTAAAATGCAATTAAAAAAATATAAATAAATAAAAAATAATTTGGCAATTGGTGATGCATCCCAGCCCACTAACTCTTTATACAATAAAACTATTAAAATTAAAAAAAAAAAAGAAAAAAAAGAAAGAAAGAAAAGAAGGAAAGAAAGTTTGGAGCACTTTCCCCTTCGCTCTCTCTTCCTCCTGCCAGCGAGGAAAGGCATGCTTGTTTCCCTTTTGCCTTGCAACCATGATTATACATTTTCTGAGGTTTCAAGAGAAGCAGAAGCCCATGTAGCCTGCGAAACTGTGAGCTGATTAAACTTTTTTATTTAAATTGCCCAGTCTCAGGTATGTCCTTATAGCAGTGTGAGAATGGACAAATGTAAATAGTATGTATGTATTCCAAAGTGATTGGATGGTCATAAACCGCATAATGAGGTTTGAGTCATATACAACATTGGTCCCATTAGATTATAGTAGCATATTATGACTCAACTTTTTTAATGTTTAGGTACACATTCTTATCCTTGTGTTACAAATGCCTGTAATATTCAGTACAGTAACATGTACTGGTTTTTAGCCTAGGAGCAATAATTAGGCTGTACCATATAGTCTGGGTGTGTAGTAGGTTATACCATCTAGGTTTGTATAAATATATTCTATGACATTTACAGGACAAAATTGCCTAACAGCACATTTCTCCGAATGTATCCTCATCATTAAGCAGCACATGGCTGTACTATTTTATATTCCCCCTCAAATTATAAAAAAAGTTCCTCCTAATCTTTGGCAGCAATTAGAATGTAGGTTTTATTTATTTGTTTGTTTTCACTTTGGTCATCTGCATCTGTATGGTTTTAATTTACATTTCTCTACTGACTAATGATGTTAGATATCCTCTTAGATAAGGTGCCTGATAAAGCATTTTGCCTTTTTTATTGGATTGTGTAATTTTTTTCTAATTGAATTAAAGGAGTAGATTGATGGATAGAAAAATATATAGATTGATTGTTAGGTAAGTCAGTAGATAGCTGATGAAATGATCCTATTTATTTCTGGTAACAATCTTTGCTCTAAGAATAATAAAACACTTTTTTAGCTTTTTGGCTCTGATAAACCTCTTTTAGCTTTGTCTTAATAAACACTAGCATAGTACCTCTTTTTTCATTCTTTTAACCTTTCTCTTAATATTTAAAATGAATATTTTGAAGGGAGGAAGATAGAAAACATGTAGTAAGTCTTGCTTTTATTCTGCTGATCAAATCTGATAACTTCTACCTCTAAACTAGAATTTTTAGACCACTTATATTTAAAGTAATTATTTATTTATTTTTTAGAGATGTGGTCTCATTCTGTTGCCCAAACTGGAGTGTAGTGGTGGAGTCATAGTTCACTGCAGCCTCTGAACATCTGGGTTCAAATGATCCTCCTGCCTCAACCTGCCAACTAGCTGGGACTATAGGCTCATGCCACTGTGACTGATTAATTTTTATTTTTAAATTTTTGGAGATTTGTGATCTTGCTTTTTTTGCCCAGGCTGGTCTCCTGGCTTCAAGTAATCTTTCCACCTAGACCTCCCAAAGTGCTGGGATTACAGGCATGAACCACTGGGCCAATTAAAATGATTATTAATATGGTTGGGTTTAAATCTGCTATATTCCTATTTCTTTTCTACCAGATATGTTTTGTTCTCTTTTGACTCTAGAATAATGACTTCATTTTATGTCCTTTGTTGGTTTATTAGCTATGCCCCTTTACTGAGTTATTTTAGTTACCCTGTGAGGTTTACAGTATGCACTTTCCTTATGGCAGTCTGTATTTAAGTGATAGTATATCATTTCAGCTATTGTAGAAGCTTGTAAGAGTGTACTCCTGTTCCCTGCTCAAGGGCTTTGTGCTGTTGTTGTCATATATCTTACTTCTACAAATGTCATAAACTCTTCTACATTTTTTTTTTAGCTTTTAGCGGTCAATTATGTTTAAAGAAATTTAAATAAACAGAAAATACACTTTAATACTTGTCCCCACTGTTACAATGTTCCATGCTTTTTGTTCTTTTGTAGTAGATTTAGATTTTGATCTGCTATAATTTTTATTTTGCTAAAATTTACTTAAACCCTTTCAGTAGTACAGGTCTGTAGTAATGAATACTTACTTTTTAACTTTTGAATAACCCTTTATTCATTTAAAAAATGTTTGTAAGATATTACTACCAGGTAAAGGATTCTAGGTGGGAAGACATTTTTTCGGTATAGAAAAAAATCCCTAGCTCTGTTCTAGCTTGCATTAATTCCAATAAGAAACCTGCATTTTTTTTTAAAAAAAAAATCTTTCTTTCCTCTATACATAATACATCTATTTCTATGGCTGCTTTTAAGATTTTTTTTTTTTTTAATCACTACAACTTGATTTTGATGTATTTTGACTTTGAACTTCTAACATCTGCGAATTTCTAATTTTCATCAAATTTAGAAAGTTGTTTGTCGTTTTCCCAAATAGTGTTTGTGTTCTCTTTCTCTTTCAGAGACTAAGATTAAAAGTGCATTACACTATGGCATGTGGCTTGACTTTGTATACAAATTTTAACTGTAAAATACAGACTTACCTTGTGAGCTACTGCTCATAGCTCACTAATACTTCAGTTTACTTTCATTTTTCTTTTGTTTTGAATATAGTCTTTTGCCATGCCTTCAGTTTCAGTCATCTTTTCTCTTGCATTGTCTAATCTGCTGATAAGCCCATTCAGCAAATATTTTTATTTCAGATTTGATAGGTTAATTTATAATATCTGACTTCAATCTTATATGGATATATATATATATATATATATATATATATATATATATATATATATAATGTATTACATTTATTTAACTAGTTTTTTAAACACAGAGAATACAGTTTTAATAATTGTTTCAGTGCCTTAGTCAACTAATGCTATTGTCTGTGTCATATGTTGTTAAGTTCCAGGTGACTTTATTCCTCATTATGTGTTGTATTTGCTTGCTTCTTCACATACTTGGATGTTTTTATTAGATTCTAGGCATTGTAAATTTTATCTTGTTTAATGTTTGACAGGTATTTTTAACCCTTATCCAAGTCTATCTTTATTTGTGAAAAATAATATAAAACTGAAGCTAATTTGATTTTTAAAATCAAAGTTTATTTAGTAATAATGGTCATTTTATAATAAAAGTGTAGTACAATACTGACATTTGATAATTTCAACAAAGCATCATTCATGTAAAGATTATGTTCTAGCATGTAAAATTTAAGTAGAAAATTTATAGTTCATAAAAATACATATATTTTTGTTGATATTTCAAGAAACTGTGGTGGTAAAGGTGGTGAGGATGGGTGTATATCCAGTCCTCGTGAAGGCATACCAATCTGTGGATCTGTGTTTGTCTTCTGTTTTGCATTATTTAGGGTCCATTCACTATAATTTTCAAATAATTTGAAGGTGAAATCATGAGCCTCCTTTACCGGGGCTTGAGTTCTGAGTGTTTAAATGTTTCCTCTCAGGCACTGCTATCACCTCGGTGCTTGCTGATGAATAATGGTTGAGCAAACCCTAGGCCTTACCACTACCAAGGAAACACATGGTTCCCGGACTGCAGAGTGTCAGAAGAGCAAAAGGGAACACCTAATGAAGCAGTGTTAGAGTAAAACTATGGGGGCAGAACAGTCTTCAAGAAACCCTCATGCACCCTAGGACTGACATCAAGTCCTTTCCTACTCCTGTTTTTTTCTCAAAAGTACTTGGTGAAAAGAGTTGGCAAATGCAAAAAACAGATTTTGTTTTCCATCTATGGCTCCCAGGAATCTGAAATTGCCATGTCAGCTCACCCTTGAACTTTGAAAATTCCTTAAACATTAAGCTGCTTTTCTATTAAAATTTTTCTTTCCTACATCTACAGCAATTTTCTCCATTCTCACTGCTCCACCAAGGGTGACAGTAGCCATGAGTTCTGTCTTAGTATGGGCTCAACTCTCTATGGGTTTTAGTTCATTAGATTTCTTTACACTCTCAGCTCGCTATTGAGATTTATAATCATGATTTTGTAGATTATCTAGCAAGTCTCATCACTTAGGTAGGTGCACATTCTCCTATGGCTTTCTATATCCTAAAGGAAGCCTAAATCTGCCTGATAATTTTTGATTAAATGCTTTAATGTATGTGAAAAAAAAAAAAAAAAAAAAAAAAAAACAGAAAGTGTAAGTAATGCTATTTTCCTCCAGAGATAATTTAACTTTTGCCTGGTGAGCAATTGGAAAGTAGCATGATTAGCTTGATGCATTTAATATTTGAGTTTATTTGAAGCTGAATTTTAGGCTGATCTACTTCTTGATTGTCCTACTCCTAGAGCTGAGCCCTTCTAGGACTTAAACTCAAAGCTTTATATATTTACCATGGTTCCTAGACTTCAGATGCTCTTCCTCAACATTGTAAGGTTATGAATGCTCTGCTAGGCTTTTTTTTTTTTATTGCATTTTAGGTTTTGGGGTACATGTGATGAACATGCAAGATTGTTGCATAGGTACATACTTGGCAATGTGGTTTGCTGCCTTCCTTCCCGTCACCTGTATCTGTCATTTCTCCCCATGCTATCTCTTCCCACCTCCCCACCCCACCGCCCCTCCCCCATTTCCCCCCAACGGACCCCAGTGTGTAGTGCTCCCCTCCCTGTGTCCATGTGTTCTCATTGTTCAACACCCACCTATGAGTGAGAATATACAGTGTTTGATTTTCTGCTCTTGTGCCAGTTTGCTGAGAATGATGGTTTCCAGGTTCATCCATGTCCCTACAAAGGACGTGAACTTATAGTTTTTGATGGCTGCGTAATATTCCATGGTATGTATGTACCACATTTTCCCTATCCAGTCTATCATCGTTGGGCATTTGAGTTGGTTCCAGGTCTTTGCTATTGTAAACAGTGCTGCAATGAACATTCGTGTGCACGTGTCCTTGTAGTAGAATGATTTATAATCCTTTGGATATATACCCAGTAATGGGATTGCTGAGTCAAATGGGATTTCTATTTTTAGGTCCTTGAGGAATCGCCACACTGTCTTCCACAATGGTTGAATTAATTTACATTCCCACCAACAGTGTAAAAGTGTTCCTATTTCTCCACATCCTCTCCAGCATCTGTTGTTTCCCGATTTTTTAATGATCGCCATTCTAATTGGTGTGAGATGGTATCTCCATGTGGTTTTGATTTGCATTTCTCTGATGACCACTGATGATGAGCATTTTTTCTATGTTTGTTGGCCTCCTGTATGTCTTCTTTTGTAAAGTATCTGTTCATATCCTTTGCCCATTTTTGAATAGGCTTGTTTGTTTTTTTCTTGTAGATCTGCTTTAGTTCTTTGTAAATTCTGGATATCAGCCCCTTGTCAGATGGGTAGGCTGCAAAAATTTTTTCCCATTCTGTTGGTTGCCGATTCACTCTACTGACTGTCTCTTTTGCCGTGCAGAAGCTGTGGAGTTTGCTTTTTAACCTCTAAGCATCAGGCTTTTGCACAGTTTTTAACCTTTTATTCATGGAAATTTATATATTGGCATGTGCCTTGTGAGCAAACTAAGCAAAATGACAGGTTGACTTTTCTGTGGTTCTTACCCCCCTACCCACCCCCAGGGATCTTTACTCCTCAATGTTGAAAAGCCCTGGAAGTTCCAAATTCCTGTTTTTTATTTTTTGTTTTTATTTTTGTTTGTTTGCTTTCTTCTTTTTCCCAGCCTGGGTAGAATAGTAGAAACTCTAAGCCAGAATTTTCTATACCTTACCTTGACAAGAAATGTCATGAGAAGAGAAAGAATACATCTAAGTAGTGGAAAATGTTGGGTTTGTCTCAATGTGCTCTCTTTTTTTCCTATCTTAGTTTGCTTTCTGATGCCTTCAAACTGCTTCATGTTTGTTCTGAGTAAGAGATTTTGTGTGACACTACACACTCCATCAGAGCCTGATGGAGAGGTTTTAAGAAACATTCAAAGCAGAGTGAATTGCTTTGGCAGCTGGTAATTTAAATTACCCTCATCATAAAAAAAAAAAAAAAAAAAAAAGAAAAAGAAAAAAAATGTACTGTGAGAGCCAGAGTAACCTATACAAATTTTGACTTATTTTTTATAAGTTCACATGAATTACATTACAATGAAAAGTTTCAGTACAAGTGTCTTACCGGTAAAGCTTCCCAGCTGTCCATTTGTGATATTCCTGTTATAAGTCAGAATATCTAAATACGATGTTACATAATTCCTATGACTTGCCTGTGTTCATACCAGCTGGTGGGACCCATTAATTAAAAACTCTCACTGTCTGCCCAATCCAAACTTAAGACTTGAATTTATTTCTGTATTCCTGACATTAATAAATAGAATGTCTAGCCAATAGTTGAATCACACTGCATTATCTTTAATTATTTTCTTTACCTACCACATCGATTTAGTTTTTAGAACAGCCACCAGGTTTTGTAGTGGTTTTAGTAAGTCTAACTTTCCTGTCTTCATGATTATTCCCAAACCAATAATCTTCTATATTAGATACAGTAAATTGCTCCCGTTATGATATAATAGTTGCATGCATAATTATATTTTTGTAAAACAAGTTTTGAATAAAAGTTCTCTCTTTTATGAGGCTCCAAAGTCCCCTCTGTGCAGTCATTTCTTAAGTTACCGTTATACATTTTACTCTCTGTTCTTCCATTACCTTTTATACATGGTCCTGACATGGTACTCATGCATTGTCTATTTATAAAAGTTTATTGCTCTCCAGAGATAACTCCTGATTATTTTCTTTATTCCCTCTTTCATTCATTGATTGTTTCCATGTCCGTGACTGTATCTGCTATGTATATATCGAATAATCTTAATAGTCTCTTCAAATTCTCCTTTCCTCAGGCTTCCCAATTCTAGTTTCTATTGCCTTTTTCAATTCCCCTGCCTTATTTACTCAATGTGTAAGACCAAACTCACTATCTACTGTTCCTCATGTTATGGTCTTTATATTATCCAATCTTATTAATGGATACCCAATTGTTTTAGCCAAGAAAATCTGTGATTTCTCAACTCCTTTATTTTATCTGCTTCCTGTATTCAATTGCCAAATTTAAAAAATCTGCATCAGATTTGTTATTTAATTGTATCAATTTCTCTTCATCTTCACCAGCACTAATAAAGTTCAAATCATCACTGTCTTCAAGGCTCATCCATCATTCCACCAGTGTTACAAAGGATATTATTCAAAGATGAATATAATGTGACTTCTTCTGCTTAAAACTTTAAAAAATTGCCGAAGATAAAAATTTAACCCTCTAATTTAATGTCTAGGTGGAAAAGCAAGCTGGTACAAGGAGCCTAAGTCAGGAGTAGGTGTGCCATGTTTGAGAGCCCAAAGAGTTGATTTAGAGTGAGCAGAAGGAACGAGAAGGAGATGGGAGTCATAAAACTATATAACAAAAAAGCTTCTGTAAGGTCTTGTAGGCTACTGTAAGGATTTTGACTTTAACCCTGAGTAAACTTGTGAACTATTGCTGATTTCTGAAGAATAACATAGTAGTCTATCCTACATAATTGAAGGGTAAGCTTGCTTTCCTCTAAATAACTCTATACCTATCTTTATTTTAATACTCCTAGTAATACATTTAATCATCATATCAAATCTCATCTATCCCTGTCCCTGTCCATATTCTGAAGTTCTTACTAATAAAAACAATGTGTTGTTATTCACCTTTGTATTCATAGGTACAGGCCTGTACTTACCAGGACATTGCCTTTGAGCAACAAATTGAGATGCAGAATTAATTAAAAAATATTGCCTGTCTAGAATATGAGTTTCAGAGCTAGATGTTCTTGCATATAAATTCAACTCACAAAAGAAATCAAAGGTAATTTAAGGCACACGCTGATGAAAGCACATATTCATTTTAGTGTTATTTTACTCACCTTTGGGTGTCTTTAAATAACCATTTGCTAGTGTGAACACTTACCTTGACCAAGAATAGATCTTTTCACACATGACCTGAAACCATTTTAGGATTCAAATAAAATTTAGAATAATAAAAAACAAACAACAAAAACTTTGAAGTTCTAATAAGTCCTGTCAGTATTGTGATACTTTGTGTATATCTTAATTATTTTATTTTTCACATGAACCCTAAGGGATGTGTGATAATACTTTAATGTTTATAATAAATATGATAATATTTATTAAGAATGAGAATTTGAAATCAAAGTTATCACTGTCAAAATCAGAATTTCAGTACATTTTTGCCTTGTCGTCTTGTTTAACAGAGTCTCCACATTATAGAAAATTTATGCATCTACGTTGCAAAGATGTGTATCTTTACATACATTCATAGACATAAGCATACTTATAAAGCATATATATTTTAAAAAAGAAATTATTATCAGTTGGAAAAACTGCCTTGTAGTTTTAAAAAATGTTTTGTGTCGGTGGCAAAGGATGAGATTTTGGCATGTCCTAAGAACCGAAGATAGGCTTAACAGCTAGCTTATTTTCTTCAGTCTGGAAATTCTGACTTCTTTAGTAAGATCCCATATCAATTTCACACTTTGGCTTAATGTGCCTCTTGGAATGCCTTGAAAGATACATGGGACTTTAAATTGCAACCTTGCTTCTTTTTACCTTCTCATAGAAGAAATAAAACCTTAGCGATTTTCCTTTCTTTTTACATCTCCCTATTACCCACATCTTCTCCTTGTCCAAGGCCACTCTATTGAAGTATAGTGCCTATGACTCTCTGATTGCTCTTGTGAAGGGCAATTCTTAAAGATACGTAAGAACCATGCCCACAAACAATATGTGTATAGATACATAGATACATAGGTACCTACATACATTCATACATACATATATACATACATACATATATATACAGTGTAGACCATGCATTTATGTAGTCTATGTGCATTTAGGTATAGTTGTTAAAAAATCTTAAACTCCAAGATCAGGCAAACTGAGAGTAAAATAAACTCTACTTTATCATTTTAGCAGCATGACCCTCAGCAAGTGACAACTTCCCTAAAACTTGGTCTTCACATTTGTAGAATAAGGATAATGTTGCCATCTTTAGAAGTTATTGCAAGAATATAGTGACACAATCAAGTTAAAGGAAAATGGTGGAAGCTAATATTTTTCATTTAATAATAGCAATTTACTATCAGTTAATGAGTAGAGCCTATGCATTAATAGCTAGTATTTCCATGTGCAAATTGCATTTACTAATTTTGTATATACAACAATGGGTCAATATCAAATCAGCTTTTATGATAGAGTATTATAATACAATTATTTATGCAAGCAGAGTGTTAATTTCCTTTTTTAATAAAATCTTTGTTGGAAACTGAAAATTCTACAGTGCCATTGTATGGCCATTTTAGAGGAACATGCTTCATAAACTGTCCTTTTGGCAGTTGACTCTTCTTTCCAATTTTCTGTGACTTACACATCTGTTCACCATTATGGGAAGCCATGCCGCTAGATGGGCAGAGGTGGGGCATGCATCGATATCTGTGACATGCTGTTAACCATCTTCTTTCACTTAATACAATCTGACGAGTCTTGACCCATTCAATTTTCCCACCGAAGACACTGTGTTTAATAGAATTAGAACTCCCATTGCCCTTATGTTATGTTTTATGCTTAGACAGGTTCTGTGTTCTCTTTTTAACTCTCTTTATATTAGCCCATTTTAGCTCATTCTTTGCTTTTTTTTTTTTTTTTTTTTTTTTTTTTTTTTTACATCCCTATGCTAAGTGAAAAGCAAAACATTTCTACTAGCTTGGGTAGAATTTAGAATTTGTCAGCCACTCTTTTGGAATATTTAGAATGCCAGCTAAACCATTTTGCAGAATTGTGTGGAAGCTTAGCAATTTGGAAGTTTTGTTTTTGTCATTGTTTGCAACAGGATTATGAATTTCTATATTACAATATATAATTTTATATTTGTCCTGGGAAATAATTTCTCTTTATTTTGAGATTTCTATTTTTTCCAAGTCAGAATATGTTTAGGATAAGAAAGCGGCAGTAATTCAGGATCAAATCCTTTCAATAGAAAAATTATTCAACTCTATTTCCAGATATACTTTTTCCTTACTAATATGATATTTCAGCCAGAAAGATCGATATGGTTTGGCTGTGTCCCTACCCAAATCTCATCTTAAATTGTAGTTCCTGTAATCCCCATGTGTCATGGGAGGAACCAGGTAGAGATAATTCAATCATGGGTGTGGTTTTCCCCATCATGTTCTTGTCATAGTAAGTTCTCATGATATCTAACGGTTTTATAAGGGGTTTCCCCATCCACTCAGATCTCATTTTTCTTCTTTCTGTCATCATGTCAAGAGAAGGGCATGTTTGCTTCCCCTTCTGCCATCATTGTAAGTTTCCTCAGGCCTGCCCAGGCATGCTGAACTATAAATTAGTTAAAACTCTTTTATTTATAAATTACTCAGTATCAGCTATGTCTTTATTAGCAGTGTGAGAAAAGAGTAATACACTAAATTGATACCAAGTGGTGGGGTGCTGCCTTAAAGACACTCAAAAATGTGGAAATGACTTTGGAATTGGGTAAAAGGCAGAGGTTGGAACAGTTTGGAGGGCTCAGATTAAGACAGGAAACTATGGGAAGTTTGGAACTTCCTAAAAACTTGGAGGTCTCAGAAGACAGGAAGATGCAGGAAAGTTTGATACTTCTTAAAGACTTATTGAATGGCTTTGACCAAAATGCCGATAGTGATTTTTTTTTTAAACTGTGAATATAGTTCACTTTTATTGTAAACTACAGTTTGTAGCAAAAGGACCATGGAAGCCTCTTTTGTTCCACATTCTATCCCCAGCCCTTGCTGTCATGCCAGGCGCTCGAAACTGCCTTGGTGGATGCAGCAGTCGGGTACACTGGAGAATGGAGGCAAGTGGGGGGTGTCACAGGTCACAAGCCTCCATCAGAGACTGTAGGTGATATGAACAATAAGGTCCAGGCTGAGGTGGTCTCAGATGGCAATGAGGAACTGTTTGGGAACTGGAGTAAAGGTCACTCTTGCTATGCAAAGAGACTGGCAGCATCTTACCCCTACCTTAGAGATCTGTGGAACTCTGAACTTGAGAGAGATGATTTAGGGTATCTGGCAGGAGAAATTTTTAAGCAGCAAAGAATTAAAGTGGAAGCAGAGCATAAAAGTTTGAAAATTTTGCAGCCTGACAATTTGATAGAAAAGGAAATCCGATTTTCTGAGGAGAAATTCAAGCCAGCTGCAGAAATTTGTGTTAAGTAAGAGCCCAATATGAATCACCAAGACAATGGGGAAAATGTCTCCAGGGCATGTTAGAGACCTTTTTGTGGCAGCCTCACCTATCACAGGCCCAGAGACCCAAGGGCGGGGAACGGTTTAGTGGGCCAGGCCCAAGGCCCCCTGCTGTGTGCCTATGAGCAGAGGGCCACTGTCCTCCAGAACCTAGAATGGTAAATCCACTGACAGCTTGCACCCGTGCACCTGGAGAAGCTGCAGACAATCAATGCCATCCTATGAAAGCAGCCAGGAGGGAGGGTGTACCCTGCAAAGTCACAGAGGCAGAGCTGCCCCAGGGTATAGGAGCCTACCTCTTGCATCAGCATGACCTGGATGTCAGACATGGAGTCAAAGGAGATTATTTCAGAGCTTTAAGATTTAATTTCTGCCCAATTGGATTTCCGACTTAGATGGGGCTTATAGCCCCTTTGTTTTGGCCAATTTCTCCTATTTGGAATGGGTGTATTTACTCAATGCCTGTATCCCCTTTGTATCTAGAAAGTAACTAACTTGCTTTTGATTTTGTAGGCTCATAATTGGAAGGCACTTGCCTTGTCTCAGATGAGACCTTTAACTTGGACTTTTGGGTTGATACCAGAATAAGTTGAAACTTTAGGAGAGTGTTGAAAAGGCATAATTGTGTTTTGAAATGTGAAGACATGATTTGGGAGAGTCCAAAGGTGGACTGATATTGTTTGGTTGTGTCCCCACCCAAATCTAATGTTGAATTGTAGTAATCATAATCCCCATGTATTGTGGGAAGGACCAAGTGGAGATAATTCAATTATGGGGTGGTTCTTGTGAAATTAAGCTCTTATAAGATCTGATGGTTTTATAAGGAGCTTCTCCCTTCACTGGGCTCTCATTCTTCTTGATGTCATGTGAAGAAGGATGTGTTTGCTTCCCCTTTTGCCATGACTGTAAGTTTCCTGAGGTCTCCTCAACGATGCTGAGCTGTGAGTTAATTAAACCTCTTTCCTTTATGGATTACCTAGTCTCAGGTACGTATTTATTAGCAGCATGAAAAAGGAACAATACAATGTTAAATATTTATTTGAAAACAGACACGGCTGGGCACAGTGGCTCATGTCTATAATCCTAGCACTTTGGAAGGTCGAGGTGGGTGGATCACTTGAAGTCAGGAGTTCCAACATAGTGAAACCCCATCTCTACTGAAAGTACAAAATTACCACAGCGTGGTGTTGCATGCCTGTAATCTCAGTTAATTTACTCAGGAGGCTGAGGTAGGAGGATCTTTTAAACTTGGGAGGCAGAGGCTGCACTGAGCGAAGCCACTGTCTTCCAGCCTGGGTGGCAGAATGAGACTCTGTTTGAAAAAATAAAAATAAAAAACACACAGGAACCAATATTTTAATAATTAGCAATTCTAGTATTCTTCAGGACTTCTAAGTAAAAAGATTTTTGGAAATGGGACAGTAAATTTTATGAAAAATGTATTCTATTGATAACTAAGTTATAAGATTCTTACACACTTAATGTTACCAGTCTATGTCTCTCCCTCTGTTTTTCTTCTACCCTCTTTTTTTTTTCTTAATTGATATGAGTTCATTATATCACATAACATCTACAAAAAATATTTGAGGTAGATTTTGTTAGTATCATTCTACACTTAAGAAAAATAAAGCAAAAATCAGCAAAAGTAACAGCAAGGTTATATGTCTATAAATTATTTTGACTTTTGTTTTTCCTTCGCATGCCTCATCATACTGAATATTGGTAGCAATTGTTAGAATTTGGTTTACCTTTATCAGTTATATTTCATTACTATTGCCTGAAAGGGCTCATTTGCAAAATAACAACATGAGGACAACCACCACAGGTAAGGACTTGTAATGACAGCAAGAAAGATCAGTGACTGAAAATTCACATAAATTTTGCATAGGTTAGCTTAGAATTTGTATATGTTTTTCTGGGTGTGGTGGTGGTAGATATTTATTCTGTGGAAAGACAATGAGGACTGGATGCACACCCATCCTCACTACCTCTACCACCACCACCATACCCAGAAAAATATACCCCAATTCTAAGCTAACCCATATACAGTTGACGTGATTCTTCAGTCATTGATCTTTCTTGCTATCATTACAAGTCCTTACCTGTGGTGGTTACCCTTGTGTTGTAATCATTGCCATTCTCATTGCTGTTTTGCAAATGACACCTTTCAGGCACATGCATCCCAGTACTTAAAGTAAAATTAATAAAAATCAAACAAACAAAAAACCCAGAGACATTAAGACTGATAGAATAGATCCTGTAAGTCTGATTTTAAAAAAATTATAATCTATTTTCTCTGAAGCCTGCTACCTGGAGGCTTCATCTGCATAAAAAGAACCTTGGTTTCCACAACCCCTTATCTTAACCCAGATACGCCACTATATTCCAGGTCTTTAGATAAATTATTTTAACCAATTGTCAGTCAGAAAACTTCTGAATCCACTTGTGACCCAGAAGACCCCCGCCCCACCCTTTGAATTGTCCTACCTTTCTCCAATGCACATCTTACATGTATTGATTGATGTCTTATGTCTCCCTAAGACATATGTGGCCCTTTCCTCTCTGTGCAAAACCAGCACTGGGACATCTTTGTCTTCCTGACACTGACCCTCTTAGAAAGCCCTTTATAATTATATCAGGCCAACTCAAATAATCATGAATAATCTTTTCCATCTCAGGAACCTTAATTTTATCACATCTATAAGCTTCAAAGTCATGTAAGATAATATCTTTACACGTAAATAATATATTCACATGCCATGTAAGATCATATATTCTCAGCTTCTGGGGATATGGGCATAGACATCTTGGTGGGGTACTATTCTGCCTATCACAGATGGAAACCAGTCTCTCCCTTTACATTCCTGTAAATGTTTACAGTAATTTTTTGGTTTACATTTCATATAAATTTATGCATATTGTTTTGTTTTAGATTCATTTCATTCCTTCTACTTTACCTTAGAATTTTAGAGGACGCGAAAACCTTGTCTCTTCAACTCTATTGTGAGATATGTGAAAACATCGTCACCTCTTGATTGCTTTTTGATTCTTACAACTTGCAACACAGATTCAGTTTGTTGAATTGAACACTAAATTTTTGAAACAGAATTTTGTGACGAATTATGCAGGGCAACAGAAATAACAGATAATGGAGTTACTTTGCTAAGTAATTTTTGTTTCCAGGTATGAGAAGACAGGCAGCAATGTGAGCCTAATCTGTAGACTCTTACCAAGTTGAAATTCACAAAGTGAGCTTGTTGAGACTGGACTATTGTCTGGAATGGAAAGATGCAGTCAAATTTCGAAAGACTAATACCAATAATAGTTGTTAAGAAAAAAATTAAAAAATAAATTAAGTCTCTGATCTGTACTCCTGATTACTTTTTAAGATCCCTGGAAATCAGACTGTTAGTGTGTTTCTGTCTCATACAAAATAATTTATCCAGTCTATCATTGATGTGCATTTGGGTTGGTTCCAAGTCTTTGTTATTGTGAACAGTGTTGTAATAAACATACATGTGCATGTGTCTTTATGGCAGAATGACTTATAATCCTCTGGGTATATACTCAGTAATGGGATTGCTGGGTCAAATGGTATTTCTAGTTCTAGATCTTTGAGGAATCGCCACACTGTCTTTTACAATGGTTGGACTAATTTATACCCCCACCAACAGTATAAAAGCATTTATGTATATCCACATCCTTGCTAACATCTGTTGTTTCCTGACTTTTTAATAATTGCCATTCTAACTGGCGTGAGATGGCATCTCAATGTGGTTTTGATTTGCATTTCTCTAATGAACAATAAGAACACATGGACACAGGGGAGAAACATCACACACTATGGCATGTGCATATCTAAGTAACAAACCTGCACATTCTGCACATGTACCCCAGAACTTAAATGTAATAAAAAAAATAAAAACATTTAAACAGTCTTTAAACTGGAGTCCAAATCATTGACAATATAAAACTTGTTTCATGCTTATGTTTAACATTAAAGGAGAGGTTAACAATTAAGATAATAATATTCATGTTATCAATTTCTGGAGAGGTAGAGAGTTGTATTCATTTAGGAACTATGGTTAAGAACTGTAGCATAGACTATGATAAATAGTTTATTCAAATTCCGAAAACAATAAAGTTTAGTTTCTCCACTCCTTTGTGATTGCCACTATACTTATAAACCATGAGCATCTCATGGATTCACAGAAACATCATAAATATCTGAAAGAAAAAGCCAGAAATAAAGACAAAAAAGGATTTGGTGCAAGATGAAATATGTCTTGTTTTGAGGCAATAATTACACAGTATTTAGATTAAAAACATTGTGTTATTTGTTTCAGGGTCTAACAAAAATGACCTCTCTAAGAGATATTAATATCTTCAACTTTCAGATAAAGAAATAGACAAAAGAGGCTAAATAACATAAAAAATAAAATAACATATAAATTAATAAAAATTTAAGTGTCTGGAAAGATAACGTTAAGACAACTCATTACTTTTTAAATTAATGGAATGAATTGTTAAATTAGCCATCATAAAGTGTCCATCCTGTTGAAAACATGATGTGGGTTTAGTTTTCTGACTTTAAAATAAATTTTTAGTGGGCACTATGCTTTCTAATGAAGCATACTCAATTTTAAATTAAATAAATTACTCATAGTCAAATAATTAGAAAAGCAAATTGCGAAAGGCTTTTTACTTGTTCTAAAAACTGAAATGGAAGCATTTGAATGTGTATGATATGATGCAAATTTGACATCCTGAACCAAGTGCTGCCTGCCTAGTGCTTACAAAGATTAAAAATAAACCTACCTCCTTATTATTGTGTATTTTAAAGCCTTTCTTAAAAATAAAACTATTGTGTAGCCTGATGTTTGCTAGTTAACAAAATCTAGTAAGTTTGAAACTCAATTGCCAAGAAGCTGGATTCTGAACAAAGAATAATGTTTTCCATAGAAACGCAATGATAGCTTTCTATAGAGAAGGGTATGATGTTTAGTTTTATGTGCCCAGATATGTGCTCAAAAATTATTCCGAATGTTTCTGTGAGGGCAAGGATGTTTTTGAATAAGATTAACTTTATTTTTTTATTTTATTTATTTTTTTTTTTGAGACAAAATCTTTCTCCCTCGCCCAAGCTGGAGTGCAGAGGCGTGATCTCAGCTCACTGCAACCTCTGCCTCTCAGGTTCAAGTGATTCTTGTGCCCTAGCCTCCCAAGTAGCTGGGATTACAGGTGCCCACCACCAAGTCCAACTAATTTTTGTATTTTTAGTAGAGACATGGTTTTGTCATGTTGGCCGGGCTTGTTTCAAACCCCTGTCCTGTAGTGAATGGCCTGCCTTGGCCTTCCAAAGGGCCAGACTTAAGGGCGTGAGCCACTGTGACTGGGCTGAGATAAACATTTAAATGGGTAGATTTTGAGTAAAGCTGATTTTCCTCTATCATGTGTGAGCCTTCTATATTAAAGACCTGAAGATAACGCAAGATTGATTTCCCCTGAGCAAGAGGAAGTAAGTAGTACTGCCTGCTGGTGGCCTTTGAACCTCAGTTGCAGATTTTGCATTTGCCAGCCTCCATAACCACATGAGTCAATTTCTTAAAATAAATCTGTCTCTCCACTCTCTTTTTTCACATCTTATTTGTTCTATTTCTCTGAAGAACATTTACTAATATAAAGTGATTTACGTTCCCAAAATAAATGAAGTAGAAAGAAAAATATTGGATCACAAATAAGGCATATAATCACGAGTAGTGTAAGTCATGAAGGTGAAAAGCAACCTGAATGGGTGAGGCAAAGAAACTAACACCTCCCAGCTGCTAAAGATTGGGCTACTTGCTTCAAAATTTAACCCTTGCAGCCTCCCTAACAGATATTCATTATCATCTTATATACAATTTCAAGTAACACAAAAAGCATTGGTAAATGCATAAACTAGACTTTCTTCACTTGGATTTTTCAGTTTACCTTGCTCTTCAGGCCCAATTTGATTACACCACCCCTATAATTCATACGAAGTGTCATAAATATAGGTGGTATACATGACATTCAGGTACAGTTTTTATGTAGTTATAAATCAATACATGTATAGCTGAGTCAATTACTAGAAATTAACATTCAGGGAGTGTTTCATATCTACAGCCATCGTATGCACTCTTGCAATGGAAAGAAGCCTTCTTCAATGGGCCCTCTGTGACTGAGGTTTATTATCTCGATGATTTTGTTGCTTGTTGTAACCCAATATGTATGTTAGTATACCTTAAGGAATAGGTTGCCATCCGATTTATTAGTTGGAGAATCTTACATCTTTCAATGGTAAGGAAAATTTTATATTGACATATCCAGAGTTTTTATTGAAGTTATATTAGTCCTATCTATCAGAGATATGCTAGAAAATCTATAACTTCCACCAAAATGTTGCCCATGTGAGCAATTCAGTTTATGAAGTGCAATCTTCTAAGGCAGGCTTAGGGCTTCATGATTCATTTTTCAACCTATGTGATACTTAATGATTTTGTCAAAATAAAAACTAATACACAGTTCTATGTCCATCATCAAATTATGCCATTCAATTTATAGCTTAAGCTATGAAAAAAGACACCTAGATATGGAGGTCTGAGGAGAGGGAAATAGCTCCAGTCTGTGCAATTCTCATTCCTCTTTGACACAGATATTTGTAGTGGGTAAGAAGTTATTTGGCTTATTATTACACTGGGAATTTGTTAGAACAGAGTAATGACATTGTTTCATTATGTCAAACATGCAGATATCTGCCTGGGGTATACTGTTGAGAAAAAAAAAAAAGATTATTAAAAAATGAAACTATATAAAACAAGAGGGAAAAAGGTTGAAAGGTCTTTATCACCTTGTTTAAACCAATCTTAAATCCTATTTCCTACTACTAAACAGTAATTCCCGAACACATTCATTTTTCTTAACTATCATAGTCTAAATAGCCAGGAGTATTCTTGCAGGGTATGCATGTGTGTGTGTGTGTGTGTGTGTGTATGTGTGTGTGTATGTGTTTGATGTGAACACATGCATGCACAGATTTTTTAAAAGGTACAAGTTGTACTCTGTTTTTATTAACTATTTACATGTTGTTTTCTTGAGAATTAGATATTATAAAATATGGTCAAGAAAAGTAAAACCTTAATAATAAAAGAGGAAAAGTAATATGGTCTTCTCTTTGGATGATATGATCTTTGAAACTAAAGTTTACATTGGTTATCTAGATCGTAGTATTCATTAAAAACAGCTGTTATATACAGTGTATTTTCACATTGAGAGTTGATTAAAAGTACCCTATTTTTTTTTTTTTTTTTGGTAGGGTCAGTTTTTTAAATATTTTCTTTCTCTTCCTGCAGTAGGAGACATCTAATATTTGCCAATAACTCTTTCAAGATTATTTTATGCTAGTCTCCTTATATTTTGCTTTGAGATATGCAGAGATTTAGACCTACTGTGTAACTCTCAACATGCATTCACCTGTCTCACTTAAAGGGCACTGGCACCTATGTTAAGAGGCCTCACAACCATGCATAAAGACATTATATTTCAATATTTTGAGAACACCAGTAAAGCTCTGAATGGTTCAAAGACTAGCGCAGAACCTCACAATTAATTAGTAGGGAGTTTGGCCTCATGCTCCAGCTTGTCAAATTCAAAGGCCCATGTGCTTTATGCAATGTCACCTAGCCCCCAGAAGTTGCAGAATGCCAGCTGTAATGGGGTAAAATCACAGGCACATGTCGAATTTAGAATATATCACCAGAATGTTCAGCACAAAGAATCGATCCTCCTCTGCATGCAAGACCCTGCTATTAATCATCTTGCCTTTTTCTCACACATAGCACATGACCTGAAAAGCAAGGTTCACATGGGAATGCAATTTACATTTTCAATGATAGCTCTGTTCCTGGATTGTATAAAAAAGATTCACCCCTAATACTACCTTAGCCAAGCCTTTTATTATCCATAAGTCGTCAAAGTTTATCTAGAGAAAGCAGACAAGTATTTAAAATAGAATCTCAGGGGATTTTGTCACCAATATTGTAACTTAAGTGACATGAAATGTTGGGGATTCTGGGAGACAAAATCTGTCGCACAAATAAGTTAGTGGGTTAGAGGGCTTTTTAACAGAAGAGTTGAAAAAGAAAATAGTCATCACTTCAAGTCAAATACTACAATAAATGTCATGGAACAGATACATGCCCAGTATAGACAGAAGACAGTACCAGAGGAGTTTGGTGTGAAAGGGGGAGGGCTTTACAGCATGAGTCAAAGCAAAAATTGTTTTATGAACTAGACAAGCATATAAAGAGTTCAGTTTAATAGGTATCAAAATTCGACTGCCCTAAGACATAGACCATTTAACTGGAAAGTGTGAGTAATGCTGAAATAATTTATAAATAGTAGGCAGACACAGGAAACAAGTCCATTGACTTTCTGAGAAAAGTTACTTTCTTGTCCATTCTAATTGCATTACTAAAGAAACCTTAGTTTTAAGTTAACATGTCCCTACCATTTTATTAACACTTGTTATCTTCTTCACAGAACTGGAAAAAAACACATTAAACTTCATATGGAAACAAAAGAGAGCCCGCATAGCCAAGACAATCCTAAGCAAAAAGAACAAAGCTGGAGATATCACACTGCCTGACTTCAAACTATACTACAAGCCTACAGTAATCAAAACAGCATGGTACTGGTACCAAAACATAGATAATAGACCAACGGAACAGAACAGAGGCCTGAGAAGTAGCGTCACACTTCTACAACCATCTGATCTTTGACAAACCTGACAAAAACAAGCAATGGGGAAATAATTCCCTGTTTAATAAATGGCTAGCCATGTGCAGAAAGCTGAAACTGATGCCTTCCTTACTCTAAAACTAACTCCAGGTGGATTAAAGATTTAAACATAAGATCTAATACCATAAAAACCCTAGAAGAAAACATAGGCAATACCATTCAGGACATAGGCACAGAAAAGGACTTCATGATTAAAAGACCAAAAGCAGTGCCAACAAAAGCCAAATTAGACAAATGGGATTTAATTAAAATTAAAAGTTTTGGCACAGCAAAAGAAGCAATAACTGGAGTGAACTGGCAACCAACAGAATGGAAAAAAAAATTTTATACTCTACCCATCTGACAAACAGCTAATTTCTAGAATCTGCAAAGAACTAAAGCAAATGTACAAGAAAAAAACAAACCCATTCTAAAGTGGGCAAAGGATATGAACAGACACTTTTCAAAAGAAGACATTTATGCAGCCAACAAACATATGAAAAAATGCTTTTCATCACTGGTCATTAAAAAAATGAAAATCAAAACTACATTGAGATATCATTTCATGCCAGTTAGAATGGTGATAATTAAAATGTCTGGAGACAACAGACGCTGCAGAGGATGTGGAGAAATAGGAACACTTTTACACTATTGGGAGTGTAAATTTGTTCAACCATTGTGGAAGACAGTGTGATGATTCCTCAAAGATCTAGAAATAGAAATCTCATTTGACCCAGCAATCCCCTTACTGGGTACACACTCAAAGGATTAGAAATCTTTGTATTATAAAGACACATGCACGCACTATGTTCATTGCAGCAGTGTTTGCAATGGCAAAGACCTGGAACCAACCCAAATGCCCATCAGTGATAGACTGGATAAAGAAAATGTGGCACATATATACCATGGAATTCTATGCAGCCATAAAAAAGGATGAGTTCATGTCCTTTGCAGGGACATGGATGAATCTGGAAACCATAATTATCCACAAAGTGATACAAGAACAGAAAACCAAACACTGCATGTTCTCACTTATAGGCGGGTGTTGAGCAATGAGAACACGTGGGCACAGGGAGAAAAGCATCACACACTGGGGTCTCCTTGGGGGGTGGGGCCTGGGGGCAGGACAGTGGGGGATGAGGACGTTGGGGAGGGATAACATTGGGACAAATGTCTGATGTCAGGGGATGGAAGCAGCAAACCACCATGGCATGTGGGTACCTAAGCAACAATCCTGCGAGATCTGCACATTTACCTCAGAACTTAAAGTACAATAAAAAAAAAAAGGATACATTTGTTTACATTAAAAACAGTAAATCAAAAGTAAAAGAAGTACTGTATGCAAATAAGATGAAAATCATGATCACATACTATAATTATTGAACTACATATATAGAGAGATGGAAAGGGAAATAGAAAAGCACCTGAATCCATTAGCTAAATTTTAGAAACTGTCTCTTTCTCATTGTCTTTAAAATATGAGGAAAGAACTAATATCAGAGAGAGTCAAACACTAGGTCCAGTTGAGGAAAGAAATAACAAGTTTGCACGTATACAATTTCTGATCATCTAATGAATCCGAAGATCTGAATGTGGAGGTAAATGAGATGTTTCCTGACCATCCTTCTCCCCAGCACTACCAGTAGGTTCTTCTTGTTTGTTTATTTAGTCTCTGAATACAATTTCCTGTCATAAGAAGCTTCCTTGGACAATTCCAACTATTACCAACAAATTTCTTTCAACCATAGACAGTTAACCACAGAGGTCATTCATGGGAATTCTAATCCCTCTTATTATAGCATATGCCAAACACTCTTCCCTCCCTAGGATGCCTATTCTCTATCTGAAATATTTCCAGTTCCTGCCATTATTCCTTAATTTTCCCTTCATTATCCTGATTCTTCATCACTGAAATGATTCAATTTTGCCATATGTTTAAGCCTTGTAGCCAGAACTAAATTGGCTCTTTTAGATTTACCAAAATTATTTTAGGGATCAGAAAATAGATACTATCAACTGAGCCTTGATATACAAAAACATATTTATTAAAAACTTTTGTTTCAACCCCAAATCACACTAGTTTTGTGTGTTCTGTTGATGACTCCAAATGAAATTACTGATATTTTGTTCTTAAAAGTACTGAATGAATCTTAAGCAATCAGTTCTTCTAAGCTTATAACCTATTTAATTAGAAAAGTAACAGAAAGGTATCCCCTCCAACAAACATGCCTTTTTCACCAATGTTCTCTGAATTGCTGAGGTAATATAAATGAGGATATCAGAGAGCGGCCATGTGAATAGAAGAATATTCGATTATTGGTCATATGGCTCTATTTTGTTAATAATAGTTTAAAGATTTCTTTCAGTCTGAGATTTATAAAAACTTTAAGTTTCTAGATTTTTTAACCAATAAGTTTCTAAGTTTCTTTCCCAAGTAAGTTTCTAGATTTTTTAACCAATAAGTTTCTAAGTTTCTTTCCCAATTCCTTTCTCTTCCTACATTCGAAATTACTTACATGTATGTGATAATGTTATTTCATTACCAATGGGGCAAAAGAGAGAGAATAAAATTGATGTGATGAAAATATTTGTTGGTTCTGTATTTATCCTTTGTCAAAAATATTTCTCCAATACTATCAGTAGCAGAAAACTGCAGATTAGTTCATAGGCTAAGCCAAAAAAAAGGGTATAGAACTCCAACTTTCTGCCACACAAAGGAAGATGACTCTACACCTTTATTTACAAAGGGTTTTTAGCGGGTGTTAGTCTTGGAGTGTCTAAAAGAGGGAGTCTGTTCAATTAGCAGAGAGCCAAAAGAAGTGAGGAATCATTATACAAATGACGACATATTCAAAGCCATTCTGCCTCAATGAACTCTCTGACCAAGCTTAGGCCAAAGCTGCTGTAACATTAATTTGCATGCAGATCATCTGAAAGATCTTGTTAAAATGCAAATGTTGATTCTTGGACTCTATGGTGAGGCTTGAGAGTTTGCATTTCTAATACGCTTTATGACCAAGCCATGCTCTGGGTTTACAGACCTAACTTGATTTTTAAGGGATTAACACAAAACTGGCAGATTAGAAATTTTCTAACTCTGCTTCCGATTCTATTTTAATATTAGGCCACCGTATATTTCACTTACTCAATAAATATTTATTGAGCATCTGCAATGTACAAGGTCGGCTTTAGTTGCTGGGAATTCAGCCATAATTTTTTTTCCCAGTGCCTTTTAGGCTTTAGTTCAGAAAAACAGGTCTTCACTTCAAGACCTCTCTGCAACAGGGCAAACAATTCTAATACAGCTTTGACATTAAATAAAGAGCAAGGACTTCAGAAATTAGAAAGAGTTGGTTTTGAAAGATGGCTCTGCCATTTAATAGCTTTGCTACCTTGGGCAGATTAACTAAACTCTGAGCCTCAGTTTTACATCTATGAGGGATTAAAAGACATTTGTAAATCATTCATAACATGAGTAAAAAATGTCAATTATTATTTTTCTTGCCCCAACTATGGAGCTCACTAAGCCACAGGGTGAAACTGAACCTGCAGGCACAGACATACAGATAATTCATGAGGGGCTGGGATAGAGGCGAGCAACTAATGATAGTTTTGGAAGATCCTAAAAGTGAGTCCTTAGAGGCATTTACAGTCCCAAAATTGATGTTTCCTTAATGATTAAAAATGACTGCCTTTTTAATGGAGCCATGTTTATAGACAATTCTACTCTTTTTTTTTTTTTTTTTTTTTTTTTGGAGACAGAGTCTCACTCTGTCGACAGGCTAGAGTGCAGGGACATGATCTCAGCTTACTTCAACCTCCACCTCCTGTGTTCAAGCAATTCTTTTGCCTTAGCCTCCCGAGTAGCTGGGATTACAGAGTATTCACCACCACGCCGGGCTGATTTTTACTTTCTCTACTAATAGTAGAATGAGACATAGGAAGTGGCCAAGACAGATACCAAAACATCGAACCAGGTTTCACAAGCATATAACCAGGTTTCACGGCTCCAAGGATACAGGGGACTTCCTTTGCAATGAATGAAATGCTGGAGGAACATAAGCCTCAGAGGGTAAAGGATGGCTTCAATAGCAGGATGATATTAAGAAGAGCATAGCAGAGAAGAGACCGGGACCTGGTTACAAGAATTGGGGTAGAAGGAGACGTGGACACCGTGGGGATTATCTGTTGCTATCCTAGCAGGTAACCAGCTTGATGACTCTAAACGTTTTCCTCACTTGGACCTAAGATCTGAGAAAAAAAAGGAAAGGAAGGTGAGAGTCACTCTTGGACAGCAGGAGTGGTGAAAGAAAACTAACACAAGCTGTAGGGCTTGGTTACACACATCAACAATTTGAATAAGGAAGTGCTGTGTTCTCTGCTGTGCTGTAGAGTTGCATGAGACACATCCACTTTAAGAATTATGAAAACACATATCATCACAGTGTTTGGATTGTAAGAGAGAGAAATACATAGTCAGTTAAAAGCACAGGAAAAAAAAATGTAAGAACATAAGTCAAAAGTTATGTCCCTTTATTGTATTACAGAGATGGTAGAAACTACAGTCTAAGGCCACAAACTGTGACAATTTTGTCTAAGTTTGAAATACTAGTTTCTTCTTTCATTGTTATTTTGTTGGTATCATTCACCTTTCCCTTATTAATCAGGGTATAATCTTTAAAAAACAAAAATATAAAAGTACGTGTGCTTGTCTGTCTAGATGACTGCAGGAAGAAAGAGTTGAGTATTCTGCTCTGATGCCAGGTATAGAAGGCAGACAAAAATGACACAAGAGTGACTGACATTAGGGAAAATTAAGCACTTAAGGCAGTAGTAAGAAAACCAAAAGCCCTTAGACTGGAGTTATGTGTTTAACCATAGAGAACCACTGTAGTTTTGGAGTCTTCTTTTACTGAGCTGAAAACCTTTACTGATGAGCTTGACAGACTAAAGATCAAGTAAGAAGGCCAAGCATGATTGGCAGCAGCAATTAGAGATGCACAGGCTACACCAGGAAATACGTGAATGCCTAAGAAGAATAAACTTTGCTCTTGTTCTCATTTACCTTTCTGATCTTACTGTGGAGTTCAGCATCAGAAGGAATTTAAGAGGCTGTAGCCACAAGGTAAAATGTCAGAGCACTTGGCAACTATCAGCCTATTTGAAGGGTATGTCTCTCTCTGCCTCATTAATCATACCACAACAATAACTTGTGTACACTGGTATTTTGAAACTTCCCCATTACTCCTTTCTGATCATCACCAAAGTGAATTACTGTTCCCTAGTGTGACTTTAGCCTGCCTTTTCTTGTAACCATCCATGAATTTACCAATATTAAATGGATGACAAAATGGAAAAGGTGACTTTGCAATTTTTTTTTTGACTCTTCTGAAAATGTCATGTCCTCAGTTGGAAATATCTAAGAGGTCATTTTGCTTCCTCTCTCCACATAATAAACTATGTCCATCTTTCTTTATATCTGCCTTCTCACTTGGTTTCACTTGGTCTTGGTCCAAATTAAAGTATGAGGAAAGATACTGCTTTCATAGTAAATTGAGGTCTGGGGAAAATGTGTGAACTGACTAAATGAGGAACAGTAAAGACATGTAAATTGATTAATATAAGGCATTTAATGCGCTGTGTAAGAATTGCCTCTTTCTCAGCATTTACAGTCTATATTTTTAAAGCAACACCAAAGAAAATGTCATCCTCATTATAAAAAAAATAAAGGAATAATCTGGAGACTATGTCTAAAATGCAGCTACATTAATGGATAAAAAACTGTAATTTATTTTTTATTGCCTACTTTAAAACATTTTATTGTTGCACTCCAGGCAGAATCTGTCTTTGTGGCAAAAAGAAATTAAAGTAAAAGTGAACTAGGAGTCCACTTCTGTGGTCACCACCTATGGAGACAAAATATCAAAACCAGAAGCAACTTATGCCACCAGGAATTTAGTTTTAATTGACTGGACAAACTTAAAACTCATTTTCCTATCTCCTCTCCTTCCTCAAAGATGGACACAGGCCCCAGTTTTATCTGACTTTTCAAACACCTAATGTTCATATACTTAGTAGCCATAATGTTCTGTGAATTTAAAATGCGAGGCTAGTAATGGTTCATAAAAAAGACAGTAGAAAACATTAGCTACATATATTTTGCATTGTATTTTACAATTGATATACACCTATTTGTTTTCTATTTTTTCTTTCTTTCTTTCTTTCTTTCTTTCTTTCTTTCTTTCTTTCTTTCTTTCTTTCTTTCTTTCGAGATGGAATTTCACTCTTGTTGTGCAGGCTGGAGTGCAACGTTGTGGCTTCAGCTGACTGCCACTTCCACCTCCCAGGTTCAAGTGATTCTCCTGCCTCAGCCTCCCAAGTAGCTGGGATTACAGGTGCTCACCACCATGCTGTCAATTTATGTGTTTTAGTAGAGATGGCCTTTCACCATGTTGGGCAGACTGGTCTCAAACTCCTGACCTCAAGTGATTTGCCCACCTCGGCCTCCCAAAGTGCTTGGGTTATAGGAGTGAACCACCGTGCATAGCCTGTTTTCTATTGTCTCTTATCTTCTATGTAAATAAATGATGTAACCCCACTATGCAGCTAAAGGAAATGGAGGTGCCTAGAGAAAAACAGCTGCTATGTGAAGAAACTGCAATGCAGAGACATGCCTTGTCCAACGGGCTAAAGATTGTCTTGTGAATTATCTCACCTATTTTTCAAAAAGTGTTTCAAAATATGTACTAGAAAATTATTATCCTACAGATGAGAAGAAAATTTTAATTGACAACAATTAAAAAGTAACTGATTTACTCTACTTATGCTATTCCAAGGGATATTTAATTTTAACTTGGTTTCCTTCCAAAACTTAGGCTTTTTCCATTTTTGAGAAAAGATATGTAAAAGAAACCAAGACGCACTGAAATATAGGGGCGAAGAGCACTGGAATCAGATTTCCATAGTGAAAATGCCAATTCTACCAGCTTATCCTTTGGATAGTTTAGTTAATTTGTCTATGTTTCAGCATTTTTGCCTGTACAATGATATTATTATAAAGATAGACATTCTTACAGGGATGTCATAAAAAATGACAGTGTCAGTTACGTCGCATGTAGTCAAAAAAAAAAAAAAATGCTTGCTACGAGTTACGGTAACAATTATTCTTACCGTGCCCTCTTCAATGTAGTCTAGAATCTAGTTGTAGGTAGGATCTAGGCCAGCACCTTGATTCAGTATCTCTCCTCTGGAAAGAAACATGCCAACAGCGTTATATTCTTAGGATGTTGCTGAAAATACATTATCTTCCCGACAGAGAGAAGGCTGGCATTACTGAATGATGTTTGCCAAGAGGAGTTTGTTTGCCAAAATGGAAATGTAGCTCAACTGCATGGGCCCATTATTTCAGTGAGCCCAGCACTGTAGTCAGATAGTTGTGCTTTTATAAAATTTACAATGTAAGACATTTTCATCTTGATTGGCCAGAATCTTGTTTCTTTTCTTCCTAAATCCTTCTGTGTCTTACTCTCTGCTTGGGATAGTTGGAGTTAAGGTATTTTACGGACATATTTGGGACCTGGCTAAAGGAAAACCATGCCAGGAATACACGGATTTCACAGAATATATTTACATAGTTCAGTTGCTGTGTGTAAGGTTGTTACTGTGACCTGTGTCAAAGCGAGAATGACTTCCCAAGGTATGACTATCTCCCTCATAGAGAAACATAGATACTTGGTATCATGATGCAAAAATGTCCTATGGCCCCCAGCCTCAAAATTAAGTGATGGAGAACAAAAAGGATTTAAAATTTAAAACTTGTCTGTGGAATAATCTTCTAACTCATACATATCTAACTTTGTAAAGAAAGAATTTTGTTCTCATGGAGGCCTATTCAAATCACCATTTTCATTCCTTCAAGGATATCATTGGTAATTCAAGAAAAATAAGCAAAAAAGCAAACAATCCAACTTGCTAGAGAAAAAGCTGCAAATAACTTTCTATTTACTCTATAAAACAGGATAATCCAAAACTGTCATGAGACTATGCAGCCAAATAGTTTAGAAAACAAAAAGTATTACGGAAGTGTTTCAATAAGTTAATTAATTAAAAGTATGCTATTCCTTTGGACTGTGCGATATTTGTAATCTTCTTTTCAGTTTGTAATCTGCTATAATTTCTTCACTCATTTTAAGCAAAAGATTTTGGTCATGCAAATTTGCATTCATAATTTGTATTATTAAAGAAGGCTTTACTCGTATTGTAAAAGATTCAAGGCCTATAAAATGAGAAATATGCCTATTCTAGGATATCTTCCAAATACGCAGAAATTAAGCTTTTTATAGTTTTGGGAGGTGAATATTAACTCAAGCAACGTTAAGTTGAACTAGACGTGCAGAGACAGTAAACACGAGGAGAAAGGTAACTTCGTGCCACATGTTACGTTGGTTCTTTACTTTTGGGAGGGACTCAAGGACTTTAGCCAAATCTATATTGCAGATCTCTGCAAGCAGAGAGGATGAATATCTTCTCTTGACTTAGCAGGTACCACATGGGCTCTTTGGAAGGAAGAAATTACATGAAGAACAAAGAAATAAACACGTGTGGAGACCTGAATAGCCATTTTCAGAATTTAAGAAGGTATTGAAAAAGTAACAATAAAGAGAGTCTATTGGGGACAGACTGGATATGTTTCCACTACTTAGAGTAATAATCCTTGCTATTAGTCCCTCACAATCTTCTTTTGCTATAACCACCTTTTGAAAATATTTTTAATCACAAATTTATGCAGCAAATGTGTGTTACATATCAACCTTGTGCCAGAATCTGAACTATGAGTTGCAATCACATGCTGAGCAAAAATAGAGCCCCTGCACCTGTGGCACATACAGCTAGTATGCAAGATGACTCACACCTATGCAAAAATCACACAGATACAAATCATAAATCAGATAATGTGCTCAGAGTGGCACAGTGGAAGAATGTTTAAGTAGATGTAACCTAGTAGATATCCAGACAGGTCTTCTTCTTGAGTATGTAACAGTTTTGCTAATTTCTTTTATAGGGGTATGAATTAACAAGGCGACAGGAGTTAGGAATGGGTGTAGATTGAGAGGGAAAGATAAAGTTTCAATCAGAAGACAAGTACATAGGGCAAAGGTACAAAAATGTAAGAAAAAATGAGAAAACAAGTCATGTACAAAAAGATTATTAATTTGGCATTTCAAGAAAATTTCTACTGTACACAATATATTATTGTATCAAGTAGAATAATATCATCATCATCATCATGAATGTTACCATTGTCACTACTACCATGTCAATGACCATCAATTGTAGGCCTATGGACCAGGAACTATAATAATTTTTATTGTACATGTTTCTATTTAATTCTTATATTCATTTGTTTGCTCATCCATCCATTTATCCATTAACTTATTCAATATATATTTTTAAATGCCTAATATATGGCAGATATTTATCGTTATGCAATATTTAGTATTTGGCAAAACAGATATACAAATTCCACCCTAATGGAACAATGATTTGTAATTAAATATTGACTTGATATATGTTACTTGTTATTTTATATACCTAATTTGAGTCCATGTTCTGAAATTACACAATTCTTATTTTCTCCCTGGAGAGTGTCTCAGGCTGACTAGAAGAAACAAACACAAGTCAGGCCATGTGTGGCAGCTCATGCCTGTCATTTCAACACTTTGGGAGGCCAAGGCTGGCAGATCACTTCAGGTCAGGAGTTTGAGACCAGCCTGGCCAACGTGGTGAAACTGTCTCTTCTAAAAATACAAAAATTAGCCAGGCTTGGTGCTGCAAGCCTGTAATCCCAGCTACTCAGGAGGCTTAAGTACAAGAATTGCTTGAACTTGAGAGGTAGAGGTTGCAGTGAGCCATGATCACATCACTGCACTCCAGCCTGGAAAACAGGGCAAGACTGTCTCAAACAGCAACAACAAAACCCCACAAACACAAGTCAGACTCAGGAAGTTTGAAAGGTGGAAAAGATAATCCCACTGGCATGGGAGTGGCTGAGAGATACTCTTGGGCATGTGACATACCTGTGGGTGAGTGCTGACCCTCTGAAAGGGCCATGGGCCCTGCCACATGAAATTTATCATACATACGCTTGCTGGAGCCTGTTGAGTACCTGGCTTCCCATCTGCTAGCTGATGAACTGACACTCTATTCCCTGACCATGGGTAGTCTTGGAAAGTTGAACATCAGATGTGTTTCCTTCCTTCCGGCTTGTCACTGCAACTCACAGTAGATGGCCAGCTCCCAGAGATTTCAGCAGATGAACTGGGGTTCAGCTAAAGGGTTTCCCCTGCTGAGATACAGGCTCTAGTGAATCCTCTGCCAGACATACCATCGTGTTGCCAGCCTGCAGCAGCAACAGCCACTACTATGCCCCACCCCAAGATGTCACTGGACACATGCATACAACCATAACCCTCTGTACCCCATGTATGAACCTGCCAGTGCTTAGGATGGTGTTAGCCATGAGCGGAAGAAAGGAGGGTGAGGCTGAGTAGGCCCAGGAAACCCCATGAGGCAGGAGAGCAAGTGGCTGGGAACTCATCCTAGGATGTGATGTATTGTGACAGGAGGTATAAGCCAAAGTTCCAAGTCCTGAGCATATGCTCCATTGTCTCCTTGGACTTCAGTTACAAAATACAAATTCAAAGAAGAAACTATTAAGAATTCCAGGTAGCACGTAACTGTAGTCTCAGTGAGCTGCGAGGATGAGGCAGGAGAGTCTCAGGGGCCCAGGAGTTTGTGGCTACAGTGAACTAGGATCACACCACTGCACTACAGCCTGGGTGACAGAGCAAGACTCTGTCTGTTAATAATAAAAATAAATAAATAAATAAGTAAATAAAGACACACAGAGAGAGAGAGAGAGAGAGAGAGAGAGACAGAGAGAGAGAATTGCAGGAGAGCGACTGCAGACCACTGAACTCCACATAAGGTACCCTTCTGAGTTGGAGGGGCCAGTGCAACTGCACTGGTCATATTCCCATGAAATCAGCTCTGAATGAAGGTCAGAAAATAATTATGTACAGTGGTCATGAGGCTTCTCTAAAAAGCTAAGACCTGAGGGATATGAATGATCTTGGCAGGAAGGAGGAAGAGAACATTGTTATAATTATAACCTTTCCTCTATTAAAATTTAGAGAGGTTAATTAACCTGTGTGTGACAAAACTCAAATTAGTTTGACTCCAAAGTCTGTTTTTAAGCATTGCACTATCTACGTCTACTTGGGAAGGTTATGTTTGCCCTATTAGGCATTATATAGAAAGAAGCCAAAAATGATTTTCTGTATGAAACTATGCATACAATTAAAAAGAAATTAACTCATTAAAAACATCAACAAAACTCTGTACACCAGGAAAACCATATGAAGTTTGGAGCATTGAACAGTTGCCTTTTTGCTTAAACTTTACCATCCAGTATTGCCCTTTTGCTTGCATTTTGTCCTTGACTTCAGTCACCAAGACAACAATGCCTCACGCCACTAGTCAAAGCTTAAACAAAGACGCTCCTGCTTTTTGTTTTTGTTTTTGTTTTTGTTTTTGTTTTTGTTTTTGTTTTAGAGACAGAGTCTGGCTCTGTCAGGCAGGCTGGAGTGCAATGGCACAGTCATAACTCAGTTCAACCTTGAAATCCAGGACAAGCAATCTTTCCACTCCAGCCTTCCAAGTATCTAAAACTACAGGTGCATACTACCATGTCCAGCTAACATTGAGTGTGTGTGTGTGTGTGTGTGTGTGTGTGTGTATACGTGTGTGTGTGTCTGTGTTTAGTGACAGGATCTCCCTATATTGCCCAGGATGATTCTGAACTCCTGGCCTCAAGTGCATTTATTGTTACCTAAACCCACCATATCATTTTATGCCTCTGAATCTTGTAACCGACCTTCCTAATCTCTTCAGTGTCCTTCCTTGCTTCTATTGTTTCTCTTTGCTCATACCAACCTTCTCCTCTATATTAAATAATTTTCTGTGCATGGATGGCATAATCTTTGTGTTGACAGAGCTAACATTATGCTTCATTCATAGTAGGTACTCATTTAATATTTATTGACTTGTGCTCTGCCAATGAAATATTGTTCAGCAACTATATCCCTCTGCCTGAAGAACCAGATAGGTTGTCTTTTTAAATATTATTCTCTTAAAAAACTCTGTACAAATACATATTTAAAAAAACATATTCTTGACGGTTGAACAGAGAAACAAAGGAACTGTCTCTAACTGTGGGCCATTTTGATGTGGGAATTTTCTTGCCACTAATGTTCCCAATTAATGTTTGAAGAAAGCTATTTGTTTTGGACAATCATGCCAATGATATGTTTTGTTCTGTCAAAGAATTGCATTTGACTCGAGAGAGATACAAGCAGACAGACAGGAGTCAATGAAATAGAAAACTTATTTCTTCTCTCCACTTTCGAAAGTGAAATTTACATCAAGTGTAGTTTTTGAGTTCTGTCTGTGGTCCTATCTCACTATTATGCCTATTAGACACCTACAAAAACAAACAAGATGAACACATACAATATTGCAGAGGAAAAACAAGGACAAGAATCTAGAGAACATAAATTATTAAAAATTATATATTTAATGTTACATATAACACATATACTATGAGTAATATATTCGTGAGCATAAATATAAAAACATAAATGTGTATGAGTGTGCTTCCATTGTTACAGGCACCAGGCTAATTATTTTGTATACAAAATGCATTTATTTATCACAACCATCTTTTTTTTTGTTTTTAAACCACTTTATTGAAGTGTAATTGATGTACAAAATAATCTATACATATTGAATTTGTACAACTTGATGATTTTGGACACAATATACACCTGTGAAACCATCACTGCAATCAATATCATTAGTATATTCCTCAGCTACAAAAGTTCACTTCCAACTTCTTTATTTATTATCTTTCTGTGTGTGTGTGTGTGTATGGTAACACTTAAGATCTCCACTCTTGGCACATTTTTAAGTAGATAATACAGTATTGTTAACTGTAGCTATTATGCTATACATGCAGTAGATCTCGGAAACATGCTTATCTTGTACAATTGAAACTTTGTACCCTTTGACTAATACCTTCCATTTCCCCTCCGCAGTCCCTGGACATCAATTACTTGCTTTTATAAGTTTGGTTCTTTTAGATTCTCCATGTAAATTTTATCATGTAGAATTTGTCCTATGATTTTGCTCATTTCTCTTAGCATTATGCCCTCCAGCTGATCCATGTTGCTACAAATGACAGAATTTTTTTGTTTCTTAAGGTTGAATAATATTTCATTGTATGTATATACCACATTTTCTTTATCCATTCATCTACTGATGAACATCATTGTTGCCTCCATGTTTTTGCTATTTTAATTTCTTTGAATTCTTGAATAAGAATTACTATTTTTGAATATTAATAAAAATAAATTGTTATTTTTGAATATTGATTATTATTTCCAGAACAATAATCAATAATGTGGTAGTTCTGTTTTTAATTGTTTTAGGAATCTCTATACTGTTTATTAGAATACATGTATCAATTTATATTCCCACCAACACTATGGAATGGTTCCTTACTTTTCCACATTTTTGCCAACCATTACCCTTTTTTTAAGTGGTCATTCTAAAAGGTGTCAGGTGATACCTCATTGTGGTTACGACGTTCATTACTCTGATGATTGGTAATGTTGAGATCATTTCATATACCTGCTGGTCATTTGTATATCTTCTTTGGATAAATGTCTATTCAATTCCTTTGAAAGTTTTTTCATCAAGCACGTTTTTGGTGTGTTATTAAATTGTAGGAATTCCTTATATATTTTGAAGATTAACCCTTTATTAGAAAATGTATATATATTTTTTCTCCTATTCCATAGATTGCCTTTCTTTCTTTCTTTCTTTCTTTTTTCTCTGCTGTGTGTATAGAAGTTTTTATTTTGAAGTAGTCTTATTTGTGTTTTTTTGACTTTTTTTGTGTGTGTGCTTTTGGTGTTATATTCAAGATATCATTACCAAGAGCAAAGTCAAGAAGATTTCCCACTGTGCTTTCTTCTAAAAGATAGAGTTTCAGGTCTTATGTTTAAGTGTTTAATCCATTTTGAGTTGATTTTTTCGTATGGTATAAGATAAGAGTACAATTTCATTTTTTGTATGTAAATACCCGATTTTCTCAACACCATTTATGGAAAAGTCTATTCTTTTCTCATTGTGTATTTTTGGCACCCTTGAGAAATATCTATTTATCATATATTCATGTGTTTATTCTTGGGCTTTATATTCTGTTGCATTGACTCATATCAATTTTTAGTCCACTGTCATACTGTTTTGATTACTATAGCTTTATAATATATATATATATATTTAAATCAAAAAGCATGATGCTTCCATCTTTGCTCTTCTTGCTTAAAATTTGCGTGGTTATTATGGGTCTTTTATGGTTTCATATAAATTTTAGGGTTGTTTCATTTATTTTGATATAAAACATTATTGAGATTTTGTTCAAGTTTGCACCAAATTTGTACATTGCTTTCAGTAGCATGGAAATTTTAACAGTAGTAACCTACTCAATAAATAAGGGATGTCTCTCCATTTATTTGGATTCACTTCATTTCTTTTTATAGGTTTTTAGAGTTTTCAGTGTTCCAGTCTTTTACTTACTGGTTAAGTTTATTTTTAAGTATTATATTTTGCTTGATACTATTGCACATAACAGTATTTTCTTAAAATTTATTTCAGATAGTTTGTTATTAGTGTATAGAAACACAACTGAACTTTGTATTTTGATTTTGTTAATGAATTATTTTATTACTTCTCAAAATTTTTGTGGAGTCTTTTAGGTTTTCTATATATAATACTATGACATCTGCAGAGATAAGTCTACCTTTTATTTTCTGATTTTGATCTCCTGTATTTCTTTCCTTGCCTGAGTGTTCTGGCTAGTGATTTTAGTACCATGTTGAATTGAAGTGGAGAGAATGGGCATTTTTGTCTTGTCTCAAATCTCAAAAACTGAAGCTTTCAGTTTTTCAGCATTGATCATGATGTCCTCTGTGGGCTTTTCATATATGGACTTCACCATGTTGAGGCAACTTCCTTTCATACATGTATTAGTCAGAGTTATTTAAAGAAATAAAACCAATAGTATATGTAGGTATACAAGAAGGGTTTTGTTATGGGAATTTTCTCACAAAATAATGGAGGCTAAGAAGTCCCATCATATACCAACTGCAAGATGCAGAAAAAGAAAAGCTGGAGGTGTAATTCAGTCCAAGTTCAAAGGCCTGAGGATTGTGGGAGGGAGCAGGGAGGTAATTGGGAGATAGGGAAGGGAGGCTGGTGTTAGATCCAGAGTCTAAAGGTCTCACACAGGAGCTCTAATTTCCCAGGGAAGGAAAAGATAGATGTCCCAGCTCAAGAAAAAGAGAAAGACAGCACTTGTCCTTTCTCTGCCTTTTTGTTCTATCTGAGCCATCAATGGATAAGATGATGCTCACTCAAACTTTTAAAGGCAGATACTCTTTACTCTGTGCACAGATACAAATGCTAATTTCTTCTGGAACCATTCTCACAGGCACACCAGTAAGTAATGTTTTTACTACCTATCTGGACATCTTTTAGCCCAGTGAAGTGGAGACATAAAATTAACCAATAATGCCTAATTTATTGAGATGTCACGCTATAATTTTACAGATAGTAAATTCAAGCTCAGAGAGAGATTAAAAGATTTAAACCTTTATTTTCTTGATTTCTGAGCCCATATTATTAGTCCACTCAATGCTACCCAACCACAATGATATCAAAACCAAGAATAAAACACAAGAGTCCTCAGAGCTACAAACTGAAAAGCTTTTACTCTTATTGAATTCTTACCATATACCCTTTCTTAGTGTTATAGATATATTATGCAATTTAATTCTCACTGCTAAGCTATAAATTTGTCACTCCCACTTGACAGAGACTCAGGGAACATAGACACAATGTTGAAGGATTACACAGTCTACATCACAGAACCAAAGTTATAAGTCAGGCAGTCTCACTGGAAAGCTCTGGTTCCAAATATTTATGTTTCAGAATTATCTGCATGCATTATAGTATATATGCAATATCTATAGACCTGCATGTACTCAGGTAAATATCAATCAATAATTAAACTGAAATATTCTATTAACAATGTGTTAACTAATTGTTATCAGGAGTGGACATTAGTCCTGCTATTTTTCACTAACAATTCTGTGGTTACTCCAATGAAGTGGCTCTTTGAAAGTGATAGAAAGTGTCAACATATCTATGTCAAGTTTATTTAGGATGAGGTTACACGGATGTCTCCATTTAAGAATATAAGACCCTCTCTCTTGGCATGCTGTCAGGACATATATGGATGTGGTTGAATGGATGTAAGGAGGAAGCAGGATTCTGAGTGTTATAGCTGGGTTTATGCTGGATTGACTGTACTAGGCACTTACCATTCATCATGGTCTTATTTGTTGGATACTATTATCTGTTAGTTTGGAATTTTTGTCCTCATTTTAAAGATGAGAAACCTAATTCTTGATAAGGTTAATTAAATTCCCCAAGACCAGTCAGTTATTTAATACTATTTTTTTAAATCACAAAAATATGTAACTCTAATATTTCTGTTCATAACTACGAAGAAATTCAGCTTCCTTTTTATGTGTCTGATATATGGAGATCATGTTGTTTATGTGAACATGTGAACACTATAGGTCTAAAACACAAATAAAGTCAGGCAGATAGTAGAAACAACTTATCATATCCTTATCTTTTTTCCCAGGATGATTTTTGTTTGTACCTTAGGTAAGAGAAATCCACAAGGAGAGTGTCCTGATGTTGATTTTACCATTTAAAACAAAACTACACTTTTGGGAATTATTAAAAACATTATATTTTCATTGCTATCACTGTTTGTTTAGCTGTGATTGTAGTTTTAGTGCTAATGTGAACAATGTTTCTCTTAAAAGAAAAGAGATCTAACATGGCATTTAGGACAACAAATCAAATACGATCTTTTCATTGAGGCTATATTATCCTCTTGCTAATGAACATCGTCTTCCAATGCAAGTCTTTGTGGGAAAAATGAAGATGCCAGCAGTAGGTGAGGGATCAAATCCCGAGGGAATGTTATGAAATTAGTTTGAGGACTGTGAAGGACAAACCAATCTAACTGTATGCGAAAGGAAGCAGCTCAAACCCCCGTCTATAGGATAACCCTACGTTTTCTCATGTTTGAAAAGGAGACTAGTTATAGTAATTGTACATTCATTACTGTTTCTTCCTCCACAACAGTGTTTGAAAAAACAATTATTTCTTTATTTCTCTCTCTCTCTCTCTCTCTCTCTCTGTGTGTGTGTGTGTGTGTGTGTGTGTGTGTGTGTGTGTGCACAGCTACAACCATTGCAAAAAAATGTAGTTTTTATAAAAACCTCAACTATTTCTCCTCAGTTTATTCATCTGCCACAAATAGTGATACACTGAAATGGATGAAGAGAGGACAAGTTAATCATATAATACAGTTTATTCTTTTAAGCAAATGGCTCAAGGCTTTAGCCCCACATCCCTGCTTGAGTTCTATTTTTATTGTTTTGGTGCGTTTTTAACCCCCTGGGTAGCTTGTCCTCTTTTTCTCTATCAGCCATCTTTTCTCATCCTTAAAACTATGACAACTTCTGCCACCACATGCTCTGATAAGCTTTGGGCTTGGAAATTAGAAAATCAAACCTAACCTTTTAACTTATTGAAGGGATACTTATTGTATAGTTAGTTTGTATCAATACCCAGAAGCTATAATGTTGACCTAAAAACAACTTAAATAGTCCCTATCTTACAGAATGAGATTCTAAGTCCAGTGGACAATTTATAAAAGAGAGTTAAATAAAGGAACAATAGCTACAACAAATGGAAAGGACAACGATGCTGTGAATACAGATACTAGGAAAAATTGTCCCAGCTAGGGAATTGTGTCTGTAGAAGTATTTAGTATCATTATTGTTAATAAGGTAAGGTTTTACACACATGTTCAGACATGATTTTCATAATTTTGAAAACCTATTTCTCCATATCTGGTCCAGAAAAGTGAAAACAAAGAACTGATGACCTCTTTTATACCACCCTTTTTCCGTCCTGATCATCACAAGGACAGTGACTCAGCTTCTTTTCCCTCCTCCATATTTATCCCCAGCCTTGGCATCATTATGTGGTGGCAACTTACATTTCATAATTCAAATTCTCTATCTGGATGATGTGAATTATTTTGCTTTTTCCGTTGTTGTTACGTTATACATGAGTATTGACCTTATGTGTTACTGCTAGATAAATAAAGGGTAGACACACCCTCAGGCTCATTATTCTCCTTTCTACCCTCTTTTTCTAATCCCAGTGGGAAAAAAAAGGTGTCCAGCCATTAAAAGTGTGGGTTCTAGTGACAGTGTGGCCCAATGGAAAGCTTGGCTACAGTTGGTAGAAGATGTCTTAACTTGAGCATTTACTAAATTTCTCTTTTTGAGAGTTTCATTATGCACATAGATTGGATAGAAATTGCAATCTTCTCATTGGAGTGTTGTTGAGATAAAATGAAAAGGCTCCTGGCACACCGTAACTATCCTGTGCATATCAGCTATCATTATTGTCGAATTTTAGCATGCTAACCGCATCATCTTAGCTTTTATTGTGCATCCTATGGGTCTACCTAGCCTCCTCTAATTATTCATTGGACATTCTTGTGGCTTAGTTTCATGCTCAGAATTGACATAGGTTTTCTGATACTGAATATATAATCCTATTTTTCAAACCACCCATATATCTCAGTAACTTGCCTTTATGACAGGCTCTTTCATTTTTGTTTTTATTCCTTCATTTCATAAGTCAGCTCATGTGCTCCAGTGGCCGAGTGAGTCTGTGCAAGTGTGACAGACTCCTTGAATAGCTTGAATGGTAAATACATGTAGTAGTCTTCAGGGGTGCGAAATCATGTCGATGCAGAGTCTCTCCTCCCACAAATGGCCTGCCTTAACATGACACAGATTCAGAATGGTTTAGATCTACAGGTAAAAATTACTTTTTTGGTACAGGAGGCTGCAAAGAAAAATATTTTATTGGGAAGCCTATTTACCTGAGAGATTTGAACACATGCTTTTGTTTCAGTTTTTCTCATTTTGCAGTCTGCATTGTTTGTGCTGACAAGTCCTTCTGAGAGAGGGTATAAGCAACTTCCAGTTGGAATAAAGAGGAGAAAACAAAATAGTTTGCAAGCAAATACATGAAGAAATCTCAGCTGCTTCTTAAATGACATGTGCATGCTTGTGACTATTTAAGTCCTAATGTCTCCACATGGAAGTCTTTCTGGCTCTAAATTTAAAAAAAAAAAATAGATATTTAAATTTAGTCTTTCGTATGGAAATCTTTGTTCTCTATTATCTATTATGAAATATCAAAAATGGATTGGGCCTGATAGCAGCACAGAGTCTCAAACCTTTTTACAGACTTGCATACTTTCTATATACCACATATGCCAGTCAGTTTAGAGAAGCAAGGGCCTTGAGAAACTTGACTTTGAGATTGGGCTAGATGCAGTAATGTCCAATGAATAAAGCACCAAACTAGGAAGAAATAATGGGCTGGGTGTCACCAGGTACCCAGTAATGTGTGGCTTCTGTCTCAGGAGGAGGAAAGGGGCTCCAAAGGGGATCAAAATAATGAAGACTTACTGAGTGCTAGCTATGTGGGGAGCACTGCAGTGATTGGTATAGCTCCTACATCCTCTTTAATTCTCACAGTGATGCTGGGAGACAAATCCTGACATCACTATTATTTTCGAACAGGCATATTGAAACATGAGGAAATTAAGCAACTTGTTCAAGGTCAAATTATCAGCCCAGAAACGAAATTAAAATCCAGGCCATCTATCTCCATGGTCTTATCCATAACCATCACCCTCCACCTTCTCACTATTACTCCAGTTGCGGCATTTTGAACATTGCTATGCATATACTACAGTCAGGCTCCCAGAATTCACAAGGATAAAACTCGAGGACAAAATTTACCATATTACATATATTTCCTAAAAGGGTGAAAGAATCAATAACAATATTTTATCACTTATATTTTGTCTTAAATAACCTAGTTGTTGGCATTCCTAGAGAAAAGACTGTGCCTACAGTTGTAACCAGTATACATTATTTATCAAGGTAAAAGATTTGTAATCAGAAGTTGCTTAAGTTATACAAAATGTTATACTTGAATCAAGATACAGCTTGTGTATAGAAGCTTCTTCAAATATAAAATCTCATCCAAAAATATATGAGAATTTTCCAAACAAATAAAGCAGTGTTATAAACAGTACCTTTTGCTTGATCCTCTCTTCTATTCCATAGTTAGTGAAGATGCTAAAGACAGACTTATATTTGAAAAGCAAAGTTTATCAGGCATTATGGTTGAGCAATTAGGAGATAATTCATAATAGAGTAAGAGAATAATAAATACTTGGTAATGATTTAAAAAGTTAATTTTACTAATTTGTGGTGTCTATTAGGTACCAATGTACTATTAATTGTGTCACAACTATTATCATATTTAACACCCTTAGTAACATTAAAATATTGTTGGAACACTGAGATCTTAGAAAAAGAAATAACTATGTGAAAAAAAAATGGTGTGGAAGTGTTCAAAGAAGGTTTCAAAAGAGAGATGTTCCTAGGGCTGAGTTGTAAAACGTAAGTAGAATTAAACAGAAAATATGCAGGAAGACTCTTCCAGGAAAAGAAAACAACATATGCAAAGAGGCTTGGAGGGGTGGGAGACTATAGGGCAATTTGGAGTCAGAAATTGTGGCTGTAGTTACCCACAGGGTGGGAGAAAATCACAAACTATGCATCTGAAAAAGGACTAATATCCAGAATCTATGAGTAACAAACAAATCAGCAAGAAAAAAACTAACAATTCCATCAAAAAGGGGGCTAAGGAAATAAATAGACAATCCTCAAAAGAAGATATATATATATATATATATATATATACAAATGGCAAACATATATATATAAACATTCTCAATATCACTAATTATCACGGAAATCCAAATCAAAACTACAATGGTGATACCACATTACTCCTACAAGAATGGCCATAATAAAATAAATAAATAAATAAATAAATAAATAAATAATCGACGTTCATGTGGATGTGGTGAAAAAGGATCACTCACACTCACACTGCTGGTGGGAATGTAAACTAATACAACTACTGTAGAAAACAGTGTGGAGATTCATTAAAAAATGAAAAGTAGCTCTAATATTTTATCTGGCAGTTCCTACTACTGTGTATCTACCCAGAGGAAGAGTCATTATACAAAAAAGATACTAGCACGTGCATGTTTATAGAAGCATAATTCACAACTGTGAAAATATGAAACAAACCCAAATGTCCTTCAATCAAGGAGTGGCTAAGGAAATTTTATATGTATATATATTATAAAATATATATGTGCTAAGTATTACAAACAGATGAAGTGAAAGTCATGTGGTGGTCAAGATTGCTTCGAGGAGCAATGGGTATTTGAACTGCATCTTTAGGAATTAGCTATATTTACAATAATCAGAATACTGGGTATGGGCCATAGCTCTAGGCTCAGGAAAAAATGATGTTTTATTTCTCTGTGCCTCAGAGAATCAAAATCTTGATGTCAAAGGAAAATCTTCCTCAAGGTCCCTGAGATCAATCTAACATATAAAGCTATATCTCCAGAAATCTTATAGGGATACTAGAGATTTTTAAATAATTAATGTAGAACTGAGGTTATTATTATTAAACAGATGTACCTTGATGTTCATTAACTATTCATGGTATTTGTTTTGAAAATTCTAACCAAAAGCTGATTGCAAGCTAATCTTCTGTCAAGGCCTGCCCAGCTTGTGTTAATAATTTTTTTTTAATATTTATTTATTTTTTTATTGCATTTTAGGTTTTGGGGTACATGTGATGAACATGCAAGATTGTTGCATAGGTACACACATGGCAGTGATAATAATAATAGTGGCTCCTGAGTGAAATTGTCATATCCTAGAGTTTTGGCAAGGAAACCTTGAAAACACTCTTATTTTAAACTGTGATTCTTGGCACTTTTAAGATTTTACATCTGGAAGTTTAGAATTTCTGTCCCCTGAAAGACTCCACAGTTTTGCTATTACTACTAGTAATTCTGTCATAAAGTACTCTTTAGTAATAAATAAATAAATAAGTGTTTATTTGTGGAAAAAATACTCATATGATTCAATCAATAAATTAGTTCTGTTTTCAAAGGAGATAAAAATATCACTGAAAATGTTCAGCTTTTACTTTTTTATAGAGTGTATAACTTTGACAATAAAACAATTTTTAGTAGTTTCTGGAGTATTTGCAGAGATATTTTATAAAAAGTATTCTAGTGCAAGATAATTCAGATCAATAACATTAAATTTAACAAGCAAATTTTTATTTATCTCAAAAATATTGTTAAAAGTATGTCTAGAAATATTCTATTTATGAGAGAATAGAATATTGATCCCCCTATTTCCATATTTTCTTTGCTATACTGATAATTCCCATTTGCTGATCCAGAATTTCCAGCTTCAGAGCTCAAATATATTGAGTTAGAAGAGCTGTAGTATCAGTTCAACTGTACAGGGAAATAAAATATTTAGTCTTTTTCCTTCAGATCTAGTGCCTGATGGTGCCAATCACATCATTTGGGGTTAATTATTATCACTGGGCTTCTTATGTCTCCGGCATCTTACCTACCAATGTGACTGCTTGAACTTAATCACAAGTGTTTATGGTATAAAATCTTGAATCCACGGAGTGACCTCGAGGTGTCCTCTTCCTTGAGAACCATTTGTCTTTTTTATACTCCCCACGTCTGAAAAAATTAGTCACCTGGGTAAAATCTCTATGGCCACTAAAATATTTTCACCTATTCCTTATGGCTATTAATTTGTTATCTAGTTCTTCTCAATTCCCTGTGACCATGGTTTATGCCAAATTACTTTGCAATTATTTTCACTGGGGGAAGAACACACTCTGAAACTTGAGTTTGGGCTTAGTCATGTATAATGGTTTAAATGAACCACAAATCTCTGAAACTGTCCTCTACAAGTGGGAGTTAATACATTTCCCCCAGAATCTCGGTTGGTCTTCATGATTAGCTGGGAACTAATAAAGATAACATAAGATACATTGGGTAGCTTCTGAGATTAAGTTGGTAGATGTCATGCAGATCCTGTCTGGTTTCCTAAAACACTTGTTTAAAGAGCACTGAGTCACCATGTGAGAAACTCAACAACCCTGAGGTCAGAAAGGCCATGTTTAGATACTTTATTCAGCATTTCTAGCTGAGTCTGTTCTAAAGCCAGATCAACTCACTGGGCACATGAGTAAATAGGTCATCTTGAAAGGAAATCCCCTATCCAACTGTTCAAGTCTTTTGAGACATCTCAGGTGAAGATCAGATATCATAGATTAGAGACGAGATATCCATACTATGTCCTCCCTAAAGGCCTAGGCAACAGAATCTGAGAGGACAGTAAAATAGTTGTTGTTGTTTAAGCACTATTACATGTTTTTTTTTTTTTTCATAGCTATAGATAACTGGAAAATCCTGTGATTACTTTGGCTGATGGGATATGGGTGGGAGTGTTTTCATATCATGTATAAGCCTAGACCTCAAATCCTCAAGATGTTTTACATATTTCTTCTTATTTTTTTCCTTATGCTATTGACATTTCTAGAATAAGAACATGCTCTGGCTAGCCTGATGTTCCATGGAAGTCCTAAAACATGGAACAAATCTTCATCCATTATGCAGTGGGGAGCTGGGCCCAGCCGACCCCACAGCTCACCACACAGATGCCCAATCAAGTCCAGACTAGATCAGCAAACCACACTTAACCAACAAATCCAGGAATGATAATAAATAATTGTTTTGTGATATCTATTTTGAGGACAGTTGATTAAACAGCAAGAGTACACCAAAACAAAAATGAAAACAAAAATTATTGTTGTAACTAAATGCAATTTTTGGATTGTCTCTTACCATCTAGCTGTGCTGGCCTGTGATAAAGCAAGTGTTCCATGTCTCTTTCCATTTCATGCTTTGACTTTTTGGAGATTTCTACCTCAGTGACCAACTTTAGGTTTGTTATTTTGCTCCAGAAAGGCCTTCCCAGACTTAAATTGGGAAAGACAACCAATGTCTATGGAATTTTAATTTGGGTCACCAGAATAATTAGAAGAAAAAGCATTTTCTGATACCTTCCACTGCAATCCTTCTAATCTTCTCCTTGATTCCTTAACTTTAAACCAGTGTTTTTCTGCCAATGATTTCTAGAGTTATCAAATATTCTATTATATAATGCAACTCTGTGCTTTCCTCAAAAGGCAAAGACTTTCTCCATATGAATATATATTTTTCAAATCAGTAGTTGTACAAATGCCTTATGTGGTTCCCTTTCTCTTTTTCTTTCTCCTTCTCTCTCTCCCTCATGTTGGGGACATTTCAGAATTATTTTCTTTCCCATCTGTTTCTCAGCAAATGATATAGACTACAAAGTTCAGAGTGTATAGACACGAGGGCTGATAGCATCAGTATTTCTTACTCACATATAGCCCCCCAAAGCTCAAAATCACATTTGCCACTGAATTCCAATTGCAAAAGCCAGATGGAGAACTGAAATGCAATAAAACAAGATGTGTATTTCCATTTCAAATGCTTAATGACTTGACATTGGTAGATAAAAGATTAGGAAATTAAGGTTAGGTACAGCAGTCGGGAAATGTGGGAACATCAGGACAGAATCTATAGAATAAAATTTTATAAATGCCTAGAGTCTCTGAAAGAAATATCATCAACATTATAAAAATAAAAGTTCTGAAAAGGATCTTTGAGAATATCTATTGAATGTCATAGGTGAGGAAACAGAGTCAAGGTTGAAATGCTGCATAACTCTATTGAATTCCATTAAATGGCAGGGCTAATATTTGATCTGAAACAGACATCCTGTGACTTTTTTCTGTATCACATCAATAAGTGTTGGAAAGAAAATGAGAATGAAGAAGAGATAGCAGTGGTGGAAGAGAACAGTAAAGAATGATGTATAAACAGAAAGTTGTTAGTCAAAGGGAAAAAAATAAGTGAGAGTACCCTTCATTCCCCATCAACAAAAGAAGAATGGGACCCTGAAAACTGGACTTGGACTTTTCACCCTGCCATCAGGAATCTCATTTTGTTCTCCAAGAACTATGCAAAAAATATAATGATTAATTTACAATGGATAGAGGGAGTTAAAAGAAATAATCTTCATGACACCGAAATACCAACATTCTGGGTATTAGTTTTATTGTTCCACACAGCTCCAAGAAAAGACTTTGGAAAGGGAGGGCCTGGCTGAAGAGGCCAGATCAGAACTCTTTTTGAAACATAAGCTGCATGTCCACAAAATAGGATTCAATAGTTTGTTGCATTATTTGTTGTTTTACCTTGAGCAAGTTATTTCATCATGCTGAGCCTCAATCTTTTCATCTTACAATTGAGGATTATTATGAGGATTGCATGATGTACATTTGTTTAAGCCACCAGCATGTCCTAAACACTTTTATAGATGCAAAGATGTTTAGATAGTTGTTAATGTTATAAATGAATGGAAAACAAAGGGAGCAAACTTTGCTAAAAAATGGAGAAAATCAAACAACCAACCAAACAAAACAACAACAAAATACCCTTAAAAGCATTTGCAATAGTAGCACGAGCATTTCCTAAAATCCTACCTGTGGTGTTGAAGCTAGCAGTTATGACATTCTATAAAGCCTTGATTGTTCTATAATTCTATAATTGTTCTATAAATTCCAAAGCTTGTTATGCCACAGCTATGAAACTTTGGGCACAATAGTTAATGGAGGCATTATGCTTCCCTGTATGATGCCAGACTGCTGCAATCTGAACAAATAACATTTAAAATAAAGTGGGCTTCATGCCACGGGATTTGTGATAGAATGAAATTTTTGTTTATGCAAAATGCAGCTATGTATAAGAAGGTCTCATTCAATTGAGAATATGATTAACTGGAATTCCATTACTTGGCATTTTATTATAATATATAGATCAGTAGTTTGTAAGGTTTGAAACTTTTCCTTAGTGTCCAAAAGAGAGTATGATACATAACAGGTTGTAAATAAATAATTTTTGCATGATTCTCCTGCTTATAGTACCCTTTTATAATGTAATGCCTACACAGGCTAAATAATGGGATGGTACAGGGAAGAGAACAATAAGATGAGATGTGTGTACTCTAGTTCAGTCTCTCCTCCTAACTGGTTGGCTGTGGGAATCTAAATTTCCATCTCTTCTAAGGCTATTCCCTCAAGGGCATCAATATAGGGGCTGACATAGTCTAGTTGCAAAGTGAGGCAATCCAAATACAATAATCTGATTACTTATTGCTGGTCTCAGTCTACTTTGTTTTCAATACAAGTTCTATCATTTATTGGCTGTGCGATCTTGAGAGTGTTTTATTACCTCTCCCTGCCTCTGTTTTCTCATCTATACCATGAGTCACAGTGAGGGCAGGTGAAAATAATAATTGCCTCACAGGATTGTTTTAAGGATTAAGAACATAACCTCTGCAACCAAATGGAAGAACATCAGACACAAAGAAAAAGTTTCAATATATGTTAGATGTTTTTGGCCATATTCTAAGAAAAAATATGAAGCCATTTAAGAGTTTTAGGTTGCAGTGGTATCAGGGAGGTGAAACATGATTATCAGTTTAAAAAATTGCTTCCTGGAGAGATGTGTGTTGATTGTGCAATATGTGTATTGATTATGAATGTGATTATGAAATGAGGCAAATAACAGAGGGAACTAACTTCTTCTGGATCTACAGCTCAAATCATTGCATGAAAGCGAGAGCCAGTAATGGGATCCTCCAGAGTACAAGTGTGTGAGACCAAAACATTTCGTGAGAGTAAAAAATATAAAAACCCACCATTAGGAACAGTTCCCAAATTCAAAACTCCTATGTAAGAGGGCATTATGTTGAATCCTCTGTGTGAATTTGTCTTACATTAAATATGAACAGAAATTTTTGGTAGATTAAAGATCAGGCAGGAATACAGGAGGAGAGAGGGCAGAGCAAAAATGGTGGAGTGGAAGCTCATGTAGTTTATGCCCCTCTCAGGAATGACAAATTTTAACAATTGTCTGCACACAGAAAAGCACCATCCAAAGAACTAAAAATCAGGTGAGAAATCACAGTACCTCGTTTTAACTTTGTACCCTGGAAAGAGGCATGGAGGAGAGCAGGAGAGACCATCTTAATTTGCCAACGCCACCCTTCCCTATCTACTGGAAGCACAGTGTAGCAAACAAAGTCTGTGAATTTTGGGGAGGGAGAGTGCAGTGATAGGGAAACATCACATTAAACTCAGTGCTGCCCCGTCATAGCAGAAAGTAACGCCATGATGGACTCAGCCACTTCCCATAATTGGACCTAACTAGAGAAGAATCACCCATTTCAATGGTTAAAACTCAAGTTTCTTCACAAGTCTTGAAACCATGAGCCAAAGCACTCTGGGGCTCTAGGTAAATTTGAAAGGCAGTCTAGGACACAAAGACTGTAGTTCCTTGGCAACTCCTAATGTTGGGCTGGGCTCAGAGACAGAAGAACAGAGTGGCATGTAAACTAGGGGGACGGTAGATACGCTGGCTAAAGGAGTGCTTGTGCCATTTCACCACCAACCACAGGCAGTTGCAGTAATGGAAGTGTCTCCATCCTTCTGCTTAATGGGTGAAGAGCAAAGCATAAAGAGGACTCTGCCTTGGATCTTGAATACCTGCTTAGCCAGAGTAAAATACAGCACCAGGCATTTATAAAACGACCATTCCAGGACCTAGCTCCCAAATGACATTTCTAGACAAACACTGGGGCAAAACAGAACCTTAAAGGGGAGGACCCAGTCCTGGAAGGATTCATCGCCTGCTAACCAAAGGGCCCTTGGGCCATGAATAACCAGCAGCAAAGCTCAGGTAGTATGGCACGGGCCTTGGGTTCTAAAATGTGCTGAATTCAGATGTAACCCAGCACATTCCCAGTTGTTGTGGCTACAATGAAGGACTTCTTCTGTTTGAAAAAAGCAAAGGGAAAAGTAAAAGGGACTTTTTCCTGCATCTTACGTACCAGCTCATCCACAGTGGGGTAAAGTAACAATCAGGCACTTAGGGTCCCCGAATCCAGGCCTAGGCTCTTGGATAGCACATCTGGACCTGTGCTGGGACACAGTTGAGCTCACTGTCCTGAAGCGTGACTCCCAGGCCAGGCAGCACTCACCACAGACTGATGGAAGAGTCTTTGGGATTTAAGTGAATATTAGTGATTCACAAGAATACCCTTGTAAGCTGGTGGTGGTAGTGCCCTGTAACTATAGAAAAGGGAAGGAAGAGTGGGAAGGACTTTATATTGTGGTTAGAGTGCCAGCATAGCTGAAATGAAATAAAACATCAGATAAGTTTCTAAAACTATCGACTCAAATTTCTGGCTCCCAAACAGAATCTCTAGACTCCCTCAGGGCCCAGGGCAACTTGCTACATGGAAGGGAAGGAGGCAAACCTAGCTGGTTTCATCACTTGTTGATCATAGAGCCTTACAGGCTTGAGGGAACATAAGTGGTGACCAGGTAGCAGTTACAGTGCAGTGGGCCTTGGGAAAAACCCAGTGATGTCATGGCTTTTGTTCTGACCCAGCGGAGTTTCTGTAGTCATGGAAACAAGAGTACTTGCAACATTACGCCCCCAATTCCAGGAGGTTCAGCACAAAGAGAGATTCCCTTTTTTCGGGAAAAAGCAAGTGACAATAACAAGAAATCTCTGCCTGGTAAACCAGATCTTATTCAAGACCACCAAGGCAGTACATCTATGAGTCTGCAAAAACCCAAGTCTCTTCGAATACCTGGAAATCTTTGTCAAGAAGGTAGGACATAAACAAACCCAGACTATGAAGATTGTAATCAATACCTACTCTTCAATGCTAAGACAGCAAGAACATAAACAAATATCAACACCCAGGAAAACATGATCTTGCCTAGTGAACTAAATAAGCCTCCAGGGACCGATATGGAGAAATAGACAACATGCAATCTTTCAGACAGAGCATTCAAAATAGCTTTTTTCAGGAAACAAAGAAAATCAAGGTAACACAGAAAATTCAGAATTCTGTTAGATAAATTGAACAAAGAGATTAAAATAATTTAAAATAATTAAGCAAAATTCTCAAGTTGAAAAATGCAGTTGACCTACTGAAGAACACATCAGAGTTACCAGAGCTGATGAAGCAGAAGAAAAAATGAGTGAGCTTGACGATAGGCTATTTTAAAATACAGTCAGTGGAAACAAAAGAACAATAATAAAAAAACAGGAAAGCACATCTACAGGATGCGGAAAATAGCCTCAAATGAGCAGATCAAACAGTTATTGGCCTTAAAGAGGAGACAGAGAATGGTATAGGGTTAGAAAGTTTATTCAAAGGCATAACATCAGAGAACTTGCTAAACTTAGAGAAAGATATCAACATTGAAGTATAAGAACATTATAGAACACCAAGTAGATTTGACCCGAAGAAGACTACCTCAAGGCATTTAATAATCAAACTCCCAAAGGTCAAGGAAAGGATCCTAAAAGCAGCAAGAGAAATGAAAGAAGTAACATACAATGGAGCTCCCATACTTCCAGCAGCAGACTTTTCAGTGGAAAAGGAGAGAATGGTGTGCCGTATTCAAAGTGCTAAAGGAAAAACTTTTATCCTAAAATAGTATATGCAGTGAAAACACCCATCAAACATAAAGGTGAAATAAACACTTTCTTAGACAAATAAAAGCTGATGAATTTTACCAATACCAGGCTTCTCCTAGAAGAAATGCTGACAGGAGTTCTTCAATCTGGAAGAAAAAGATGTTACTGAGCAATAAGAAATCCTCTAAAGGTACAAAACTCACTAGTAATAGTAAGTAAATGGAAAAATATAGAATATTATTCCACTTTAATCTCAGATTGTAAAATACCCTTAAGTAGAAAGACTAAAAATGAACCAATAAAAAATAATAACTACACTGACTTTCCAAGACATAGTGTAATAAGGCTGAAGAGAAACAACAAAAAGTTAAAAAGTAGGAAAATGAAGTTAAACTGTAGAGTTGGTATTAATTTTCCTTTTATGTGTTTGTTTATGCCATCAGTGTTAAGTTGTCATCAGTTTAAAGTAATAGGTTATAAGACCGTATTTACATGCCTCACAGTAACCTCAAATTGAATAACACGATAAATACACACACACAAAAAGAAACAAATAAATGAAAGCATACAATCAGAGATGGTCCCTTTTACTAAAAGGAAGACAGTAAAGAAGAAAAGAAGGAAGAGAAGACCACAAGACCACCAGAAAACAAATTTTATGTCTGGCTATTAAAAATGGGATTATTTTTTAAATTTCTTTTTTAGATTGTTCACAAAAACCGTGTCATCATTTCAAGTGATGCTAAAAAGGCATATGATAAAATTAAACATCTCTTCTTGATAAAAAAAAAAAAACCCTCAAAAAACTGAGTGTAGATGAAACATACTCCACATAATAAAAACTGTATACAATAGATCCACAGCTAGTATCATACTGAATGGGGAAACCTGAAAGCCTTTCTTCTAAGATCTGGAACACAACAAGGATGCCCACTTTCACCACTGTTATTTCATTTAGTACTGGAAGTCTCATCTGGAGCAATCAGACAAGACAAAAAACATACAGCACTAATACATGGGAAAGAAATAAGTCAAATTATCCTTATTTGAAGATGATACGATCTTATATTTGGAAAAACCTAAAGATTCTAGCAAAAAAAAAAATAGAACTGAGAAACAAATTTAGTAAAGTTGCAGGATACAAGATCAACATATAAAAATCAGTTGCATTTCTATATGCCAACAATGAAGAATTATAAAAAGAAACAAAAAAGTAATCCCATTACAACAGCAACAAATAAAATTAAATACCTAAGAATTAATCAAAGAAGTTGAAGAGTTCTACAAGTAAAACTATGAAATGCTGATGAAAGAAATTGAGAAGAACGTAAAAATATGAAAGTATGTTTCATGTTTATGGATTGGAAAAATCAATATTTTAAGACGTCCATATTACCCAAAACAATCTACAGATTAAATGCAATTCCTATCAAAATACCAATGATATTTTTTTCACATAAATAGAAAAAAAAATTCTAAAATTTCCATGGAGCCACAAATATCCAAAGCTATCCTAAACAGAAAGAACAAAACTGGAGGAATCACATTACTTTGCTTCAAATTATACTACAAAGCTCTAGGAAGCAAAACAGCACAGTATTGTCATAAAAACAGACACATACATCAATGAACAGAATAGACAACCCTGAAACAAACCCACACACCTACAGCAAACTCAGATACCATAAACAAAGATGCCAAGAATATACACTGGGAAAAAAGTCTCTTCAAAAAACGGTGCTGGGAAAACTAGATATCCACATACAGAAGAATGAAACTAGACCCCTATTTCTCACCGTATATAAAAATGAAATAAAGATGGATTGAAGATTTTAATCTGAGATCTCAAACTATGAAACTTCTACAAGAAAAAATTGGGGAAAGTCTTCAGTACATTGTTCTGGGCAAAAATTTCTTGAGCAATCTCCACAAGCACAGATAACTCAAGCAAAGATGGACAAATGGGATCATATCAAGTTAAAAAACTTCTGCATAGCAAAGAATGAATCAACAAAGTCAAGGGGCAGTCCACAGAATGGAGAAATTATTTGCAATATCCATCTGCAGGAGATTAATAACCAGAATATGTAAGAAGCTCAAACAACTCCATAGGGAAAAACAATCTAGCTATATGATCAACAGATAATATGATCAACAAATAGGCAAAAGATTCGGAAACTTTTGGCTTTTCTCAAACAAAGAGACACAAATGGGAAAGAGGCTTATTAAAAGGTACCCCACATTGCTGATCATCACAGAAATGCAAATCAAAACTGAAATAAGATGTTTTCTCACCCTAGTTAAAATGGCTTATATCCAAAAGACAGGCAATAACAAATGCTGGTGAGGATGTGGAGAAAAGGGAACCCTCTTACGCTGTTGGAGGGAATGTAAATTAGTACAATCACTATGGAGAACAGTTTGGAGTTTCCAAAAAGAAAACGAAAAATAGAGCTACTGCATGATCCAGCAATCCAAGTATTGGATATAAACCCAAAAGTAGAGAAATCAGTATTTCCAAGAGGTATTTGTTCTTCCTTGTTTGTTGCAGCACTGTTCACAACAGCTAAGATTTGAAAGTAACCTGAGTGTCCATCAACAGATGAATGGATAAAGAAAATGTGATACTTATACACAACGAAGTAGTATTCAGCAATAAAAAAGAATGAGATCCTGTCATTTGCAACAGTGTGGTTGGAACTGGAAGTCATCATGTTAAGTAAAATAAACTAGACACAGAAATTCAAACATTGCATGTTCTCACTTGTTTTGGGACATAAGCATCAAAACAACTGAATACATGGAGAGAGAGAGTAGAAGGATGGTTACCAGAGGCTGGGAATGGTAGCTAGGAGTGGGAGGTAGGGGAGAGGTGAGGATGGTTAATGAGTACAAAAACATCGTCTGAATCATTGAAAAAGATCTAGTATTTTATAATACATCAGGGGGACTATAGTTGATAATTTAATTGTACGTTTTAAAATAAATAAATAAGTATAATTGGATGGTTTGTAACACAAAAGATAAATGTTTGAGGGTCTGGCTCTCTCATTTCACAAGATGTGATTATTACACATTGCATGTCTATACAGAACTATCTCATGTACCTCATAAATATGTACACCTACTATGTACCCACAAAAATAAAAACTAGCAATAATACAGTAGCTATGGATGGCAGAACTGTGTGCCTCTGATGGTGAGAGGATAGTCCTAAGGAAGTCTATTGCAGCACTATAGACTTTCTGAAGTTTTATATACCTCTACTCTCCAATAAAAATGTTAGTAGTTTCATGTGGCTATTGAACATTCAAAATCTGATTTTAAAATGAGATAGTAAAGCTTTACCAAACAATTTCTGTACTTAAAAAGTGTCAAGTCTCAATAATTGTGTCACGTAAGAATCAGTTCTGTCCTCTAAGCTTGAGAAAGAAGTTCCCTTTTCTTCCCTTTGAGCTTCCTTCTTCCTGAAATGTTCTGATCTGCATATCTTCAGAGGAAAAAAAAAAAGTCTCCGCTTTATATAAGTCACTATTATTCTTGGCAACAAATGCTAATACATGCAGAATAATATTATGTTTTATTTCCAGCTGATTTGAGTTGAATGTCCATTCCAAGCTATGATATGTTGGGATCCATTCTTTTTCTCCTCCTATAATTGACAGAATTTTCTTTCTTTCCTCCTGTAATAATACAGAATTTCATTGAATATTTACTGTATGTGATGAATTATTCTAAGTTGCTTTTCACAAAAAGTTTATGTAAGCCTTAAAAGCAATGCTATGGAATAGCTATTGTAATTGTTTCTGATTTACAAAGGAAAATCATAGTCACAGAATTTAAGCAGTTTTTCCAAGGTCAAAAACCTACTTAATGTTAAGATTGATGTGGGGACCACCTGGATTCATGAGACAACAGTGCATTATCTTAACTGCTAATGCTAAATCGTTAATATATGACTCGTGTAGCATTCCTCATGGGGGGCAATGATTCTAGCTAAAACACAGGGAGGGATTTAGTCCTGCTGTGTAAAGGCTAATATTGTTAGCTTTTTGGCCTTACAAATGAAGTTTTTAATAATTACACATATAAGGATTCATTTGTAATGTATTTTACTCTTTTATTTATTATATTTGTACACTCATAAACGTTTCAGTTCTCTAATCTGAAAAGTGCTGTTTAGATATCTACTAACTAAAGACCTGGATCTTGCTGGCATTGTTACCCTCATCATTGTAGCTAATATGCATTAAATACTTCCTCTATGTCAAGTCCTAAACTAACAATTTATAAACATTATCTCATTTAACATTGTTACAGTCTAAATTAATGGGCACTATTATTATCCCAGTTTGCAAAGGAGGAAACAGACTCAGAGTGGTTATGTACCTTTCATAAGTTGTCACAGTTAGCAAGTAGCAGAGCCAGGAAATTAATCTAGGTCTGCTTTATTATACTAATTCTATTGATGAACCACACACTTATAGGCCTGGTTGTCATTTTGCCTGTAGACAAAGCTGATCATTCTATTCAGCTCTGGTTGTCAACCTGCAAATATACAATGTCCTATTTAGGGCATAATAAATATGCCGGTTATTAAGAACACACAACTTTCTCTCCCTGCCTCAAAATGCATTTACTGTATTTTCCTCTAGGCAGGTAACGAACATGCACTTAAATCTCCCTTTGACAAATGATTCATAGAGCAGCCCTGATTCCTTGTTTTACTTGTGCCCCTAGCATAAACTGCTGCAGTTAAACAGTGAACGAGGGAGGTAGCTGCAGAATATGGACTGGCACCATATAAAGAAAAAAATGAGGACGAGAAATCGTCTTTGCCAGTGATGGAAATTGCAAAGGCTAAATAAGAATTTAAACTCTCTTTTACCTCCCAGTGAACAAATGCACAACTTTTAACATTCTTCCTTTACATCTTAAATCTTAGAAGCTTGGTATCATTAAGTGACTCAGTGCATTAGTCCTTCAAGAGAAATTATACCCCATGTAAGAAATAGTGACAAATACCAGATATAGTACTCTCAGTCTAGTTAAACCACTGCCTTGGAAAGCAATAACATTGCCTGCTTCGATTCACGCTGTGTTTCTCTGCATCACACACTGGTAGACTGTTCATCTTATTCAATGGCAGCTCAATATAAGACTGAAAGCTATAAAGAATTTATTCTATACTCCATTCCCAAATTCTGTTCTGGTCAAAATGTTAGAGCCTTGTTTTATTTAACTTCAGGCCTGTTTTTCTGTCTTATTGCTCATTCTTCTTGTCTAGGGATTGTTTCATTTTCTCTACACTCTGAGAAAGGGAAGAATTTCCCAGATGACATCCACTGGGTAGAAAGTCTCCTATACTAATTTCCAAGATGGAAATGTTTTCATAAACATCCGCTCAATGTCTATGAAGTTTTAATCCACCCATACAAAGTCCATATTGCCTTCTGGCAGAAATTGTTTGCCTAACATTTGTCTTCATCTTCCTTCCTTTCTTTCTTGCAGAGACTGATCCCTATCATAGAGACTGAAAATGTTGGATCCTTGCTTTCCAAGCTTTTTTTTTTTTTTTTTTTTTTTGCCATTAAGAGCCACCAGGCATCAAAATTCTGGTCAATAAGATATGCAAAAATGTCTGCTTAGGACACGTATGAAAAAATTTTCCTCTCTGATGAAGAGATAGCTCCAAAAAATATCCCACCTTCTTCCATTGCATCTTTGGGAGTGATGTGTATGGATCTGTGACACCATCTTGTCACAAGTTTACAAGACTGAAAATGGAAAATAAATATGCAGGACGTTACAGAACCAAAGGCAGAAAAACTTACTACACTGATGGCATTATTGAGCCACTGAACCAATGCTGCAACGGCTTCTCTCTAGATTTCCTAATTTCTGAGTAATCATCTTTGCAACTTTGTTATGTAAGCCATGTTCATGCTTTTTCAGACATTTTTTTTTTTTTCAGCCAAAAGCATAGTAACTGATGTACCTATGCATTTCAGCTGTTGAAACTATAGCAGGGAAAGGACAGAAACAGCTTTATGTTCACAAAGTTTCAGAAATATAATTCTTTTCAGAATATGGGGTGGTCAAAAAATCTTAATTATCACCAATTTTCGAACATCGCCATCTTGCCTTTGACCTCCAGAAATTCAACACATGGAGAAAAGGAAACAGTAATGATAAGCTCTTGGTCCTGAGTTTTTTGGTTATCAATTTTATCATAAGAATTGCAAAGGTCCCCTTGGTTTTCCCATTGGTTTGTAAAATTCTACCTTCTTCTGAAAGATCTTTAGACATATTTAAATATTTGAAAAATGAGCATTACTAAATTTACCCTAGGTATAATTGTGAAAACACCAGAATTTCCCATCCTACTTACAGTAAGGTTTTGACTTTCTGAAAGTATAAGAAGGATTAGATTTAGAGATGACAGCGATAATGGAACTGTAAGTCCGCACAATTTAAAAAATAACATCAAAGGGAATAAAAGGAGCAGCTCTGCTTCCTAGATAAGATTTTATTTCTGGACTTTTGGGAAAAGCCACAGATAAGACTTAAAATGAATGGAATTGAAAGACAGGGAGACACTTCACGAGCAAAGACAGAATGACAGAAAGAGATCTCCAGGAATTGGCACAAAGATGGACCAAAGTGTGGGTCATGGAGCTCCCCCTTTAGTAACCCAAAATGGATTCCTCAAACTGCTGAGTTCTAGGCTTTACCTTCAGGTCTAATACAAAAGAACTTTAGAAGTAGGCTTGAAAATTTGCATTTTAATGAGTGCTTTCAGGTAAGTCTTCCCTTAACACTAATTTTGAAAACCACTGCTCAAGACGTGCTCTGTCATATTGTGGCCACCAACCACATAGTGCTGTTTAAATTTAAATGTTAATAACTAACAACAACAACAAAAAAATAGAATTTCTTAGTTGCACTACTCTTATTTGAAGGGCTTTATCATCATATGTGGGTAGCAGCTACCATATAACAGTTTCTGTGGGTAGCAGCACACAGAATATTTGGATCCTCACAGAAAAGACTATTAGACTCAACAGTTGTGTTGTCTACATAAACGTATGCTGTCCTTCCCTCCAAAATCAAATCCCCAGCTCTTTGCTCCATTTCAATTCCCTGTAAAATTACTCTAACCTATGTGGTACCTGTAGTAGAGCACTGACACTGGCTACTTTATTATTATTTTTTTTAAAAACAAACGTACTTAAAAATCCAAGATTATTATCTATCAATATTGAACACAAAAGGCACTATATTCATGACACATTTTAACTTTCCTCATTTTTTGTTTTTTTTTTGAGATGGAGTCTTACTCTGTCACCCAGGGTGGGGTGCAATGGTGCAATGTCACCTCACTGCAACCTCTGCCTTCAGGGTTCAAGTGATTCTCCTGCCTCACCCTCCTCAGTAGCTGGGATTACAGGCACCCTCCACCATGGCCATCTAATTTTTCTTTTTTTTTTTTTGTATTAACAATTAACTCATGAAACACATTTCAGCAGCTGCATTTTACTAATAAATGTGAGTTGGATACATTTTTAATTTAATAATCAAATATTAATTGTGTACCTCCTCTTGGTAGGTACTGTTCTAAAACTGGGTGAGAGGAAGAGAGTGCAGTATTATATATAAAAACAAAAAATAAAAATTGCTGCCACCATAGTTTTCACTATTGTGGGCAGACGCAGGTAATAAACAATTAAGTAAGTAGATTAGTTGACCAATGCATGTCAGACGGTGCTATTAAGCAGAGTATTTCAGATTACATAAGAAGAAAAGAAATACTGAAAAAATAGGGTAAGACCAACCAGCTAGCAACTGGTAAAATTAATATTCATAATTGTATTTCATACTATTAGAAGAGTACTTTCTTTCTAATCTAAAAACTTTCTGGAAAAAAAACCTTCTTATCCTGAGTCACCAACATTCCCTTATTTAACTTACTCGAAAAGAAGGGGCAGAGTAGTTTCTAGAATAGATATGGAACAGGGTGTGGCTAAGTACTTGCAATCACAGGGGAACATGTTTCCAGGAACTGAGGAAAAGGAAGATAACATATAACTTATTGGAGAAGGAAATAATTCTCACAAAAATCTAGGTGGGATATGAGATAAAAGAAAATATGTCTGCCTCAATTCTCTCCAACTTACTCTGTCAAAAGAGGGGTGAAATATTATTTTTATTTGTATTAACTGTGTGTGCATAGTGTATTTCATCTTTGGAGTTCAGATATGCAGTTCTGCAGCGGCCTATCTTATTTAACCTTATTTTATTCTATTCTTTAACTCTATAGGGTATTTGTAAATGCAAAGTCAAGTAAGAAAAAATAAAGTCATTTTTTAAAAACTTCATTGAAAGAGTTGAAACGTAACTCTTCAGGTTTCTTTCCTCCAGGCTAGCAAATTTAATCCCAGTGATTTTTATGCATGTGCACATACAAACATATGTATATATACACACACACTCTCAACAAATAGGCAAAGATGCCTTAGTCTTATTCAATGCCTTAGTGTAAGGCAACACCCAAGTGCCTCACCTCCACACAAACACCACTGAAATGAGTCACTGTTCTAGAGTTAAAGTCAGAAGCTGAGATTATTGAGAGACACACTTAAAACAGAGAAATCTGCTGAGGCTTGGTGCCTAGGCCCTAGCTTCCTTAAACACCTGTCTGGGCTATGTGCATGAAGGTCTTGCTACTCGTCTGGAAACACCTCTATACATCAAGGTGTACGTCCCCACTTCCAGCAGCAGTTTCCAGAGAACTGACAATATCTGCCCTCTCCTCACTTCATTCTTTCTTACAGTTAAACCTTAAAGGATTTACTTACCTCACCCACCATTCAAACAATCTGCCAAATAAGTTAGATTTCTTTAATTAGTTACATTTCTGGAAAAGTAGAAAGAAAAAAATGTTGTCTTTATGGAGTTTTTGCCTTGCTTTTTATGTTTAAGGACACTTATGGTTACATTGCATTCATCCAGATAATCTAGGTTAATTCTTTTTTTGAAGGTCAGCTGATTAGCAACAGTAGTTCCTTCTACACCCTTATTTCTCTTTGCCATGGAACATAACACATTTGTCAGTTCTGAGGATGAGACATGCACTTCTCTGGGGACTATTATTATGCCTACCACAATTTTTTTATGTTAAAATAACAACTACAACAACAGCAAAAAAATAAATAAACTATAAATTATCCTGACAGTCTATCTTTCAATTGTTTTATTGAGAACTTCATAATTTTGATTTGCAAGTAGGTGTGTTACAACTGAGAAGCAGAGAAAGAGACAGGGATGTCATTCTGTCACTACTCTATGAAATAAAATGAGAAGTATTAAGTAGTCAATATAAAATAGATATAAATAACATGAGTCAGAGAGAGTGGACCCTCCTAAGTAATTATCTGTGAGTCCCAGATGTGTAGTTATATTTTAATTATTTTTTTCTGGTGCATCCCTGTTTCGGTGCTTGGTTTGTTCTTTTCCTGAGGCTTAGTTCACTATCTCCAGCTTCAGTTATCATTATTCTCACACTAAAAAGAATATTGATGAGGGTATTGAAAGACTAGACTTTCAATTGCAGCTCTTCCACTGGGTAACTCCAATTCCCCGGTCAATTTACTTTCTGCCTCTAAGATTTTGTTTCCCCATAGGCAAAAATGCAATGAATTAGGATACATGGTAATACAACCAATTGTTTATTAAATAAGAACCATAGTGGCAGATTCTGGCCTTGGAACATGGATACAATATAATTTAATGCTTAGTAGTTTGATCATTGTTATCTCTATCCTACAGATAAAGAAACTGAGGCTCAGAGATGGTAAGTAGTATTTCTTAAAATAACCCAGTTTATACATTGAAACATACCTCATATTCTCAGATAGTATAAACTACTCTCATAATATATGAAGTATAAAAACCTCTCATTTAATAATCTTAATGTCATTCAAATGGAAATGTGTGGATGTTTATAAAACATAAATTTGCGCACAATATACTATCCATGTCTCTGCAACAAATTCATGTAAATTCCACAAATTCCAAATGATGTATTCAAAAGTGAGGGGAGCAGAAGGTTCAATTTCCCAAGCTGCTGAGTCTTTGCTGTAGGCAGATTCTAGCTCTGATTAAATTAATGTCTGCCCAAACATGGGAACAGAGCCAACCAGAGAATCAATGCCAGTTAAAGGTTTTGGCTTTTCGGGTGTAACTCTTACTTTTCATGGAATGCAGTGCAATTCCTTTCATAGTGATAAAAGGTTAATAGGAGCATTTGAATTAAATTCATATGATGAACTAAAGTTTTTAGAAAATGAAGCTACAAGAATAAATGAAAATCTAAAGACAACCATATGAGCACATCTATGTCATAGTTGTCTGTTAAAATGAAAATACTGGAAGATCAACTGGACATTATTGCATCTTGTGAGTTTCTTTTCAAGCTTACTGATTCTAACGTACTTGCTATCACTACACCTGTGTTACAGACCATTCGCTGTTCCTTAAATAACAATTAGAACCGACAGTGACAGAGCATTCTAGGTAGCAGACACTACACTAAAAGGGTAAATTACTCATTTTCTTAAATATCTTATATAAGTGGGTACTATTATTAACCAAACTTTGCAGTTGAAGTGACAGAGGGTTACAGGAGTTAACTAACTTGCCCATGGTTGCACAGCTAACAAAGTGTAGAGTAGCCAAGTTCTTTTATTTGAGGGCTCATGCTACAGATAGCTTCAATTTAGTAAAGAAACATTACCCCGCTGAATAAAAGCACTATTTTTTTTTTTGGTCTGTTTCTCCAGCATTGTGTGTCCTTTGAAATAAGACACAATTCTTTTATTATTATTATTATTATTATTTTTTTATGGAGTCTTGCTCTGTAGCCCAGGCTGGAGTTGGAGTGCAGTGGCACAATCTCAGTTCACTGCAACCTTTGCTTCACAGGTTCAAGTAATTCTCCTTCCTCAGCTTCATGAGTAGCTGGGATTACAGGCACATGCCACCATGCCTGGCTAAGTTTTGTGTGTGTGTGCGCGTGTGTGTGTGTGTGTGTGTGTGTGTGTGTGTGTGTGTATATATATATTTTTTTTTTGTCTTAGTGGATACAGCATTTCTCTATTTTGGCCAGGCTGGTCTTGAACTCCTGACCTCATGTGATCCACCTGCCTCAGCCTCCCCAAGCACTGGAATTACAGGTGTGAGCCACCAAGCTCTGCCCAGTTACAGCATTTTTCAGTTTTTCTCCACACTCCTTCTTCCCCTGACCCACATAGAACCTTTACCATAGAAAGTAATTGACAAACTATGTTAAAGTTAATAAATCATTCTAGACGGAAGTGGAAATTCCATCCACACATTTATTTTTCTATGTTTGTTATCATTGTCATCAATCATGACCATTATCTTCATTCAAAAACATAATAACCATAACAGTTCATATCACATGCTTAACATTTTATTGGCACATAATTCAAAATAATAAGGAGAGTAATTACCTTTGGATCACTAGCTTTTATTTTTTTCTAAACTACATGCATCAATTTAAAAACTTGTTGGTTAACATTTATTTAGTACTTAATCCCATCTGTGTGTCTAAATAACTTTAGTCACAGGAATGACTTCTGTCCTTCCATTTACTTTTCATTTATCAGATTTCTAAAACCCTTCTGGGGAGCTGTTGTATTTTTGCCAGTCTATAAATCTGAAAAGATGAAACCCTATGATGTAACATGTACTTTAAGGACGTGTTTGTACAATATTTTTGTAAGCAGCTAAGATGCTTTGAGGACTATTGAAAAGCTGATTTTCTACTCACAGTTTTCTCCAACAGAGACGGTATCTAAAAATTATTTTGAACTCAAGATACAGTAGTTAAGTCTCCTTGGGTGGGCAATATTAGTCTTGAGAAATGAATATGTATGTATAAGGACCAAGAGATTAGTAAACAGGTGACCCAAAGGAGGTCCTTGACAGCTTTGGCAATAAAGTAGAAAGTCCTCAAACTTCACTGAACATTACAGTTGGGATTTTCTGTGAATTATTTTTCTTTCGGCCATTCTTTTGGCCATTTGCATAGCCAGCGTGCTAATCAGCTACAGTTTTGAATTTTATTCCTTTGTTAGGTGACAATTGAGGACTATGATTATGTAAAGAAGAAATATTAATATTAACTTTGATTCCTGGGCAGCATGGCCAAATAGGAACAACTCTAGTCTGAAGCTCCCAGGAAGATCAATGGAGAATGTGGGTGATTTCTGCATTTCCAAATAAGGTACCCAGTTCATCTCACTGGGACTGGGTAGAGAGTGGATGCAGCCCACGGAAGGTAAACAGAAGCAGGGTGGGATGTCGCCTCACCCAGAAAGCACAAGGGATCAGGGAACTCCCTCCCATAGACAAAAGAAAGCATGAAAGACCATGCCATGAGAAATGGTGCACTCCAGCTCCAGTAATACACTTTTCCCATGGTCTTTGCAACCCAGAGAACAGGAGATTCCCTTGATGCCTATGCCACAAAGGGCCTGATTTTAAGCAGAAAACTGGGTGACCATTTGGGCAGACAGCAAGCTAGCTGCAGGAGTTTTATTGCATACCCCAGTGGCATCTGGAATGCCAGAGAGGCACAACCATTTACTTCCCTGGAAAAAGGGCTGAAGCCAGGAGCCAAGTGGTCATGCTCAGCAGATTCCTCCCCAGTGGACCCCAGCAAGCTAAGATCCACTGGCTTGAAATTCTCACTGCCAGCACAGAAGACTGGAGTCAACCTGGGATACTCAAGCTTGGTGGTGAGATGGATATCCACCATTACAGAGGCTTTAGTAGGTGATTTTTCCCTCACATTGTAAACAAAGAAGTTCAAACTGAGTGGAGCCCACTGCAGCTCAGCAAAGCCACTGTAGACAGACTGCCTCTCTAGATTCTGCATGCCTTGCCATTGCATCTCTGAAACAAAGGCAGAAGCCCTAGTTAGAAGCTTATAGATAAAACTCCCATCTCCCTGGGACAGAGCATCTGGGGAAGAAGCAGCTGTGGGCACAGCTTCGGCCGATTTAAACACTCTTGCCTGCCGGAACAGACTGCCTGCTCAAGTGGACTCCTGACCTCCATACCTCCTGACAGGGAGACACCTCCCAGCTAAGGTCAACAGACACCTCATACAGGAGAGCTCCAACTGTCATCTGCTGGTTCTGCTCTGGGACAAAGCTGCCAGAGGAAGGAGTAGGCAGCAATTGTTGCTGTTCTGCAGCCTCTGCTGGTGATACCCAGGCAGACAGGGTCTGGAGTGGACCTCCAGAAAACTCCAGCAGACCTGCAGACGAAGGGCCTGACTCTTAGAAGTAAAACCAACAAACAGAAAGCAATAGCATCAACATCAACAAAAAGAACAACCACATAAAAACTCCATCTGAAGGTCACCAACAGCAAAGACCAAAAGTAGATAAATACACAACGATGAGGATAAAACAGCACAAAAAGGCTGAAAATGCCAAAAACCAGAGAATACTATGAACACCTCTATGCAAAAGAGTAGAAAATCTAGAAGAAATAAATAAATTCCTGGAAACATGCATGCTCTCAAGACTAAAGCAGGATGAAGTTAAATCCCTGACTAGAACAATAACAAGTTCTGATATAGATATAGTAATTAATAGCCTATCAACCAAAAAAAAAAAAAAAAAAAAAAAAAAAGCTCAGGACCAAATGGTTTCACAGCCGACTTCTACTAGAGGTACAAAGAGGAGCTGTTACCATTCCTTTGGGACTATTTCAAAGAATAGAAAAAGGGGAACTCCTCCTTAACTTATTTTATGAGTCCAGCATCATTCTGGTACCAAAACCTGGCAGAGACATAGCAACAAAAAAATTTCAGGCAAATATTCCTGATGAGCATTGATGCAAAAATCCTCAACCAAATACTGGCAAGATGAATCCAGCAGCATATTAAAAAGCTTATCCACCATGATCAAGTCAGCTTCATCCCTCGGATGTAATGTTGGTTCAACATACACAATTCAATAAATATAATTCATCACATAAACAGAACCAATTACAAAACTCACATGATTATCTTAAAAGATTCAGAAAAGGCCTTCAATAAAATTCAACACCCCTTCATGCTAAAAACATTCAGTAAACTAGGTTTTGATGGAACATATCTCAAAATAATAAGAGCTATTTATGACAAACCCCACAGCCAATATCATACTGAATGGGCAAAAGCTGGAGGCATTCCCTTTGAAAACCAGCACAAGACAATGATACCTTCTCTCACCACTCCTATTCAACATAGTATTGAAGTTCTGTCCAGGGCAATCAGGCAAGAGAAAGAAATAAACTGTATTTAAATAGGAAGAGAGGAAGTCAATTTGTCTCTTTTTGCAGATGACATGGTTGTGTATTTAGAAAATCCCATCATCTCAGCCCAAAACTCTGTAAGCTGATAAAAGACATTAGCTATGTCTCAGGATACAAAATCAATGTGCAAAAATCACAAGCATTTCTATACACCAATAATAGAAGCAAATCATGAGTGAACTTCCATTCACAATTGCTACAAAGAGAATAAAACATGTAGGAATACAACTTACAAGGGATGTGAAGAGACTCTTTAAGAACTACAAACCACTGCTTAAAGAAATAAGAGAGGACACAAACAAATGGAAAAGCACCATGCTCATGAATAGGAAGAATCGATATCATGAAAATGGCCATGCTGGCCAAAGTAATTTATAGATTCAATAGTATTCCCATCAAACTGCCATTAACATTCTTCACAGAATTAGGAAAAACTACTTTAAATTTCATACAGAACCAAAAAAAAAAAGAGCCCATATTGACAAGAAAATTCTAAGATAAAAGAACAAAGCTCGAGGCATCATGCTATCTAACTTCATACTTCAAGGCTACAGTAATTGAAACAGCATGGTACTGGTAGCAAAACAAATATATAAACCAATGGAACAGAACAGAATCCTCAGAAATAACACCACACATCTACAACCATCTGATCTTTGACAAACCTGACCAAAACAAGCAATGGGGAAAGGATTTCCCATTTAATAAATCGTGCCAGGAAAATTGATTTCCTATTTAATAAAATGGTGTCAGGTTAGCCATATCAGAAAACTAAAACTGGACCCTTTCCTTACACCTTGTGAAAAAATTAACTCAAGATGGATTAAATATTTAAATGTAAGACCTAAAACTATAAAGAAGAAAATCTAGGCAATGCCATTCAGGACATAGGTATAGACAAAGACTTCATGACTAAAACACCAAAAACAATTGCAACAAAAGCCAAAATAGAAAAATGGGATCTAATTAAATTGAAACACTTGTTTACAGCAAAAGAAACTATCACCAGAGTAAACAGACACCTGGAGAATAAGAGAAAATTTTTGCAATCTATCCATCTGACAAAGGGCTAATATTCAGAATGTACAAGAAACTTAAACAAATTTACAAGAATGAAACAAGCAACCCCATCAAAACATGGGCAAAACACGATACGAACAGACACTTTTCAACAGAAGACATTTATGCAGCCAACAAACATATTTTAAAAAGGTTATCATCACTGGTCATAAGAAAAATGCAAATTAAAACCACAATGCGATACCATCTCAAGCCAGTTAGAATGGCAATCATTAAAAAGTCAGGCAACATCAGATGCTGGGGAGGATGTAGAGAAATAGTAATGCTTTTATATTGTTGGTGGGAGTACAAATTAGTTCAACCACTGTGAAAGACAGTGTGGCAATTCCTCAAGAATCTAGAACCAGAAATACCACTTCACCCAGTAATCCTATTACTGGGTATATACCCAAAGGATTATAAATAAATCTACTATAAAAATATGTGCACATGTATGTTTATTACAGCATTATTCACAGTAACAAAGACTTGGAACCAACGCAAATGCCCATCAATGTCAGACTGGATAAAGAAAATGTGGCACATGTACACCATGGAATATTACACAGTCATAAAAAAGGACGAGTTCATGTCCTTTGCAGGGACATGGATGAAGCTGGAAACCATCATTCTCAGCAAACCGACACAGGAACAGAAAACCAAACACTGCATGTTATCACTCATAAGTGGGAGTTGAACAATGAGAACTTATGGGCACAGGGAGGAGAACATCACACACCAGGTCCTGCTGGGAGGTAGTGGGCAAGAAGAGAGATAGCATTAGGAGAAAAACCTAATGTAGATGATGGGTTGATGGATGCAGGAAACCATCATGGCACATGTATACCTATGTAACAAGTCTGCACATTCTGTACATGTATCTCAGTACATTATGTATATATATATAAATTAACTCTATCTTTTTTGATTGAAAATCAGATGCAAGAATAAAGTTGTGAATTCCTAAGTCACCACAAAATATTAATTTGATTGTTATCATTATTATTGTTAGTACCCATTGTGCTAAGAATTTTATAAGCACTACTCATTTAGTTTACAATTCCCTAAAGCAATTATCATGACTTTCTTCATTTGGCTATTGAAGATATTGAATTGAGAGAGGTAAAATAATGTATCTAAGGGCACACAGCTAATTTACACTGCTTCTGTCCACATTCTAAACTGTCTACTCTTTTACACTGATTGTACCTGTCATTAGTATTTTTAGTTAGGGAAAATGGCTAGATGATCATAAATTCCAAATGTGCTGCTTTCTATCAGTTTGGGCAAGAAGGTTACATGCTCAGAACATCCATTTTTAATTTAAAATTGATGCAAATAACACTGTCCTAAGATGTTTGTGAATTTATTATTATAATGTATATAAGAATAATCAACAATCAAAAAGTCTTCAGCATAGTAAATGCCAAATAAGTAATAGTTTACTATTTTTTCTTTACTTAAATGTTCACTAAAAATTCCTTCATTTGCTCATTCATTCATCTGTACAAACATCATGTGTATATTGAAAAACCTAATCTATGCCAGGCACTGAGCATATGCTGATAACTAAAACAGAAAATGTTACTGCCCTGGAGGAAACTTTGATTTCATTAGTAGATTAATATTACCCATAGCAAATTCTAAGAAAACAAACAGACTCAAAGGCAAGAATTGCAGAAATTAGCTTTTATAACTAAAAAGAATAATGAGGAAGAATAATAACACAGAATTTTGAATTGATAGGTTTCGGGGATCCTTGCTATACTGTGAGCTTATCCAGTCAGGTTTTGTTTCCATGATATCACATAATTTTGTTGTGTGAGCCAATTTAATTCAAAAACTCTCATACCGTTTATGTAGCACGGCATTGGCCCAACCTGCTGCAATTTAATCTTTGCATATATTTTCATGACATGCTCTCCACAAAACAAACCAGAAACCAGTTTCTGCCACAGTCAACGTGCTTTGCACTACAAATGCAAAATATTTATTATTTTTTTCCTTTAATCTTCCAAATATGTTTTCTGTTTTCTCTGCAATAAAGTCAATGTCACAGGCATTTGTCCTTTCCAAATTAACTGTCAGACATGTCTTTACCACGATTATCCTGGCTTTGCTTTTACATATTGACAACCATATTCTACTTGACTGATTACAGATTGTTTGCCCCCTACCTGTATTTCAAAGCACATATTTCAACATAGTGAATTTCCTAAGCTATAGTTGATTTCAATCAATTTTCTTTAGCTCATTTTTAATTCTCTTCATGCACAGCCTTTTTAAAAAATCCAATATGATGTTCTGTGCTGTGCCATTTGACAACCTGAAAACTGATTATGCTGTGATCGTAGCTGTGTGCAACAACTCCAATTTTTTTCAAGTTTGGGATAGCAAAGGAACACTATTACTTAGTGATTCTGGTAGGGTGGCAACTTGATATAATAAAAACACTGAAGACAAGGACTCAAAAGATCTAGATACATTCTAATCATGTAATTTCTCAATTTAAGCCACTTAAACTCCACTCTCCTAAGTAATGTGTCTGAGACCATCACCACATGTACCATAATCTGAGCCATCTTCTCTGGCTCCCAGTCTTGACAGCTATCCTCCAGCCATGTTGCAGATCTTTGTGTTTCCTCACCCTCTTGCTTTTCATGCTTGTTGTTATTTCTCTCTGGACTTTTTCATGAAACTAGCTTCTACTCACTCTTCAAGGTTTAACTTAGACATTACTTCCTTCTTATGGCTTAGTTCACCTGTTTCCCAAACTTATATAAGATAGGACTACTTCAGCAAATTCTTAAACCCATAGATTTCCATATATACTGAATGGTTCCTTTAAGGATACTTAGGATTGCAAGTATGGTAAGACATGCAGACATGAAAATGACTATCATAAAATAAGTTTTTATACCAAAACATCCCTAGAAACAGGAGGCAAGACATGCCACACAAGGCCACGCAGGGAAGCGCCAGGGTTAGTAAGGAGGCAGAGGAAATGAAAGGAAAACATGGGCAAGAGTCTTTATTGTGGTTGTCCTGGGAAGAAACAAGTGAGGCAGGATGAGTTAATTTAGGATTCACAAGCATGAATAATATCTGCAGGCTCTGAAGTATAGAAGGTGTCTCTATTTTTCTGATACCTGGCCTTGGGATGGTTAAGAAAGGCGAATAATGGCACAAAAAATGATAGCTCCTTAGAGGAGGTGGTCAGGGGTGTGGGCTTGGGATTGCTTGGCATTCATTTGAAAGGTGTTCTCCCAGGAAAGTTGTTAGTTATGTCTAGGAATTAGCCATTCCAGGGAAAGGCAATTCCTCCAGTGTCAGCAAGGGCCTAAGATGTCAAAGCATCAGAAAATGAAAGGGGGAAAAAAAGCATGATTAATACTATGAGCTTCTTTAGGAAACATGGTTAACTTACAAAGTGCCCATGTAAAGTCCCGGTTCTAAAACAATGGTGAAAGAGCTTGAATGAGAATAACCTTTCTGTGCATAAAAACTATAAACTGTTCATTAATTGAAGTCAAGAGTAGAGAATTGGAAAGAATGTGACTCTGATAACAGGTATATTACTGGATAAGATCTGTGTTTCAAAAGTATTTTCCCTGGTGTTTCTCCAGGTTTGCATTATATGGGGTGATAAAAAGGCAGAAATAGAAATAACAATAATTTTAGATGAAGTGTCAAAGAAGTGTAGGGTATCAGAGTGTCTAGAAACTGAGGAGATAACTAAAGAAGGTGGGGTGGCTTTAAGTCTGCATATAAAACTTCCACAAACCTTTGGCCAACTCTGAAGTGTTCACACATACATAGGCTCCAAGAAGACTCTCAGAAACAACAGAAGACTGAAACTGACCAGAGATCCCAACTATTGTAACAGGAGAAAAATATACATTGAAGTTTTAATACCACGTAGTTAAACATTTGATAAATACTTTCCATTGCAATTCCACATCTAAGTCATTGCAGCGTGTAGTTGGGTCACTGTATAAAAATCAACTCTGTTAATCATTGTCTTCTAATTAGTATGTTTAGACGATTTGCATTGAAGCTATTTATTGAGGTGCACTGCTTAAATATATCTATTTTTAAAAAGTTTATGTCCACTCTTTCCTGTCTCTGTGTTTTTCTTTTCTTGTCTTCTTTTGAATTACTAAAACACTTTGGGTAATTCAGTAAAATATCATTTTGATTTACTTCGATGTTTTTTAAGAGCATCACCTTGAATTATATTCTTAGTAACACCTATGTCTGTTGAAATATACATATGTGTCTTATCTGTTTGTTGGGATTAACATTTTACTTCTTCAAATAATAAGTGGAAACCTTACTTTTATTTAGGATTTGTGTTGATGTCGTTGAGATGTAGTTTCGCTCTTGCTGTCCAGGCTGGAGTGCAATGGCATGATCTCAGCTCACCACAACCTCCGCATCCTGGGTTCAAGTAATTCTGCCTCAGCCTCCCGAGTAGCTGGGATCACAGGCATGTGCCACCACACCTACCTAATTTTGTATTTTTAGTAGGGACAGGTTTTCCCCATGTTGCCTAGGCTGGTCTCGAACTCCCAGCCTCAGGTGATCTGCCCACCTTGGCCTTCCAAAGTGCTTGGATTACAGGCATAAGCCACCACATGTGGTCTATTTAGGTCCTTTTGCCATTCTTATTTTTATATATTATTATCTTAAATTTCAAATGATTTTATAATTTTGAGTTTGACCATCATATATTATTTAGAAAACTATTGTTCTTAGTGCATTAGTCTACTTTCACACTGATATAAAGAACTACCTGAGGCTGGATTATTTATGAAGAAATGAGGTTTAATTGACTACAAGTTCAGCAGGTTTAATAGGAAGCATGACTGGGAGCCCTCAGGAAATTTACAATCATGACAGAAGTCAAAGGAAAAGCAAGTACCTTCATCACATGATGTCAGGAGAGAGAGAGACAGACACACACACACACACACACACACACACACACACAGAGAGAGAGAGAGAGAGAGAGAGAGAGAGAGAGAGAGAGAGAGAGAAAGTGAGACAGAAGAGGGAAGGGCCACACTCTTTTAAACCATCAAATCTCATGAGAATTTATTCACTATCATGAGAACAGAGTAGGGGAAATCTACCCCATGATCCAACCACCTTCCACCAAGTTTCTCTTTCAATTTGACCTGAGATTTGGGAAGGAACACCAATACAAACTGTGTTACTCACATGTCTCCTTCTTCCATTATTGTTTCTTCCTTCCTGAGGCTCCAAGATTTGCTCTTTTATTGTTCTAAAAAATTTTTCTTTTAACCATTTTTTAAATGTAGGTTAGCTAGTAACAAATACTTTTAGATTTTCTGCATTTGATATATTATTTTTTCCCTCATTATTTTTGTTCACAGCTCTGCTGGACATAGAATTAGTTGTTGTCAGTTCTTTTCTTTCGGCATTTTTATGCTGTGCAACTTCTTTCTTACTTTTATCATAAAAAATGAGAAATCATTTAATTAGGTATTCCCCTATAGGATATGTACCATTTAACTCTGACTGCTCCCCAAAATTTTATTTTATTTTTTACTGTTTTTTCCATTTTATTGTAATGAATCTTGGTGTGTATTCTTTTACATTTATCCTATTTAAAGTTTGCTTCACTTCTTATATCTATGGGTTTATACATTGAGTCAAATTTGAAGTTAACAGACATTATTTCTTCATGTCTTTGCAGCCTCATTCTCTGTCCTCTTCCTCTGAAAACCAAGTGATTCACCTAGGACCTTTAGTTATTATTCCACAGGTACTTGAGAACCTGTTCATTTTTCTCTCTTTTAAAAAATTTATATATAATGTTTCACAGATTTATGGAGTAAATGAGATATTTCGATATAGGCATAGAACATGTAATGATCAAGTGAAGGCATTTGGAGAATCTATCACTTTGACTTTTTGTCATTTCTTTGTATTGGTAATATTTCAAGTCCTTTCTTCTAGCTACTTTGAAATATCCAATATATTATTGCCAGTAATAGTCACCCTACCTTCTATCAGACATTAGACTTACATCTTCTACCTAACTGTATGTTTATACTCATTGAGCAACCTCTCTTTATAGCCTTATCCCAACCACATGCCCTTATCAGCCTTTAGTATCTATTATTCTACTGTCTACCCTCATGAGATCAACTTTTTAAGCTACTACATATGAAAGAGAACATGAGTGATACTTGTTTTTCTATTCCTGTCTTATTTCATGTATCATAATGACCTCTAATTCCATCCATGTTGCTGCAAATGGCATTACTTTATTATTTCTTTATTGTCAAAGAGTATTCTATTCTTTGTCTATACCATATTTTCTTTAACCATTTTTTCCATTGGTGAACATTTATGTCGATTCCATATATTTGCTATTGTGAATAGTACTGTAATAAATATGCAAGTGCAAGTATCCTTTTAATATGTTGATTTATTTTCCTGTGGGTAAATACCCAGTAGTGGGATTGCTGGATTTTGTGATAGTTCTATTTATACTCTCTAATCCAATCTCCATACTATTTTCTATGGCGGTTATGCTAATTTACATTCCCACCAGCAGTGTGTAAGAGTTCCCTTTTCTCTGCATCCTTGCCAGTGTCTGTTAATTTTTGTCTTTTTCATAATAACCATTTTAATTAGGGTAAGATTATATCTCATTATGGTTTTGATTTGTATTTCCCTAATGATTAGTGATATTAAGTGTTTTTTTTTGTATGTTTTTTGACCAATTGTATGCCTTCTTTTAAGAAATGTCTGTACCTGTCCTTTGCTCACTTTTTAATGAGATTTTTTTTTTAACTGTTGAGTAGTTTCAATACCTTGTATATCTAGGATATTAGTCCCTTTAAAGATTAATAGTTTATGAATATTTTCTCTCGTTAAACAGGTTAGCTTTTCACTCTGTTTATTGTTTTCTTTGCTTTACAGAAGTTAGTTTACTATAGTCCTACTTGTCTATCTTTGATTTCGTTAATCATGCTTTCGAGAACTTCACATAAAATCTTTGTCTAGTCCAATATTCTAAAGTATTTTAACTTTTTCTCTATTAGCAGTTTTGCATTTTCAGTCTTGTATTTAAGCTTTTAATCCATGTTTAATTGATTGTTGTATAAAATTTAATTTGAATTTATATAGAATGAGAGATAGAGGTCCACTTTTATTCTTCTGCATATAGATATCAGAATGTCCTAACACTGTTTATTGAAAAGAGTATCGTTTCCCCAGTGTATGTTCTTGGAGGCTTTCTTGAAAATCAGTTAGATGTAAATATGTGACTTTATATCTAGATTCTCTATTCTGTTCCAATGGACAATATATTTGTGATTTATAATAATATCATGTTTATTTTGTTTCTGTAGCCTTGATATATATATATAATATTATAAATAATTTATTATAAATATAAATATAAATTATTTGTTTGTTTGTTTGTTTTGAGACAGAGTCTTGCTCTGTCACCAGGCTGGAGTGCAGTGGTGCAATCTTGGCTCACTGCAACCTCTGCCTTTCTGGTTGAAGCGATTCTCCTGCCTCAGCCTCCTGAAAAGGTGGGACTACAGGTAGAATTCATTAACTATTTTGTCATTATGTGGACTAACGTATCCTCTATTTTTACTTCTTTCTGTTCATCACATGGCTTAATTTTTCCTGTCACATCTTTGTCCACAACACTTGATGTTCAAAATCCAGACTGTAAGGAAACAAACAAACAAACAAACAAACAAACAAACAAAAAGCAATTAGATGAAAATTAAGAAGAATTAGATGAAAATTAAGAAGAATTAGATCAATTTCGAATTTAAAAACATAGTATAGGAGCAGCTTCATCAGCATTTCCACATTTTACTCACTAAATAGTATTAAAGATCTTGAAGTGTGTCCAATTTTATGAGTGTGTCTGAATTTTGAATTTAAACAGAACAATGCATGGCTTGCTTCTCACCACATACCTTGATATGTAGTATGTGCTGCTTTGGTAACTTGCCCATAGGTTCTCTCTGGAAAAGCAAAATTCCTGTCTTTTTAAGGTTCCTTTAAATGATCTCATCCTTATTGTAACAACTGCTGCATCCAGATGCTTAGCTATTGTAGACAATTTTCTAGCCAAAGCATCTGGGCCAGCAATGATCAGGCAGTTGTGTCTGAGGCAGTTATATGGTTAAATGGATAATGGACTGTCTGGGCTGCCTGGGTCTTTTGAACGTCAATTTCTTCTGACTCAAATTTTCAAGTAATTTATGTATCTTTTGCTATTGTCAATAATATCTCTGCTATAATCCCCTCACGTGGCTCTATTCTATTTAATGTGATGGAGGAACATTTTATATTCTGATTTGCTTCAGTAAGAGAGTCTGAATTTAGAGGGAGTTTGGGTGTGCAATTTACTTATTAAAATATCAATAAATATATACTTCCATGTTCATGTTTTCTATCTTTCCTTTTCTGCATCACAAATATTTGCTATAATTATGACATTTAACACGTGGTTTTATGAACTTGCAAGGACTTCAACTGGTAAACTGTTTTAATATGACATGAAGCCACACTTTATTTTAGAAACATTAAACTAATTCAAAAAAGTATCTTTAAGGACAATGAAAACTCAAGCAGTTAATAGCCCACATGAATTCCTCAGTCAGTTTCCTTTATTTATTTATTTATTATTATTATTTTTTTATTGTACTTTAGGTTCTGGGGTACATGTGCAGATAATGCAGGATTGTTGCATAGGTACATATGCGGCAAGGTGTTTTGCTGCCTTCATTCCCCCATCACCTATGTCTGCTATTTCTCCCCTCCTTATTTTATGTTGGTCTCATAAATTGAATTGGGGAGGATTCCCTCTTTTTGTATTGTTTGTAATAGTTTCAGAAGGATTGATACCAGCTCCTCTTTGTATGTCTGGTAGAATTAGGCTGTGAACCTGTCTGGACCTGGGCTTTTTTTGGTTGGTAGGCTATTAATTGCTGCCTCAACTTCAGCCCTTGTTATTGGTCTGTTCAGGGATTCAACTTCTTCCTGGTTTAGTCTTGGGATAGTGCAAGTGTCCAGGAATTTATCCACTTCTTCCAGATTTACTGGTTTATGTACAGGGAGTTTCTTGTAGTAATCTCTGATTTCTGTATTTGTATTTCTGTGGAATTGCTGGTGATGTCCCCTATATCATTTTTTATTGCATCTATTTGATTCTTCTTTCTTTTCTTTTTTATTAGTCTGAATCATGGTCTATCTATTCTGTTGATCTTTTAAAAAAAAATCTCCTGGATTTGTTGATTTTTTGAAGGGTTTTTTGGTCTCTATCTCCTTCAGTTCTGCTCTGATTTTAGTTATTTCTTGTTTTCTGCTAGCTTTTGAATTTTTTTTTTTTTTTTGATCTTGCTCTTCTAACTCTTTCAATTTTGATGATTGCGTGTTGATTTTAGATCTATCCTTGCTCCTCATGTGGGCATTTATTGCTATGAATGTTCCTCTAGACACTGGTTTAAATGTGTCCCAGGGATTCTGGTATGTTTTGTCTTCATTCTCATTGGTTTTGAAGAACATCTTTATTTCTGCCTTCATTTCATTATTTATCCAGTCTACATTCAGGAGTCAGTTGTTCATTTTCCATGGTGTTGTGTGGTTTTGAGTTAGTTTCTTAATCCTGAGCTCTAATTTGGTTGCACTGTGGTCCAAGAGACTGTTTTTTATGATTTCCGTTCTTTTGCGTTTGCTAAGGAGTGATTTACTTCCAATTATGTGGTTGATTTTAGAGTAAGCCTGATGTGGTGCTGAGAAGAATGTATATTCTGTGGATTAGGGGTTAAGAGTTCTGTAAATGTCTATTAAGTTTGCTTGGTCCAGAACTACATTCAAGTCCTGGATTTCCTTGTTGATTTTCTGTCTCCTTGATCTGCCTAATATTAACAGTGGAGTGTTAAACTCTCCCATTATTATTGTGTGGGAGTCTAAGTGTCTTTGTAGGTGGTTAAGGACTTGCTTTATGTATCTAGGTGCTCCTGTACTGGGTGCATATATATTTAGCATTGTTAGCTCTTCTTGTTGTATTGATCCTTTTACCATTATGTAATGCCCTTCTTCATATCTTTTGATTTTTGTTGGTTTAAAGTACATTTTATCAAAGACTAGGATTGTCACCCATGCTTTTTTTTTTCTCTCCATTTGCTTGGTAAATCTTCTTCCATCCCATTATTTTGATTCCATGTGTGTCTTTACACGTGATATATATCTCCTGAATACAGCACACTGATGGTTCTTGGCTTTTTATCCAGTTTACCAGTCTGTGTCTTTTGATTGGGGCATTTAGTCCATTACAATTAATGATGATGTTGTTATGTGTGAATTTGATCCTGCCATTTTATTACTGGTTGGTTGTTTTGCCCTTTGGTTGACATAATTTCTTCATTGTATCATTGGTCTTTACCATTTGGTTCTCTTTTGCAGTGGCTGATACTGGTTTTTCCTTTCTGTGTTTAGTGCTTCCTTCAGAAGCTTTTGCAGAGTGGGTCTGGTAGTGACAAAATCTCTCAGCAGTTGCTTGTCCATAAAGGATTTCATTTCTCCTTCACTTATGAAGCTTAGTTTGGCTGGATATGACATTCTGGGTTGAGAGTTCTTTTCTTTAATGATGTTGAATATTGGTCCCCACTCTCTTCTGGCTTGTAGGGTTTCTGCTGAGAGATCCACTGTGAGTCTGATGTGTTTCCCTTTGTGGGTGACCCAACCTTTCTCTCTGGCTGCCCTTAGTATTTTTTGCTTCCTTCAACCCTGGTGAATCTGATGATTATATGCCTTAGGGTTGCTCTTCTGGAGGAGTATTGTTGTGTTGTTCTCCGTATTTCCTGTATTTGAACGTTGGCCTGCCTTGCTAGGTTGGGGAAATTCTCCTGGATAATAAATATCCTGAAGAGTGTTTTCCAGCTTGGATTCATTATCCCCATCATCTTCCAGTGCACTGATCAGGCATAGATTAAGTCTTTTCACATAATCCCACAATTCTTGAAGGCTTTATTAATTTCTTTTCACTCTTTGTTCTCTTTTCTTGCCTTCTTATTTCATTGAGGTGATCTTCAATCTCTGATACCCTTTCTTCTGCTTGATTATTCAGCTATTAAAACTTGTGTATGCTTCATGAAGTTCTTGTGCTGTGTTTTTCAGCTCCATCAAGTCGTTTATGTTCTCAACGCTTGTAATTCTAGTTAGCATTTTGTCTAATCTTTTTCAAGGTTTTTGGTTTCTTTGCATTGGGATAGAACATGTTCTTTTTACTCAGAGAGGTTTGTTATTAGCTGCCATGGATTCAGTGGAGCTACCGCATCTTTTATTTACTCAGGAAAATTAGGCCGGCTTCTGCAATGGCAGCTTCCCTTCCACCGATCGAACTCCATCATTCCTGGTCAGTCTCTAACTGACGTTCTGGGTGCCTAACTCTGGAGTGAGAGTTTTTTGGCCTGCTGGGCTTTGGGCGGTATGAGGACCCGTCCTGCCATTTGGGCTGTTTCCCTGCATTCCATTCCCCTTCTAATTGGGGGGTGGTAGCTCCGTCCCACCGCCTTTTTGGCTTTCTTGGCATCAGCTAGTGCTTCTGCCTACATCTATGCTGATAGCCCCAGCGCCAGCCAAAGTTGCTATTCTGCCCTGTTCAGGCAGCTCACTAAGGTTTTTCAGCCTAGAGGTTTCCTGTTCTGTGGGTTGCAGAGGGCTTGGGTGGAGCGCTGTAACCAAACAAAGTCTCAGAGGGGGATATCCCCCTGTACAGATGTGCAGTTTCTTTCAATGGTGGCCACAAACACAGACAGAAATCACTCTGATTTATTGTAAGACAGAAATTTCTGATTACTATCCTTTCTCTGCATGAAGCCAATCTCTTTAGAAAGACCATATGAATCTGGGAAATAGAGGGCAAATGTAAATACCAGTGGAGGTTAAAACTGTTGCTATGAGTATGAAGTCATAAATTATGCAGCCTGAAAATTCATTATTTTGTTTTTGTCACCAATCTCCTGAGCTGTATTACAAAAATTTGGGGAAAAAACAAAAACAAAAACAAAAACAAAAGAAAATGAGATTTAAAACAGTGAAAATTCCCTAAAAGAAAATTGGATTTATTGCAGCTTTTCCTGAGATTACCTTATTGTAAAATACACTTCTTTCACAGTACCTTTTGGATGGTTATAGCAAAAAACACTTTTTCTGTTTTTATTTTTTTTAGCTTATAATTGTTGGACTTTCAAAGAATGTTTTCCTTTCCCCAGTTACCAGAAATTATTATATTACTTTAAGGAAAACAACCCATTCTAGAAAGAGCAAAGACTTTCAGTTTTATTTTCAAACTTACAAAGGCTCAGATTCCACTGAATATATGCTTAAGCACTTCAACTGATACGGTTACTTAAGGTGTGTTTTAAAATATTCTAGTTCATATTTAAGCACATTTGAAGGTGGAACACTCATGCATTGATTTATTTTCCACTCTTTAATTTATAAAGTTTCATTTGAATAGCCCTGTAGATAATTTCAGTAGTAGTCACATAACCTGAAGTAGGTTATGTTAGCTTTCAGAATTTCTGTTTGTCATCTGGAAACTTGGAATGATGTTTCCTGAATTATTAAACTCATAGGATTTTATGACAACCAACTCTGGTATGAGTTTTGAGTTGCTTTTTAACTGTAAAGGCACTGTCAGAGGTTGGTGATGATGATAAGAAATGGGAGGAGGATTAAACTGTAAAGCTGATGAAAATTTGTCAGATTTAATTTGTCTTCCACTTTCTAGATATGAATATCCTTTCAGTCTCTTAGATTTTTGTTAGTATGTTAGAAATTTGTTAGGCTTTAAGAATCCAAGTTGTAAATGCAAAAGAGGTTTTAATTGGTGCTATAGTCAGCTTTATCTTCCTTTCCTATTGTATAGAACCAGGAAATCCCCTATATATGAAAATCCCAATAACAGTTTTGGTAATACAAAAAGGAAGCACAGAGGTGACCCTAAGTTTCAGTGTCTGTTTTTAAAATGAGAATCTTAGGTTAAATTTTCCAAAGGCATTATACAGACAAAACATTCTATGATCCTTTTCTTTTACTCAAGTTGAAAAATATCCAATGAGTGGTGGTTTCCTGGCTCAGAAGATAAAAATCTCTTCCGAATAGGATTCACAGGACAAGTCAAATAGATATCTGCCTCAATAGGGAAATTAAACTAAATAGTACATCAGAGCTTGCGTGAAACTCACTTGCTAACCATATTGTAGACTGCTGCTTCTAAAACTTCATGTACATACAGTCTGTCTAGATGTCCTGTTTAATACTTGCATTTCCTTTTGGTTCCTTCTAGAGTTTCCAGGACTCTATTTGCATTATTTGTGCATTCTTTCATGTTGTGTACTTTTTCTGTTAGTTTTTTTAACATATGAATTATAGTTATTTTTATATTCCCTATCTGATAATTACAAAATCTGCATCATAGCTTATCTGGTTCTAATGCTTGTTTTGTGTCCTGACAATGTGGTTATTTTTTGCCAGTTGCCACACCTTGTAATTTTTTGTTGATTGCAGGACATAATGTTAATAAGAATGCAAGTAGATTAGCCTTCAATGTGGGGTTTCATGCTAATTAATATGGCATAGAGTTGGGTTCTATTTAATGTTTACTGGATCTGTAAGAGACAGAGGCTTCAACTTCCTTTAGTGTTCTTGTTGTCTCTCCTGTTGTCTTCAAACTTCCTTATGAACATTTCCTTAGATGCAGTCCACATCCTGCAGATTGTTTAGCTCTAAGGCATTGTTATTAAATTGGAAACTTCTGGTATGGTTATAAGGTATCATGGGATTGAAATATAATATAATATTAAAATTAAATCTGTCTTTTGATGGTCTTATGTTTCAGGGCTGTGAATTTTATAAGCGTTTCTTAGCATCTCATGTGAGACAAGAAAGCTAGAAGGATCTGGGATTGGGGGAACTCCCTTGTCCCATGCAAGATAAGACTCTAGTAAATTATTTCACTCCTAAAAGTATGTTGTTTTCATGGTGAATACTTTGAGCTTATTTCAAAAGTGTTACTCTTCTCCTCTCCTTGACAAAGCCACAGGGAAACTGCCTTGGTTCTTCACTGTGAAGTCTAGTTTACTTCTGGGAGGCAAAAATCTTCAAAAGTGTGGCGGTCACTCTACTACTGCAGTCCCCAGGTGTTCCTTACACTCAGACTAGGCTTCACTCAGCCTTCAACAATTTATCAAATTTACCATTTATACAATCCTTCAAGTTTAGTGCTCCTAGTAGTCAGATGTTGATAATAACTCTGACTTCACCTGACTCTCCAATTTGAGGATGGCAATTTCTTTGCAACCCTAGCTTCTTGGGGTAGGGTGGAGAGTGAAAGTTGTTGATTTCAGTTAAAAAAATTTTTTTTGAATGATGACTTCCAAGTTATTTACATATAAAGCTAAATTAATAGTATCCTAGATACTCTGTTAACTAGCAAATCTTGATTCAGGAAATCTAAAGTGGGGCTACAGACTCTACATTTTTAATACATTTTTTAGCTGATGTTAATGCTTCTGGTCTGAAGAATTAGAATTGGCAGATTTAGCAGTTAAAATATAGAACTCCTAGGTAAATTTGAATTACAGATAAGTATTTTAGTATAGGTATCCCCTAAATATTGCATGGGACAGACTTTAAACTAAAACATTATTCATTGGTTATCCAAGATTTTAATTTAAACTGAGCATTCTGTATTATATCTGCAGACCCTAAGAGAACCATACTTTAAGTAGCAAAGGTTTAGACTTTTAACAAAAGTGTCTGTAGATTTTCTGCAACAGAATTATCAGGCGCTCTGGCTAAAGTCCTGGATCCAGCAACCAAATCCAAACAGAAGTATAAACAGTAAAACCACTAACATCATACCAACAGTATTTAAAAGATAAAAATGTTGTTTTGTTTGGTTTTTATTTTTACATCTGGGATTAATAAAATATTATCAGGCTTCATGTAGATATCAAAAGAACATACTTGCAGTTAAGCTTAGTAACTAAAAGAAGTAATTACAAATGACTGTATTTAGGAGATAGAAGAAGAAGTGAAGTGTAGAGGTGCTAGTGATTCATTTGTAATTGTAAATAGAAGTGTGTCTTCTAGTGGTAATAGAATAAGAAAAATGTGTAAACAAGATTTTAAAACTTTGAAAAATAATCAATTGATAAATTGAAGTTAGCAATATGCCTTACTGGTAGGTTGAAAAAACTTGTATAGCTAATGTTGGAAAGCTAAATATTATCTAACATAGCATGATCAATGAACAATACCTAAATTTTGTATAGAAATAATGGCAGTAAAAGCATCTTATTTGAAATTTTAAATAATGTAAAAAAATATCTGGGATAAAATTTGCTGAATGGAAATTAACAGTGGAGCTACAAAAACTATAGGGCAAAAGACTTGCTTTTCATTGTAAGTCTTTTTTACTAGTGAGTTAATTTTTAAAAAACATATGCGTGTATACATAATTTTTAAAATATAAATGTTTAACACAATTCATAGGCTTTGGTTACCATTTCAATAGAAGTTTTACTAAAAAGTAGAAAGGGGAAAAAAAGCCTGCACTTATAATGCTACCTAGATCCAAATGTCTCTTTGCTGGATTGATTAAATTAAAATAATACAGAAAATATTTGATGTTTAGAGAACAATAATTATTTTTAGTAACCACTTAAAATAATAATTTTGGTCTTTTTTCCTCATTTAGGAAATATATATCTAATTTTCAAATGGGTTCATTTTGAAACAGTGTACATAATGTTATATATAGCACTATATATAATTTATAATTTGTGTATGCATATGTTAGAAACATATATACCTATATGTTTTATATATAGACATATTTATATAGAGAACTTTTCCATTTATTGAATAATTCAAAATGAACTAATTAATAGGATTTATTTATATTTTTCTAGTTTCTGTATGTCAAGTAAGGTTGAATTATATGTGGACATTTTAACACTGCATTATAAAACTCTGTTTTGCTAAAATCTTCTGGAAACTTGTAATTTATGTTTTTTATTTGTTTTAGGAGACAATAAACACAGAAAGGCTTATGTTGCAAGTTCTGACCCACCTATTATGTGGTGTGGTTTCAACGTCAGTTTCGTTTTCATAGGCTTGGTGTTGTTATTCTGGTCTACTTCATATGTCACCACTAAGGGGCCAGTATGGGATACTGATGGTGGTCTGTTTTAATGACCACTTCTGAAAGCCTTTGCTCATCTAAATTCAGTCAGCTTCGCACATGTACAGGTTGGAATTGAGCCTGGGACTTTGTATATAAGTTCAAAGAATTTCTTCCTTTAGCTCCACTCTAGTCATGATCAGCCATACATATGTGGGTTCCTTAGGCTTTTTATTTTTCATGGCACTCTGCTAGAAAGTGAGGGGTGTAGCTTCTCTGCACTGTTGCATACTTCCCATGACTGAGTCTTCACTGGGCAACATGGCAAGAAAGAGCCTTTGAGGTCATCGTACCACCACTACAATTCATTGCCACCACCACTGCTGAAACAAGGGTGCAGTTTTCTACGTGAGGCTTGCCTTGGGAAAGACCAGATGAACCAAAAGAGATTTATTGTGCAGGGGACCCTTTTCCAAGTGCTCTAGCTATTTCCTGTCTGAGAGGAATATTATCTTTATGCACCCATCTGTGACTTGGACTCCCTTAGAGACTAAGTCTCCAATGAAATCTGGGAGAAAAAAAACTAGCTACATATTGCCTTATGAACAATTTCTTGAATTTTGATTTTCCTATCTCAATTATTTGCTTTTACTTAGTTTTCAGAATCCTCCATTAAGTGTCTTTACATTTTCGTTTACTTGAAATCAGAGGAAGAGAAAGCGTGAATGTCCTTGTTCTATCTTAAACGTATTCAGCTTCTTTTTAAAATGGCTTTTACTTTTTATTCAGGTGTCTTGTTCTTTTACTTTATTGAAACTCAGAGTATTTCAGAATCGCTTTAGTTATAAATTTTTGTTTTGTTTTTATCTTGCCGGTTGGAACTACCATTGTTTAGAAAAAACAATAAACCAAGAGATTTTCCCTTATCCCAAACATGTGAAGATAAATGAAATATTTTACTTTTTCCATATTTTATGCCATCCTGAACTGGTCTCTGAAGAATATTTGAAGTTCTTGTATTTATTAAATATATTCTCCCCCACAAACTCTTGGATAATGAATGTTCTTTGTATCATGAGATTTTCTCTTAAAGCTCCCACATCTGACTGAAGCAGTTCCTTACTGGTGACAGGAGAAGAAAAATTAGAGATTTGTATTTTCATCAGAGTGTACCTCTGTGATACAAACACCTCTTATTATTGCACATATGGATAATGTCCCCTAAATTAATTATAAAATATTAAAATAGACAAAATACATAGAAAGAAACTGGTGCTTGATATGTTAACAAAGATGTGCTACAAAACTAGGATGAATATGAAAAGCAATGGAGAATGTAAGTGAAGAAGATTTAATACTGCAGCAGAAACAGTAATAATAATCATCATCATGATTATAATAACCACAACCATTATTTGATTGTCCGGTTCTCTGTGTGTGCTGTCTTTCTGTCCCCTCCAAGTTGAGCCTTAAAATAAGTAACACGCCTATCATGGTAGAGAGTTAGAGTTAGAAACATAAGTCAAGTGTATCTTCTGCAGGTTATATTCTTTTTTTTTTTTTTTTTTATTGCATTTTAGGTTTTGGGGTACATGTGATGAACATGCAAGATTGTTGCATAGGTACACACATGGCAGTGTGCTTTGCTGCCTTCCGTCCCCTCACCTGTATCTGTCATTTCTCCCCATGCTATCTCTTCCCACCTCCCCACCCCCCGCCCCTCCCCCATTTCCCCCCAACAGACCCCAGTGTGTAGTGCTCCCCTCCCTGTGTCCATGTGTTCTCATTGTTCAACACCCGCCTATGAGCGAGAATATACGGTGTTTGATTTTCTGCTCTTGTGTCAGTTTGCTGAGAATGATGGTTTCCAGGTTCATCCATGTCCCTATAAAGGACGTGAACTCATCGTTTTTGATGGCTTCTGCAGGTTATATTCTAACTTTGTATACTTTGCGTTTTTCTATATTGCTCAGATTTTGGATCTCTCTCACACACATTTACACACACATATAAAACAGTTATCTGACAATTTGCCAAAACTTGCTTGGAAATGAGGTTATTCTATCTATGTTTGTGTTTATTTAAATAATTCTGTCATCATTGTTGTTGTCCTGAGTGTCATGAACTACATTAGGAAAAGCTTCCTGGATTCTGAGAAGTCCAAGTATTCTGAGGATGATTTCCATGGCAAGTAGCATTGAAATTCTCTGGCCAGAGCTCTGTTTGGGGTTAAGTCCTAAAATTTGTATTTTTGAAAGAAAATTTAAAATAATTATCTTTGGTAATTTGCTGGTTCATAAATTTGGAAATGTCTTACTTAGAGAAATTGATAGCATAAAGCGGAATATGAAAAAATATGGTTTCTGGCATCTGCAGCAAGGGTTGTTAATATGGGATCTGTGGGTAGAATTGAGGCCATTTTGACTGAATATGGAAAATAAAACAAAATTGCATCTTCATTTTAATTAGCATTTAACTGAAACTTGCATTTTCTTCAAATACAAATTTCAGCAAAAATATCATTAAGCTACTGCATAATCAAGCAAGACCTATATGACTTTGTCACTAATAAAAAACACATATATTTTTACATGTATATTTTCTCATATTACATTATACTTGTGTAGATAACTGTATCATTAATCTTATCACTGTCTTGAAAGTATGATTGTTATAATAAAACTGCCCCAGGTTGTTAATATTTTGATTAAATAGTACATTGATGACTACATTAATAAACTGCATTTTTAGTATTTTGATCACTACCTTTTGACATAATTGATTTCCTTTGTAATCCTACGCTTTTTATTTTGTATATTTAAAAATAATTCTGAGAGAGTATCTTTATACTTCATGAGAGTACACGTGGGGTCCAGGGTACTAACAGGTTACATTTTCCTGTTCTAGGGGTTAATCTACTGGTAAATAGAATGGTATTGTTACAAAGTAGAGAAGAGAGGCAGCATGACCAGCTTGTCATGTTTAATATTACTGGATAGTAAGTACTTTACATTTGCATGCTATTCCCTGTGCACCCCAACCAAACCCCAAACACTATTCTGTAACTTCTCATTTTGTGTGTGTGTCTATCTACACATACACACACACACATACACGCAAACACATATGCCTGAAAGTTTCACAGTTACCATACTGATTGATAGATTTGGGGGAAAGTAGATACAACAGAGGAAAATGCTAAATGAGAAAACCGAAGACAAAAAAACATGAAAAAAAAAAAATACGAGACAAGGATAACATGAGGAAGAAAGAAAAATCACTGAAACCCAGAGATAGATTTATTTCATCCTCCTCTTAGTCAATACCTTTAGACTTTCTGTTCACTTACTATTCACAATCAACTAGACAATAACCCACCAGCACCTCCTTTGTCCCTTACTGAATATCACATTGCATTGAGATTTCTCTCATCTTTTGTTCGTTTAATGTTCTATTTTTCAATATTTACAAATATTTACAAAATTCTGTGGCTTAAAAGCAAATTCCTTTTCCCCAAGTACAGTGACTCTTTTTAATAAAAAAGTCATTTTGGAATGGTCAATAAATAAATTGATATTTTTTCAGAATTATTTTTTATATGTATGTAATGGTTTAGTTCTAATTCCATTGTACAGTTATTTTAATGTTTGAAATACTAAATATTTAAATTTTGTCTTTTTGAACTTATAAAGAATGTAACATATCAATTTGACATGATACCGTTCTATTTTGCATGCAAAAAAACAAATAAGTTCTAACCTCCCGCTCCCGTGATAGAAATTTTGTTTAATCTGCTCCATTCTTTGAAAAAAAAAAAAAAAAAAAAAAAAAAAAAAAACACTAACTGCAATATCTTAAACCCTCAAGAATTTTTTTCCATGAGAAATTATAATGGAATAAAAGAGTATTACTGCCAAAACGAGCTTCATTTCAATTTATGAGAAATAATAAGTCGATCATTAAAATGGAAATTCTGCATGAATAAAATGGAGCCGAGAACTGTGACAGCATTTTAAATAAACTTTGCAACAATCCTCAAAAGCCTGATACTTATTGTTTATGCAATTGGTGTTTTCATACAACCTTGTATTGAGTCTCCTTAATTATGCCATAGTTGAATTACAATTAATATGTAAATAGAAACATAAAACCAGGTTTATCCTATGTAACGATCTGTACCAGCAAACATCCTTCACAATCCTCTCATTGGAACGTCTCTAGGGTTGCTTAGATATTCTATTTTTCTTTTCCTTTAGCTTTAGCAATCTGGTTGGCGAAGCTAATTTAGAGTGGGATGTGGTGCTCCTGTAACCTGTTTACAAATCTTTAACATCTGGAAAAACATAGCTTCTCTGTTGGTCTCCCTGTACCCCTGACTCAGTGACATTAAGTGTTATTTGTCACTACCTCAGGTGGGAGTGAATTTTACATGCTATTTGTTGTCGTTGTTGTTTGCCTGCTTTTATTTTCAAAACTACAGTGATTGAATTAATTATTTTAGGTAGATCATAAAAACATGTTCTAGCCTTAAATTCCAAGGCATTAAACACACCCTATGGATTTTATGTGAGTCAGGTCATAAATACAGAGTTTGAGGTTATGTTTAAACGTTGTAATTAATTTTCTGTTCCTTCTGATTGTTCTCTTATTTTGGAAATATTTACCCCAAAGAGAGAGAGAGAGAGAGAGAGAGAGAGAGAGAGAGAGAGAGAGCTTTGATCTTACCATCATGCTGGTAATTTATTGCATTTTATTTTGAATTAAGCGAAACAAATAAGCAACCACTAGAGGCTGGGAAGGTAAAGGGAATGAAGAGATACGTTAAAGGTTACACAGTTACAGCTAGACAGGAAGAGTGAGTTCTAGTGTTCTATACTATTGTAGGATGTCTATAGTCAATAATAATATATTGTATATTTTCAAATAGCTAGAAGAAGGTTATTAAAATGTTCCCAACACAAAGAAATAATGACTGTTTGAGATGATGTATATGCTGATTACCCTGATCTGATCACCATACATTATAGTTATGGGAACATCATTGTATGTTCCATGAATATGTATAATTATTATTAATTTAAAAATTGTAAACCTGAAGATAATGGAATTATTAAATGACACCACTCTGTTCTCAGCTGCCTATCAAGCCAATAACCCTTTTGGCAATAGATCCTGACCCAGTGACCACAGAATTTGGCACATTTTCTTACTCTGAATCCATTATAATTCACTTTGTCCTGATTATAATGCTTGGATCACAAATGAAAATGTGACTTAAGCATGTCCAGTTAGATTCTTTTTCCAGGACTTTGGTGATGGTCACTGAGAGAGGATTTCTCATTTTCTGTGTCAGAGAAATAAAATATGTGATTTAGGAATATTCTGACTACATTTCATCTAGGTAGAGGAAGTATATTGTTACAAAAGAAAGCTGGCTATCTGTAAAATACAAAAGACGTTTCAGACAAGCAGAATGACTAAGAAGCTAAAAAATTTTCAACAATTATTTAAAGATGAAGGTAGATACAGCTAAAAAGAGAGCAAAAATATATGTACACATTTCACTCCCTTGTAGATGTATTAATTTGCTCTATTTATTAATAAAAATGACTATGCCTTATGATCAGTTGATTTCACAAACTGACGTTAATAAAATAAATTGTTATGCCCACATATTATTATATTTGTAAATGTTTACAGTATTAATTAAGAAATGATTTAAATGTAGAGATTAATATATAGATTTTATGTAAAGTGTTACTTCAATTTTATGAAATATCACCATCCTTAAAGATAATGGTTTCCAAAAGTTATTAAATGATATGAAAATTGTTATTATTGTTTACTAAGTGGAAAAATGGTACAAATATTTAAATTTAAGCCATCTCATAGTTAATGTAAGTATACACTTAGTCTGTATTTATACTAATATTCTATAAAAAAATTTAAAGAGCAGTAAGAGTAGGTCTTTCTAGGTGGTAAGAATATTGGTAATGTTTTTGTGTGTGATTATGAACATCATCTAAGGAAATGCTACCATTCCTACCATTAGTCCCAATATTTCCATTACTGAATATTATATTATGTGTCATATCTTTCTATAAAAGTTTTAGAACTCTTTCAATGTGGTCCCCAAACTGCTACTTAAATCAGATTTCCAAAAGTGTATGTGGTTTATTAGAATTCATAGGATAAATGACATTTATATATGACACAATCATGCACAATGGCTGGCTGTCTCTCACACACACATGCATATCAGAATTCATAAATTCTAATTTTACTTTTTAAGGTAAATTATTTTTAAAACTTTACACACTTTTTGCTACAGGTAGAGGTTATTTCTGTCTCTGAAATTTGTGAGTTGCACTACATCAGTATGTTAAAATCTTCTATTAAAGTCTATAACATTTGAGCTAGTAATTTCATGTCTGAAAAGTGGGGCTACATAAATTGAAGACATATGGAAATTTTTTAAATATTAAATGAAATTATTAAAATATATGGCACATAGGAAATGTCAAATATATATTTCTATTGTTACTGTTATTTTTAGCAGTAGGAATATAATCCATGAATATAAGAGGTGAAATCGGTCTCCAGTAGAAACTGAAATGTTAAAGTTTTTTCCAACTTTTCAGTTTTTTCTGTGGAAGGACACCTTGGGATATATGTAGTCATAGCCCTAACTAAGTATGATAAATATCGCATTCATTTCACCAACAATATAAAGGCACAAATATTTAAGATTACTGGCATCTGCATTTCCCTAATGTTCTAGAGCTCAGAGTAAAACAGTAATTTATGGAGAGAATAAACAGGGTTCAATATGATGCCAACATGACATTTATTTAAAGTATTACTCAAATAACTAGATTAAACATGGAATGGCTATAGATTAATCCCAGGGTATTCATTCAGGAGAATTCATAGTATTGGTTATTCTAAAGTACACACAAATTCTAAATGTTATTTATTCTTTTCTAGAGTTTCATTTTATGAAATATGAAATATTATTAAAAATGTTTGGCATAATAAGAATTTCATAATATTTTCTTTAAATGCAGGTTGTCTCAATAAAATGCCGTAGTGAGCACTAATCCTGTACATTTCTCCTAGCTTCTAATTGTCTGGAGGTACGATCACAGAGTGAAATCAAGTCATAAATAACAATGTGCTTACCGCATGACATTAAAATACTAATGATAAACATGTTATTTCTCAAATTAAAAGGACTTAAAAAGTGAAATTCTTAAATATTGAAGAAGGAAACAGATGGCAACTTTATGATGTTACTTCTCATCAGCTGTGGATCTAATTGGGAATAACATTCCTCAATGGACGTTTTCTTCATCTTCAGTTAAACACCTCTGAAATTAGAAAGGCTAGAGCTGAATAGTTATTACTGAAATATAATAAATTAAGCCAACCAAAGAGTACGATGCAGAAAATCCCAATCTGTTACGTAACAACCACTTTAAATAATATTGTTAGGCGGGACTCATTAACCACAATCCTAATTTCTTCTACATTGTTATAATACAACATCCCAAATCTAGTTTGTTCACTTTGTTGAATAGGGCAAGGTAGGGTAAAGTTCTATTTTGTGTATATATTTCTATTCTATACTTTAAAAATTAAATATATATTTATTTCATAATGTATATGTTAGCACAGAAGTTTATTCTTTTACATAAAACTATGATTTACTTTGATGTAAACTGCTGATTTTGTCTTTAAATTTCAATTCCACACTACTGTTCAGAATATAATTTAAATTTTAATTTTCCCCATTGTTTTATATTTGCATTTGACCATGTGACTAACAATTGGGTAGTGAGGTAAAATCAGAAACATTCTCTGAAGTTTCACAGAATCCTCCATGAATCCCGTTTCACCTGTTCTTTGTTGCTACTGTCTGGAATGAGGGAAATTGAGCAAATATCTTCGATCATAAGGTTTTCTTGGACAACTATAAAAAAATATATGGAGGAAGTTTCAGCAATTTGTTCACAGAGCCACAATACAAACCCAATATAGCTGATCTTTGAAGAGGACAATATCAACGTCTACATTGCTTAACCTACAATTATTTATTTATTCTGATGAAAGTAGCTATACTAATCGTACTGACAAAAAAATATGGAGTTCACATCCCCAAATGTTTACTTATAGTTAGGTTTTATGATTACAAAATTTTGGAAACTATTAGCAGAAAGGTAGTACTGATAATACCAAATCAAGTTCAAAACCCAGAGCTTATGAAAACAACATTAGGTTGGTACAAAGTAATTGCAAGTTTTACCTTTGCTTTCAATAGCAAAGACTGAAAGTTTCATAGTATTCCCAATATTAAATAAAGGAAATGTGTGTGTGTGGGTGTGTGTGTGTGTGTGTGTGTGTGTGTGTGTGCATGCGTGTGTGTGGTGCTTGGGATATATGGGATAAACAATATATGAATGACTTAAAATTTCTTACCACTATTAGCAGGTTTAGTCTTTTAATCACATCATATTAATCACAAGAATCTTTGAATATCAAACACATTGATATACAGTTTTGTATCCCCATGCTTCTTGATTCTGAAGAAAGTAAAGAAAGCCTCTGACAATTGGCATTGCAGTCTAAATTATAGTTTCATGCAATGGGTTAGCAAGAAAAACTGCAGCATTTGCAAGAGTGTGGATGGCATTTGGAAATTAAGATTTCATGCATACAGCTTAAAAGCTACTATTTAATAGGAAATTCTGTTACTCTATTTAATACTTATGAATAGCTATAAATATTGAAATATCTTTGTTTAGTCCCATAGTTTTGGAAATAGCCATTAAGATTTTGGGGATATTCTTTAAGTACCTTATTCACCCTATAAACTATGGGGAATGCATTAGAGATATGAAACACATAAATTCAATAAAATTCTGATTTGATTCTTATATCTGAGTTTATCATTCTGCTTTTTGCCATTGCCCATTGCTTTCCACCTTTTTATTAGAGTAATATTATGTTAGAAAATTTAAGAAAATGAATTATAAAACAGAAAAGTCAGTTTTTAAAATTTATTCATATAAGGAGGGTGTATGAGAAAATTACCAACATGTTTATAAAGAGACAGTTTTGCTAAATAATTATTCTTTGAAGTCAAGGCTGTGTAATTGTGATCATACTAAGCATGAGATCATTGACAAATATTCATATGGCCTTATGATTTCAGCTGCATATCATAAAAGAAATTTTCAGAAAACTGAAACTATAGAAAAATAGTACTTTTCATTTTTTTTCTTTAAAAGCTGCAGTGTGATCAGTATGGAAAGAGGTTTTTTTTTTTTTTCCTCTTAAGTGGAGAGCAGATGAAAAATTACGAATTTTGAAACAGAAAACCGCAGCATTTTATATATGTTTAATAAAATTCAAAGCAATATCATACTAAAGCAATTCAATTTAAATATTTAAGACACAAATAAAATAAAAAGTATTGTTAAACAGTCTAATGCTTTTGGACAATATCCTGCTATATTATTCATGAACATGGCCATATGTAAATAGTCTCCCTGTAATTGTTTATTTTTCTGGTCAATAAAAACTATGTCTCTTGCACAATTGTACTTCAACTTCCAAGCAATTAATCTGTCTTGCTATAGAAACGTAATGTGCAATATATTATTTTAGAAAAACTTATCCTACGATATGTAACAATTTTTATAATGTTAGAAACATAAAAACTTCATAAATTTCACTAAATTATTCTTATATTTTTGCCTGAAAGGGCTTTGCATTTTATCTGTGAAATCAGCAGACTCTGTTACCATGTCTCTTCAATGAAATATACACAATAAAGGATGATGGATCTATAACACCTCTGATGTGGCCAGTAGAAGTAAAGGATGAAAAAGACTTAAGTAAAAGATAGAAAGAAGAGGAAAATAGGTTTTAAGAATAATAATTCAATTTTATTTTTGCAAATATCAGAATTATATTTTGCATTCATACCAAGTGAACAAGTTTGGAAGTTTGTATATTTCTCTGTTGGAGGTGCTTTCAGTTCTAGCATTCTGGTTTGACAATAGATTGGGCCACATTTATCAAGGCACATGAATCCTGAGTCTCTGAGGGCTGTAAGGTTCAAAATAAAATTTGACTGATCTCATTATAAGAAAGGGAAGTTTACAACTGCTTATCGATATGATGAATATTCTTGCATTATTGTGGGATGTTAGCCAAAAAAACAAACCATTGTCTATCACTCTTGAAACATGCCCTTCAACACTTACTATTCCCCAAAATACAGAGAGACAATTAGATCAGCTCTATGACTAGCCAAGGCAATACTAAAGGTGTTTAATTTGCATCACAATGCCTTTCTTGATTGCAAGCAAATTACATAGGTTTGCCAGCCTTAAATAGATCACATCAGTCTTGAATTGTATTTCTGGGAGTTACAAAATACACAGCTCGTGTTCAACTTACATATGTCGAAAATGATACAGTAAAAGATTCTCAAGTTAAAAAGGAGACTTAATTATCAGTCTGTTTCTTTCTTCATTCATTTGTGAATTTTACACCATTCATTATTAGCTTAAATATTTGAAGATTTTAAGTCATGCAGCCCTCACCAAGTTATCATATTCCATGGCAAGCTGCTCCACCTAGCATTTGGCTATGTCTCCTTTTTTAAAAAAAACATTTATGTAAGTCAAACAGGCAAGTCAGCTGCCTCACTTCTCTTTTACTTAGTATTCAGAGATAAATGAAATGTGTCTCAAACACTTTTTTAATGCATTCATTTTATAGAGCCATCTCTATGTAATGTAGTTATATGTCTTTTTAGAACAATATTCTAAGGGCAATATTTTTTAAACTTCAAGCACACTTAAGAGAGAAGCTTGCATGAATTCTTGAAGATTTCTGAAATATCTAATTTATGAAAACATTTTAAGTAAAGTTAAAAAGTCCCATGCCCTCGAAGGATCACTACTGTTTCCAGCATAAACTGTTATTTTAATAATAACTAATTAATAGTGCTCATTATGTCATTGAACCATGAAATTATAAATCTCCTTCCTCCCTTAATCCTCTTTGACCAGAATGGTTAAATGGCCTAATAATTTACAAATTCTATTAGCAATATTCCGAATTTATAGCACCTTAATTGAATCAATGCAATAAATAAAATATAATTCTAGTCAATGATATTTTGCGTCAGTACTCCAAATTCTTTTCAGCATGTTTAAACAATTGATTTTTTTTTTTTTTTTTTTTTTGGAAAAATGCAATCTGGTATTGAGGATCTGCTGTTCTGAGAGAACTATTTGTTTTTCTGTGGAAGTATTTAAAAACTTCTTTTAATTACTTCAGTCTCTTTCCTGACATATAATTGCAATATGTTAAATTCCTCACCACCACTTCTTCTTCTGCTATGTTTTCATGCTAAAGATTTTATCCAGTAACATGCTTTCTAGTACCATTATAAAGATGACTCCTTGTTTCCACTTTTGCCTTTACTAGATATTTGGAGCTCTGGTTATATTCTAGTTGTTTCTAACTGAATAACCCATTAGAGATCAAATTCCACATATCCAAAAGAGAACCTTCTTTTCTTTTCTTTTTTTTTTTTTTTCTTTTTCAAATCTTGTTCTTTGTCCTGGCATTCTAAGTCCAATCAATCAAGCTTGAAACCTTGTTGTAGTCTTTGAATGTTTTCTGTCTTGCTGTTTTCTTCTACCATCTCATCTGCGGAATTACACATATACACACCTTCAGTCGCTTGCCAAATTCTCTTGATTCCTCCTTCACACGTTGAATTGTATTTCTGGTAGTTACAAAGTACACAGCATGTGTTCAACTTGTAGATGTCAAAAAGGCATTCTCAAGTTAAAACATTGTCAAATTAAAAAGGGGGAATTACTATATTTTAGTAATAAATATAGTTTACTACATTTGTTCTGTTTACTATTTGCTGCTCAAGTTCCTACCTGTTCTTTCCACATAGAGCAATGATAGAACTATTTCCCTGGTGCAAAGCTCTAATCATGCCATAATCTACGGGGGGTGTCGGTGGTGATGACAGTAAGGTTGGTGGTCCAGCTCATATTGCAGTAAGGTAGAAACACACAGTCTTCCACAATTTGACACAAATAAATCATTCCAAGCACATCTGTTATAGTCACTTTACAAAAGCAGAAGGAACCCCCACTCAAGTTTGGTTTGAATTTAAGATAATACCTGACCCCTCCCCCCACCTCCACACACACATACAACAAGTGGGTATGACAAGATTTATTATTACATAATTATAATCTCTGGAAAAAGCAAGTACAAAATGGCTTGGGAGAATGAGGAAAGAGGCTAGCTTGGGATGTTTGTTTCAGTTAAGAAGTGAGGCTGGGGTGAGAGGGAGGCAGGGACTTGCCTGGTTTGAATGTCCTGCCAGCACCAAAGCAAAGAGCACCTAGGTTTTCTTACCAGTTTGTCCAGATGAGAAACAAGGGGAAGAGTTTGGGGTGAGGTTTTAAAGTTATCAGTAGTCAAACATCAAAATTGGAGTCAGACTCCATTACAACATCCCCTTATATTTAATTTTTTTTTTTTTTTTTTTTTTTTTTTTTGAGATGGAGCCTTGCTCTGCTGACCAGGCTGGAGTGCAGTGGCACAAACTTGGCTCACTGAAACCTTCGCCTCCTGACTTGAAGCGATTCTCTTGCCTCAGATTCCCGAGTAGTTGGGATCGCTGGTGCGTGCCACTGCACCCAGCTAATTTTTGTATTTTTGTAGAGATGGGCTTCCACCGTGTTAACCAGACTGGTCTGGAACTCTTGGCCTCATGTGATCCGCCTGCCTTGACCTCCCGAAGTGCTGGAACTACAGGCATGAGCCACTGTGCTTGACCATGTTTAAATTTTATATTAAATATAATATTATTTTTATAATTAAGGATATTTATTCAAATTATTCGCTATCCTTAGCTTAAAGCAGAGCATCAGTTAGTAGTATTCTGTATCCATCAACGATTCCAGAGCCATTACACACAAACAGTAGAATAGCTTCAATAAAGTGCAATTTAATAGATATTAATTTATCATTTGTTATTTAATTATCAAAATACCAAAACATTATAATTTGTTCTTAATAAAGCCTAATTGTAAAAATTAAAAATAAAAGGAAAATCTCTGACTTATATTGCATTCTCTGGAAATTTCATCATACCTTCTCTTTATTTGAGAAAGTTCTTTCAGTAGAAATCCAGAAATATCTGATTAAAAATGACTTAAAACAACATTTCTTGACAATAAAACCTTCACAATTGGTCAGGCTTTTTCTTTCTTTGTTTTGGTGACCAAAAAATTCAGAGCCAAATTGTGCAGTTTATAATAATACTTATTTACAACTTAAATGGGGCTGGACACAGTGGCTCACATGTGTAATCAGAGCACTTTGGGAGGCTGAGGTGGGCAGATCACCTGAGGTCAAGAGTTCAAGACTAGCCTGGTCAACATGGCTACACCCCGTATCTACTAAAAATACAAAAATTAGGGACGACGTTGTGGCATACACCTGTGATCCCAGCTACTTGGGAGGCTGAGGCAGGAGAATGGCTTGAACCCAGGAGGCAGAGGTTGCAGTGAGCTGAGATCATACCACTGCACTTTAGCTTAGGCAACAGAGTGAGACTCTGTCAAAGAAACAAAACAAAACACAACAAAAAACAAATTAAATGTACTCCAATAATTTGTTTTTCTGAACATTGACTTCCTTTGGCTGACGTATTTCATGGCTTCACATTATTTGATGCATCTGGCTTTCTCAGTCTCTTTTTTCTTTTTGTTGATGAATGTGTTCACCAGGAAGGTTATGTTCCATGTTGTTTTAGTGAAGATATCTTACAGTAATCAGTAGAAAGAAATTGAGGCAACAACACGTTAACCTAAAGCCTGTGTGTAAAACTAAATTTTAGTACTTTTTTGGTATAGTTTTATATACTACATTATATACTGTGCCTTCCATGCAATCAGGGACCAGCAAACAAAGGCCTGTGGGCTAAATCCTGCAACTCACCTGGTTTTGTAAATAAAGGTTGATTGCATTCCCTATTGTTGCTTTCTTGCTATAAAGGCACAGTTGAGTATTTGTGATAGAAACCATATGGTTCACAAGGACTAAAATAGTTATCTGGCCTTTTATGAATAAAGCTTGATGATTACAGAAAAATTCCTGAACATATTTTTAATTCTCAAGTCCAATTGAATATAATGAAAATGTTGTTTGTCTGGAAGAATGAGTTATTCTCTAATAAGAATCAAGAACTTAAACTCATGTGTTTAAAATGTGTTTCCAGACTTAAACTCTTGATTAAAGAATTGAGTTCTTCTAAGCAGATCTGATTACTTGACACATGCCATAATAAAAGCTCAAAGTGAACCTAGAGAATCTAAAACCAAAAAGTCCTAGATTTAACAAATTCTTATGTAAAATGAAATAGCTGCCTCTATCACAAGGGCTTTGGAATTGCATCCATGTAAAGCTGTCACATAAAATGTATTTGTCTCTTTAAAGAGACCTCTCTGCTTTGAAAAAGAAAGAAAAATAAAACAAATAAACATAACTACTCATGGTCCTTCCAAAAAACTACTATAAAATATTAAGGAAAAAAGGTTGTACGTAAGTCAGCTCTGAAGTATGTAAATAATAGGTGAGGTGTTATGGAAACACAATTTTTTATCTAGCATGAAATCACAAGAGCTTGTGTTATATTATTATATTAAATAGAATTTAGATTTAAGGATAATGGCTTCTATGCATTAAGATACATAAAATGTCAGATACAATCTTTACTAAAACAAAAAATACCAATATAATACTAAATAACTATAAAATCATAGTTATAAGTGTTTTAATACCTTCTCATAAAACATGGTTTCCTAAACTTTTCTCCCATTAATTTTTAAGGTTTCTCAATTGCAAATTGTTCTATCAGAAAGGTTTTTTAAATTGAATATGTTTTGATTTCAGTTGCCACTGAAGTTTAAACTATAGATCTGTCATTAGAGGAGGAATAATGCTTCTCAAGAAGGAATAACACTTGTTAAAATATACATGCCACTGTGTTATTCCATTACAGACACAAAATCATCTAGGAATTTCATCTAGTTAACTGTGTCAAAAATCGCCAAATTTACCCAAGTGAAGGGTAAGGAGTAACTTTGGATATAGAAGGTAAAGACTCAAAAAGTAGCTAAATCCATTTTATTTTACTTCAGATACCTTAGAAATAAATCTCTTATTTTCCTACTCCCTACTGTCACCTATTCTAATTAAATCATTATTTCTCAGTGGTTACCTATCCTAATTAAATGACAATAGACTAGGCAGGTTATTCTCCCTTCTCTATTAGAGAAGCCAGAAGTTACAGTAGTATTCTTAGGGTCAGTGATCCCAAGTGAGACATGTATCACGTATATTTCATATTCAAACTTTTCTGATGTCTGAGCTGTTGTCCATACACTAAAATCTGTTCTTCTTCATGGGGTATTTTCAACTTTCTTTTCTAGTTTCTTATAGACATTTACATTACACTTCTGAGCATATGATACAGATAGACTTGCTATAGTAAGACATACTGAGCATTTTTTATACATTGAAGGTTTGGTTAATGTCAGTTCTTGTCAATCTTATTCCACAAATATTTCCCTACAGACATAAGATAGTTACAGAATCATCCAGAGCAGTTGTCCGTAATACAACTGCAATTTTTCTGGCCTATTATCTTATTCAAACCACATAGTTTACACTAATTTCTCTTATTTCATTTTTGTTAAAGCACAGAAAGTCTCCTTTCTACTCCATAATGTGTCAAATATGTATATACCAGGAAAAAATGGAATCATATAAGATACTTATTTAAAACCACAAAAGGCAGAAAAAGGGGAAGATTAGAAAATAAAAGAAGAAATAAAGAACAGGTATAGAGAATGCTTACAAAGATGATAGATATTAATCCAACTATACAACAATCACTTGAAATGTGAATAGTCTAAATTTGCCAATTAAAAGACAATGACTGTCAGAGTGGATGGAAAACAACATACAACATTATATTATTTATAAGAATCTCATTTTACATATAAAGACACAAACATATTAATAGATTATACATATGTTATTTCAACTTGACTATGAGCTCCTTGTCCAGGGATTATAGCTAATATGTCATTCCATTACACAAGTTACTGAAAAAATTACTGTTGCTAAAGAGAAAATATGTATTAAATGTATTAAATGAATAGATGTAATACAAAGAGCTATTTTTTCATTGATATTAAAATCTAAACTGCAGACAAATATTTCTTTTAAGTATCTTTACAAACACATTAACACAGTTTTTAAGTATGGATATAATTTTCTTCTTTTAATGCAAAACCATCACCATTTAAATATGAGATAAAAACATTAAGGGTCTCATTTGATTACTGATTTGGCAATTCTATAGATAATCCATTTGTTTGAGGAAGGACTAAGAGAGGTGGAAAAGCAAAATTGTCACTAAAAACATTCCATTATTTGGAATTGTTATAGGATTACAATGTCAGCATCTTTTATATATTATTTTAATAATGAATACACTATTTTTTAGCACAATGTTAGAGATACAGAATAATCTATCAGATAATAGAGAGTTCTACATATGCATTCCATCTGCACCCTCCACTCTCACAGTTTCCCCTCATGAGCATCGTTCACTAGTGCAGTACATTCATTATAATTAATGAACTCCCCGGGCACGGTGGCTCATACCTGCAATCCCAGCACTTTGGGAGGCCGAGGCGGGTGGATCACTCAGGAGTTAGAGATCATCCAGGCCAGCATGGGGAAAACTTGTCTCTACTAAAAATACAATTAATTAGCCAGGTGTGGTGGCATGTACCTGTAATCCCAGTTGCTTGGGAGGCCAAGGCAGAACTGTTTGAACCCAGGAGGTAGAGGTTGCAGTGAACTGAGATTGTGCTATTGCATTCCAGCCTGGGTGATAGAGCAAGACTCGGTCTCAAAATAAAAAAAAAAAAAAAAAAAAAAGAAAGAAAGAAAGAAAAGAAAAAATTAGTGAACCAATATTGGTGCATTCTTCTTATATTATGGTCCATAGTTTACCTTAAGCTTTAATTTTTTGTGTGTTGTACATTTCTAAGGGTTTGATAAATAATTATATAAATAGTATATTTATATTAATTTTAATTTTATAGAGTAGTATCATTGCCCTAAAAATCCTCTGTGCTCCACTTATTTTTTCCACCCCACCTCCCGTAGATCTGACAACCACTAACTTTTTGTGTCTCTGTTGTGTTGACTTTTCCAGAATGTTGTATGGTTGGGATAAAATGGTAAGTAATCTATTTAGATTGGCTCTTTTCACTAAGCAATATATATTTAAACTGTATGTATTTTCCCACTAAGCAATGTTTCTGGCAAAAAAGGAACTACTAAGCCAGAAAAAAACGTGACAGAACCTTATAATGACTAATATTGCCCTGTATACACATGCCAGAGTTTGCTTATCAAGTCACCTTTGGAAGGGCATCTTGGTTGATTCCAGGTTTGACAATTATAAAGGAGGTTGCCATAACCATTCACATGAGGGTTTTTGTGTGGACATAAGTTTTCTACTCATTTGAATAAATACCAGGGAGCACCAATTGCTGAATCAGAATATATAATACAAATATGCTTAGCTTAGCAAGAAACTGTCAAACTAGGAGTGACTGTACCATTTCGCATACCAACTAGTTTAACCCTCACTTTTAACCTGCATCTTTACATGTAAATCTGTAAACTTACCTTGTAACTTACCTGCAGACTTATAAACAATATATAATTGGTTGTTGTTTTCCATCCACTTTGACAGTCACTGTCTTTTAATTGGCAAATTTAGACTATTCACATTTAAAGTGATCATTGGTATAGTTGGATTAATATTGGTCATGTTTAAAATATTCCCCATGTTTTTGCCTTCTCTGCTTTTTAATCAGCATGTTATGTGATTCTGTTTTCCCCTAATTTCTTAGAATGGGAACCATACTTTAAAAAATGTTAGTGTTTGTCCTAGCATTTCCAATATACATTTACAACTAATGCAAGTCCACTTTTAAATGCACTACACCACTTCAAGGTAGTATAGGTAATTTACAACAGACTATTCTCAATTCTTCCCTCTAATTACTTATAATATTGCTGCTAATTATTTTTCTTATACCTTTTCTATAGTCACACAATATGTTATGACTATTACTACTTTTAAGAGTTATCTACTAGATCAGATTCAGGAATAAGAACATAAGGATTTTATTTTATCTTTATTTATACCTTCTCTGACATTCTTCCTTTTTTCCTATACAGCCAAATTTCTAACCTGTAAGAATTTTGTTTTCTCTGAATGACTTCTTTTAATATTTGTTGCATGAAAATTTTACTGCTTGAAATTCCTTTAGTTTGTGTTTGTCTATAAACATCTTCATTACTCCTATACTTTTGAAGGATAATTTCACTCAATACAAAATCCTATGTCTTTTAACTATTTTAAATGTTTTATTTTAGTCTCTTCTTGCTTGCATGGCTGACAAGAAGTCTGATGTAATTCTTATTATTGCTCCTGTAGTGTTCATGTGTTTTATACCCTATGGCTCTTTCCAGGATTTTTTCTTTGTCTTTGGTTTTCTGCAGTTTGAATGCAATACTCCTAACTGTAGATTGTGTTGGTTTTTATCCTGATTAGTATTCTGTGAACTTCCTGGATTTATGGTTTCTTTTTTGTCTTTAACTTTGAAAATTTTTCAGCCATTATTATTTCAAACATTTATTTAATTAAATCTTCCTTCTCTTTTTGGTATTCTCATAACACATATCTTAAACCTTTTAAATGGCCCCATGGTTCTTGAATATTCTGTCCCTTTTTTTCTTTCTCTTTCATTCTGAGAATTTTTCTTGTGTCTAACATTTTCTTTTGATGTATTCTTGAAAGTTTCGTAATTTCACTTATATTACTCATTATTTCTTCCATATTTTCTACTTTTTAAATTATATCCTTTAGCATATCACTTCTTGTATATTGGCATGGTCATTACAAAATCTCTGCCATGTCTGAGTCTGGTCCTGATGTTTACATTTTCTTTTCTGATTTTGTTTTTCTTGCCTTTTAGCTGTCTTGTAATTTCTATTGAAAGCTGAACATAATTTATTGTCTAAAAGGAAATGATAGGTCTTTAGGTCAGAGTTTAGGTTTATCTTGTTAAGGGTTAGCTGTGTTTATTCTTCGTTGCATCTGCAGATGCCAAACTCTCAAATTTACTCTTGTGTCCTTGATTTTGTCCCTCTTATTATTTGTGGGTTTCCCTAGAAAGTCCTTCTTAGAGTCTTAGACTTGCAGGTACTACAGGTATCTCCCGCTGTTTTACTGGATTCCTGTTGTTATGGTGGTAAGGTACGGAGGGAGGAGAGGATTCCATAATTTCATATTTAGGTCTTAGTGTTTTAATGTCCTGTGTTCATGGGCTGTCACAAGTGCTTCTCATCATTTCTCCTTCTTAAGGGGGATAGGTCACAGAAAGCTTAATTTGGGTATTTTGCTTCCCTTGCATACCTAATACTCTGATGAAGTCTTTTCTCTTTCTGGGTAGGCCTTTGTTTTAGAGAAAGATCTGGGCATATTTCAAAATTGTTGCTTTTATCTTCACCCTGACCAAACTTGAGGGGATTTTTCCCCAATTTTCACCATGAAAACTTGGTGGGGCTCCTGGAGGTAAAAATCCACAAAAGTGTGGGGGCCTCCCTTTGCTTGACCCCTCTCCAGAGTTTTAACTTCCAAACTGGTCCATTTACAGCCTCCAGCAATACATTTAAGTGTTTCTACCAGTTCCAGGCTCTTGTGACTTTTGCTTCAGTTATATTGGTATCTATTCTCTGTACACACCTGCCTCTCCAGTTTTTGGGGAGGTGATTTGTTGTGTGACCTCACTTCTCTAAAGGATTTAAGAAAAGTCATTGATTTCCATTTTGTTCAGCTATTATTTTTTCTTGCTGTAAGGATGGGAACAATTTTTCCAAGCTCTTTACATATCAAAAGCAGAAACCAGAAATTCATATATGTATATATAAATTTCCTCAATGACATACATAGACAAATTACTTCATTAATTTCTTCATTCATTATTAACTGATATACAGCCAATCAAGCAAGCAAGCAAACAAAAATATATGAGTTCTCATCATGGACCAAACTTTTAGCTGGCTAAAGTCTGAAGAAATAGAAAATAAAGTTTAAATACAGTCCATTTGTCTTCTTAACTGTCTTTTTGCAGCAGACAATGTGCTATATCTGAGACAGAGAAGTTCTGGGCACCTTAGAAGAAAATAACATGCACCTAACTCATTTCTACATGATGAGAAACTTTTTTTGTAATCTGAGTTGAGCATGAGGTTGCAAGGATTTAGGCCAAAGAAAGACAAGATTGAATATTGGAAATGAAGAAAGCAAGGAGACCCAGGTAAGCTAGGTGAAAAGATGTGGAGAATAATGTAGCCTAATGTTTATGCCGAATAGTGTTCACCAACAATCAGTATTTTGTATATATTAAACAAGAATATGTGCTGTACATCTAGGAAAGAAAACTGTTTCAAGCCTTCCTTCAAATGAGAAAAATCTTTCTGTAAAAAAATTCTCTCACTAGTAATTAAAATCATGTACCCTACTTCCAATAATTTACTTCATAATAGGCCTCCAAGAAAGCAATCATGTCCACATTAATTAACAGGAGATTATCAACAATCTGAGAGATTCATGTCCTTACTTTCTGAATAGCAGCATGCAGAATATTTTGGGGAAGAAAAAAATGCTAAAAAGTCAGGGGCATAGTACATCTCTGAAAATGACATCATCTTTTACTTTATAACTTTAGGTTTGCTCTCAAAAATGTATATCACCACAATATTGTGAAGTTTTACAATGCAAATCTGCAACAACTCTACAAGGTCCTTTCTGTGTAAATGTCTTCGGATGCATAATCAAGCACAGAAAATAAAATATATGCCCAGTTTGTTGTGCAGAACAGGAAAGAAGTGTTTGCTTAGATATAATCTGGGCACCATCTGGGAGACAAGTGCCTGGTTTCACAACAGATTGTATAATTTTCCTGTAGAAACTGGAGAAAATCCCTAACTGCTTTAATAGAGAGTTGATTTTACATGCCTTTAATCTTCATTTCACTTTGTCTTAAAGGCAATCTATATTGTTGAATGGCAGAAGTAGTCATTGGCTTAACACAGCATTCAGGCTTCCATCTTTCTGTGGGAGACATGTAATATTTCACCTTATAGAGAGTTAGTTTTCATTGCACATGGTAATTAATCTTTTTACTAGCCAAGCATCTACTGCATATATATGCCACTTGATTGATTAGATTAGAAATTCAATGTTACAGTTCATACATTAGTAATATTTCAATATAACACATACCAAGGACTCTACTATCAATATAAGTGGATCAAGAGCAGCACAAAAAATCAGCACCTGGAGCAAGAAGCATGACCTTAGCAGGAAGGGAATACTTCACTAACAACAGAGAAATCCTAGAGCAAAGTACAACATATTAGAAGTTCTGTGTGGAACCTGTGGCTAGAGAGTGCGTGGATTCTTAACAGGCAACCTAGTACATCTAAAAACATAATTCCCCAATGGATAAGACAGTCAAGCTACCCTTTCATATACCTGTCTCTACACACCTTTCTTGGCAGATGCTAGACAAGAAAGCACTTTGACATCGTGGTGTAAAAGATACAATTAAAAATCAAAGAAAATTACTAGAGTTGGGTATTTTAATGAAAAGCATTGCTTATGATTGTATCCTGGTAATAGTTTCTGAAATTGAAAACGAATAAAGAGCTTTTTTCACTGAGATAAATTTTTTTAGGCCTAAGAAATGTACATGTGCTAGAAAAAAAAGTAACCTATATGTTTCTATCTACACAGAGAGGGAGAGTTGAGATAAAATATGTTGACATTTATTTATCACAGTGAAATCAAAATGCTGGATTGGGACTCTCAAATACGTTATCAAAAATGACCTACCAAATAGTATTCCAAACTAAAGTGATGTTGGCTTTCACAGTACATTGTAATAAATTGGGAAATGAAGTATATATGCATATTCCTAAACTAATGTTAAATAAAACTATAGGATTAAAAAATATAATTCCACAGTACAGACTTCTTTTCATGCTATTATATAGACCTTTTCTCTGTTTTACCTTGATTTACCTGCAGGGGAAGAAGTGTTCCAAACAAGGAAAGTATCATTCTCCCCACAAATTAGGTACTCTGGTGACCCCAAGGAGTAACACAAGGTTTATATAGGGGCTAGCTAAATTAAAGGGCACAGAAACAAAACAATGAAAGAGAAAGTAGAAAATAAATTGTAAGATTCTGACAGAGAAATAAAAACAGGAGCAGTTGAGGTCACTGTAGAAACTTTTTTTTTTTTGTATTGCAACTTCTATAAAAATTAAATATATTGCAGTTGATAATAATGACTTGAATTCTACAACACTTCTTGGTTCTGTCCCCTTTGTCATCTACTTTGTAGTGCCTTCCCTTTCTGACCCTAAGTTCAGCCATGTTTGCTCTGGACCAAGTGAATCTTAAGAGGCATCTAAAAAAAAATTAAAAAAAAAAAAAAAAAAAAAAGGCATCATGCAAAAGGAGGGCTAGAAGGGATATCACGCTTCCTCACTCTTTCCCTCTGTTGCCATCTGAAGGACATGCCTGTGTAAGCCAGTGACCCCAGGAGGAGGATGAGAGACACACAGATTAGTGATGAGTCACTCCAACCACTCTAATCAAGGCCATTCTAATCAGCTGACACCTAGCCAAACCCCAAATATCTGAGCAAACCAAGTGAGAAACAAGGAAACTGCCTACAGTACCATCCCTGATACCTGAGGAATAACTGCTTATTATTCTACTGAATTTTGTGTTGTCTATCACACAACTTTAATAGGTCAGAAGGTATCTCATACAAAGTAAATGAAAAGGGCCTGGTGCAATGGCTCATTCATGTAATCCCAGCACTTTGGGAAGCCAAGGCTGATGGATCTCCTGAGGTCAGGAGTTCCAGAGCAGCCTGACCAATGTGGTGAAACCCTGTATCTACTAAAAATACAAAATTTAGCCTGACATGGTGGAATACGCATGTAATCCCAGCTACTTGGGAGGCTGAGGTAGGAGAATCACTTGAACTCGGGAGGTGGAAGTTGCAGTGAGCTGTGATTACACCATTGTACTCCAGGCTGGGAGACAGAGCAAGACTCTGTCTCAAAAAGCAAACACTAACAAGAGTAAATGATAAATATTAACCTTTATTAATAACAATTGTTAAAATGGTAGTCTCTTTTGTTTGCTGCATTTCTGTCTCTCTCTCCTTGTTTACTTCTAGGAATTTCCTTTATTGTGAAAGAATGTGCTATGGTGTTTGTTACAGACATATCCATAGCTCTTAAATTATTATTGAGAATTTTGGCCTTCAAGTGCAGTCTGAGCCTATCACTGTGGCAGAGGGATGGTAATTTTGATTGGCTTAAGCTAATCAGGATCCACATCTAGAAATGAAACTGAACAAAATAGCTTTACTGGAAACTATACTTTTTTGGGGGAAGGAAGAAAAATGAAATGGATAGAAAAGAGATAATTAATATGTCAACCAGGGGTTAGCAGAGTCCAGCCAGTAGTTGAATGAATGTATAAGTAGACAAATAATTGATATATTGAATGAATGAATGCATATGTGAATACTTTAAGGCTTAGATAATATTAGTTTTGTCTTTTAAGCACAATTGAGCATAATCTGATGGATA